>NW_019154091.1:27489744-27574744 GCF_002288905.1 Enhydra lutris kenyoni | reverse complement strand
TTTCCTCTATGTTTTCTTCGAGGAGTTTTACAGTTTCAAAACTTCCATTTAAATCTTTAGTTTATTTTGAGTTATTTTTTGTATATCATGAGAGATAAGGATCTAATATCATTAAGTCTTTTTTTTTTTCTTCTCCCTGGCTACTTCTCACATCTTTCAATAATGTCTTGTTTGGACTAGTCTGAGTTTGGCTACTAGAGTATTTCATTTTGTTTTGTTTTCTTATTATTTTAGTTAGTGTTCAGTCTGATTCTGTCAGTTATAAATGTTTTCATTATTTTTCAAAAGAGAAAAACTATGTAATAAGGTGAAATTTGATCATTAATGTAATATAGATATTATGAAAATACACTGTCTAGAATATAATGAAGGCTAAAAGAAAGAAGTAATACATTGTAAAGTGGGAGGATTGTAGCAGGGAAACTTTATTAAAGTCCAACATGTTTTACTCAGTCAACAAGAAAAAAATCTTTTCAGATGGACACTGGAGGAAAATTGATGCAATGGAGAGAGCAGTAGAAACAATGAAAAAGATGTGAAATCATAGGAATATTAATTCAAAAAGGGTTTGAGAGTGGTATGCAGGAGAACAGCACTGTGAGATAAATTAATTAAATTACTCTTGAGAAGAAAGTGAAGTCATGCCATGCTCTAAATAAGGGGATATGAAAAGAAAAAGATTTTGGGGGGCTCCCAGGTTTCTCAGTCTCCCGAGCATTTCTCTCTCACTCTAAAATAAAAACACCTCAAGAAAAAGAAGAAAAAGGAAAGAAAGAAAAAATGCTTTGGGGAAGAATTTGATACAGTTAATTTCAGCATGTTGAAATACATATACCTGTTACACATCTATCAGAAAATCCAGCAAAGAGGCTTGAGTGATGAAAAGAAATTTGGGAGATATCACATGTTTGCAAGTTAAGACCTTCAGATTAGATGAGTTTCCTGAAGAAAATACAAAGAGGAGGGGAGCCTGGATGGCTCAGTGGGTTAAAGCCTCTGCCTTCAGCTCAGGTCATGATCCCAGGTTCCTGGTATCAAGTCCCACATCAGGCTCTCTGCTCAGCGGCAAGCCTGCTTCCCCTACCTCTCTGCCTGCCTCTCTGCCTACTTGTGATCTCTGTCTGTCAAATAAATAAATAAAATCTTAAAAAAAAAAAAAAGAAATGGCAAAGAGGTGAGAAGATGATCAGATGTTGAGGATATTCAAAATTAAAGAATAGTCTGAAACAAATTTTACACAAGACATCTGGGAAAGGAAAGTCAGAAAGATAAAATAAGAACCAGAAAAGAGTATGGAGGAAAATGGAATCCAAGAGAGAGTTTTTAAGGTAAACAACAACAACAACAACAAAAAAATGTTTAATAATGTTCTATTTTTGCAAGGAAAAAAAAAATGAAGAAAAGCACTTATTTATTTAGCAGCATAGATGACCATGGTAATATTTGTCAAGGCAAAATTCAACGAGGGGAGCCATTGCTACATATAATGGGTAGATGCTGAAGTTAAGAAGAAAAGCCAATGAAGTGAATAGCTTAATAAGAATATTCTTTGAAGAATCTTGGCTTTGTAGAGAATAGTAGAGACTGGTTTTACTAGTCATAGAACTCAATGATTAGTGGGGACTTTTTTCTTTTTAAATACAGATGCGTATAATAAGCTATTTACTCTAAAAAAGAACAACAAAAAAGGGAGTGTGACAGATTCAAGACCCTGTAAAGGATGTACCAATAAGAAGGTCAAATCCTGCTGGTGAGAAAAGATGACACGCTCAAGAGCACAGAGGTAAGATTTGTCTTAGGGTAAGAAACACCTCTTCCTCTGAGATTTCACAGAAAACTATGCCGGACAGTCAGTTTACTTTTTAGCATACAGTATAGGAAAATGCACTCTGTTAAAGGTTGAACAAGGAACTTTCTGTTTTATGAAATTAAAGATTCTTATGAAATTAAAGATTCTGATTTCAAATGGGACAAAGTTATCATATAGGGTCACACAATCTAGGTAATATTGACCTGGCCCTGTAGGGGGCAGCTGATGTATGTATGGCAGGTGAGGTGGTGGTATGATTTCAGGGACTCCCTGCAGTTTGGCTAATTTGAATAATTTCTCAGTCAACTGGACATAAAGGTGTTGTCTGATACCTGGTCCAGGGGCAATTAGGGATGGTGTAGAATAGTCAGAATTGTTAGAGCCTGATAAGAGAAGTGGTTGTAATGTGGACTTAATTAGCAGCTCAAGAAGGAGAATTGACTAGTCCTCTTGCTAGGGCCTCAAAACTAGATCAAGACAGCACTTAAAATTAAACATATGGAAAAAGATAAAGATTAGAAAATGTATCTATAAATGGATTGGTTGAAGTATATAACACAGAAAAATAATTACTGGGAAACATTCTCGGGTCCCCTCCCTCCTTGGGAGCTTTGTACTATCACTTGCTTTGCTCCCTAAAAATAAAAGAAAGAAAGAAGAAAGAAAGAAAGAAGAAAAGGAAAAAAATTGCCATGCTCATAATAACTGACATCATTTCCAGGCACTGTTTTGAGCATTATGCATGTTATTTCAATCATGACTACCACACGAGGTAAATGCTGTAATACCCAAGGCTTATAGACAAGGAATCTAATCACAGAAACCTTAAGTAATATACTCAAAGTCCTACAAGTCTTACATTGGAGATAAAGGAGCCCAAACAGTGTTAACCCTAGAACTCAGGCTCATAACTCCTCTCTTAGCCATGCTCACTAAATGCTGATTGTCGGGGCGCCTGGGTGGCTCAGTGGGTTAAAGCCTCTGCCTTCAGCTCAGGTCATGGTCCCAGTGTCCTGGGATCGAGCCCCACATCGGGCTCTCTGCTCAGCAGGGAACCTGCCTCCTCCTCTCTCTCTCTGCCTGCCTCTCTGTCTACTTGTGATCTCTGTCAAATTAAAAAAAAAAAAAAAAAAATTAAAAAAAAAAAAATCTTAAATGCTGATTGTCTTGCTGAGATGGAATTTGTGAAATCTATATACGTGTAATTACACCTATGCTCAAAAATATGTCATTTCTCCTAGAAATGCTAAGCATATAAGAAAGAAGAATTAGGGTTTATAGGACAAACCACTGACAGGAAAAAGGATGTGGCTATTGTGAGTTAGGGCTTAAAGGTTCCAAATAAATAGCACATGCTTTATTACCCAAGAATAGAACAGATTAAGAGAAAGGTATAGGAATATGAATAATACAAATAAAACCTCACCTTAATTCCTATGAAATATGTTTATAGAATATGGCTTTCCTTCTATAACCAATGAATATACTGATTTCTCATCCCTAAGCTAGATATATTTACCTGTCACTGGTGGAGCTGATTAACTAATTTCTGTTCTTCCTCTTCTTGGGCAGACTTCTCTTCATGAGGAGAGCAGATAATTATGCAAGATCTATTTAAATAGGTTCCCCAAAGGGAAGAGGTTGAGCTAAGGATACCCAGTTCCTTCTCTTAAATTCAAAGATAATTTGCTTTTCTCCTCTAAGTAAAAAAGAATAGAAAGGGCCAGAGATGTTAGTTTAGTGGAAGACTCTATGTGCAAACAGAAGGAGCAGGAAGTAAATACCTTCCCTATTCCTATCCCCTTGCAATTCTAGTCCAGGTGAAGCAACTGATCAGGGAGTTAGCTTATTAGGAGAAGGAAATGAAGACATACTTGGAATATGGACTGCAAGAAAAGGATGAATTTGAGGGTCTGGAAGCTCTTGATGGGGATGGGAGGTTAATAGGGATACACATTTGTAGTTTAACTAAAAGACAGGAAGTAGTGGTGGAGATAGATGGGAGAAATATTTTAGTTTTGTTTTTATCATTGATAATGAGGACATGGACAGGAAAGGCAAATAGGCTTCATCTTGAGTGCTAGCTCCAGCTGGTTGGTATGGGCACTTAAAATATTATGGTGAGAAAACTGAAAAACAATTTCGGAGTGTATTTAAAAGGATATTAACATTGATTTTTTTCAGTCATGCATAGTTAGGAAGGGGGGAGAAGAGGTTTGTATGCTGAGTGCTTGTTATCAGTGGAAAAGCAGGAGTAAGTTTTGAAGTGAAATGTAGATTAATTTTTTTTCTTAGAGGAAAAGGAATAGAAAATTCATGCTCTTTGTTAATAGGATATCCACTTAATGAAGTTTCTCAGAATATTTGAAAAAGTAGAGTGAAATAGATAATTATAAAACAAAGTCTATAGTAAATGGATAGCATAACTTAATTGGTTAAAAATATTCCTTCTCTAGAAGAAGACTGGTCAAAAGCCATTAAGAAGCACTAAGACAATACAGACATTTTCTGCTCTTCACCCCCAAGATAAAATGTACTGTTGTCAAAATATTTACTGCCCCTTCCTACTGACCCCAACTTATCAGAGACTTGAATTTTGTTAAGTGATTGGCTTTACCAAGTTAATAAGTGAAAGAGTTGCCATGTGTGTCTCTTAGCATGCTAGTCTTCCAGAAGACAGCGTGTCCCAGATACAGGCAACACCTTCAATAAAGATCTTAATAAAGAGGTGAAAAGTAGAGTCACATTTTACCACCACAGACATTTTTGTTAGTCTTTAGTCAGTTTGTTTCTTCAGCATTGTTTAGATCAAGATAACAGACACATTGCCTACCCTTGAGTTTGAGAAATTTAAATGCTATTTCCTTTACCCAGCCAAGGAGAATGTAATTAAGTTGATTATAACTCATGCTTTACTTCAAGTGTTGTAAAGATAACTGATGCTAATGAGGATCAAAATAGTCATTCCTCAGTGACCATCAGGAGTCTAATTCTAGTCATTCCGTGACCAATCATATTAATGTGGAAAGTTAAGCAGATGAACCTATTAAGCATATTGAAAACTCAGCAATAGTTTCTAAAGAGATGAATAACATAATGTGCTAATTCATCAAGACTCTCATTCTGGTAAGTTTAATTAAGCATTCCTTCACTTAAAATACACACAATTCAGTTTACTCTTACGTTTTCTGAAGCACAATGCAAATGAACTTTTTATGAAGTAAGATCTAATAAATTACTTCACTAAGTGTTTCTTTGTTTTTCACACTTGACAGACTCCTCAGTTTTGAAATGTCCATTGTACTCAAAGAAAGAATTTTCATTTATAATTAGAGTATGCTTAAAGTTTATAAAACTCCCAGTCCCCAAACCACACTCCATGTTGCCTCTCCAAAGTAGAAAGAAAATGGATGAAGCTGGGAAATGCATATCTGAATGGCAGTCTTGGCAGCAACAGAAAAGAACACGAGGAAGAAAACAAAAGAATATGAAAGCAATAGTGTGTGAAAATTGAGTAAATGAAATTTTGTTTTTCATTGCATAATGCCTGGCTTCAAGGCTTCTTTGCTGAATATATTTTGAAGGACTACTTGGATTACCTTTTCCAGTTTATTTCTCTCTGAATCTAAACCATGTAAAGATGGTAGTCTATACAGGGTACCCAAGTCTTTTCTGGAAAAGAAGAGATTTTCTGCAACTATGATTGTTTTGTAAGATGGAAATTTGTATCTACTTTTCAGTGCTTTTCATGTTGTATTTCATTTTCACTTATGTATCTATTTTTCTCAACTAGACTGTTAGACTAGACTAAAACAGAGGATGTTTATTCTTTATGTTTACATTCCCAGTGTTTAGCACAATGCATGTCACATTGTAGGTGTTTATTAAATGTTTCTGAGAACTTTCTAAGGTTTATCTACATTTCTGAACATCACAGGTTAGAGGACTCACTTGAATCCTCTTGTTTTGTTTTAGACATCTTTGGGTAAAGTTTAAGTGGTAAAGAAGTTCAGTAATTAGAGACTTCAAACTCTGCCAAGTATATGTACATAATTATTTATAACTTTTCAGTATAATGATAAAAAGACTCAAACATTTTTTTTTCCTGGGTTGCTTATTGGTATATTTGATTAATCTTGTCATCAGTATATCCAAGATTAATTATTTCATGAGCTACCTTGAAATCTTTGAAAATAAATCTGACTATTTTTTCTAAAGATTTTGCTTATGAGAGAGAGAATGTATACAAGTGAGAGAAGGTGCAGAGGGAGAAAATATCACGTAGACTCCTGCTGAGTGCAAAGCCAGAAGGGGGGCTACATCTCATGACTCATGAGAACAGGACCTGAACTAAAACCAAGAAATGGATGCTTAACTGACTGAGCCACCCAGGCATTCCTAAACCTGATTATTTTTAATAAATGAGTACATTGAAGTAAAATATTTTGTTTGCCAATTTGCTTGTTCATCAATTTGTCTTTGAAAAATTAAAATCATCTTTTATTTCCATAATGAAAATAATTTTATATGGAAAAAGATGAAACTTTTTTCATCGAAAGATAAAAACTATTACTTTCATTATAGATAGACTTAGAGATCTCCTTGTCTTCCCATCACTAATGCATGAGTTGATTAAATCTAAAATTGGTATTTACAATAGGAGACTAAATGCTTAAGTATCACCATATTTAAGTCTCTGTCAACAGGCAAGATAATGGTAAAATCATACATATGTGTCACACATAAATTTTTACACACTACATAAGAATATTGAAAAAAATACCTTTGAAGCACAGTTAAACACAAAGCTGATGATTTCTGATGGTATGAAGACCAAAGTGACTGGCTTAGAGAAAGATGGAAGGATTGGACATGGTGAAGTTTAAAGAATTTTCATGATATACTTTATAATAAACATGTGAAAATAGAATTCTAAATAAAGGTCAGAGTTAAGAAAGAAGAAGAAATATTTTGAAATGCTCCCATGTGAGACTGACTTGAGTAACAGCAGAATATTCAATAAAGTTTTCATTCAGAAGATTTGGGAAAAGAGACTTTGGGAAAATCTTGGGATATGTTAAAAGACTGAGGAATCTGTACAGATTCTTAATGATTCTGACTATATGGTAAATCACATCAAGTGAGCAAGATGGAAGAATAAAGTTTTCCTATTTTCACTATACATGCACACACACACATGCACATATACACATGCACAAACACACACACATACACACACACAGTACTATACACAAACATTATGTGTCTGTAAATGTACAAATACACATATGAATATATGAATGTGTTTATTTGAAAGTGCAAGTATGCATATCCAAGTGTGTATATATATGTGAATATTCAAATTCACAAGGTATCTGGTCTCTAAGCTGAACAAATACCCTGAATAATAAAAGAGAAAAGCGACGTATGGATCCTGTGGTATGTTACTATTTTGATCCCATTTCCCAATTCAATACCCTTTTCCAGGGTGGTATTTTCAATTTCTTTCAAATAAATTAGCATCTCCATTGAAAAACTTTCCCACACACTGAGATATTCCAAACTGTAAATATAAAATTTCAAATTTAAATTTGATAGAATGTCTAAACTCTCCTTTAATTTGTTCATCTCTTCTATTGTCTTTGTAGTGATACATTCCGGTGTCTTCCTATTGTACACATTGTTTTCTAGAATCACAACTTACTAAAAGCTTAAAATGCTGGCATTTTTAGTGCTTCACTTGGGGGACATTTATTAAATATTTCAAGTTTATATTGAACATTAATGGAATTTTAATTTAAAGGCCTTACTATCAAAAAGTCCAATACCATTTTAGGACACTTAGTTTGATTTTTACATATACCTTTTGAAAGGCCCAAGCAATTCTTTTTTTTTTTTTAATTTTATTTTTTATAAACATATATTTTTATCCCCACGGGTACAGATCTGTGAATCGCCCGGTTTACACAATTCATAGCACTCACCATAGCACATACCCTCCCCAATGTCCATAACCCCCCCCCCCCCACCCCCCCTCACCCCATCAACCCTCAGTTTGTTTTGTGAGATTAAGAGTCACTTATGGTTTGTCTCCCTCCCAATCCCATCTTGTTTCATTTACTCTTCTCCTACCCCCTTAACCCCCCATGTTGCATCTCCTCTCCCTCATATCAGAGAGATCATATGATAGTTGTCTTTCTCTGATTGACTTATTTCGCTAAGCATGATACCCTCTAGTTCCATCCACATCGTTGCAAATGGCAAGATTTCATTTCTTTTGATGGCTGCATAGTATTCCATTGTGTATATATACCACATCTTCTTTATCCATTCGTCTGTTGATGGACATCTAGGTTCTTTCCATAGTTTGGCTATTGTAGATTTTGAACTGTTGTGTTTTCATTATCATTTGTTTCCATGAATTTTTTCAATTCTTCTTTAATTTCCTGGTTGACCCATTCATTCTTTAGAAGGATGCTGTTTAGTCTCCATGTATTTGGGTTCTTTCCAAATTTCCTCTTGTGATTGAGTTCTAGCTTCAGAGCATTGTGGTCTGAAAATATGCAGGGAATGATCCCAATCTTTTGATACCAGTTGAGACCTGATTTAGGACCAAGAATGTGATCTATTCTGGAGAATGTTCCATGTGCACTAGAGAAGAATGTGTATTCTGTTGCTTTGGGATGAAATGTTCTGAATATATCTGTGATGTCCATCTGGTCCAGTGTGTCATTTAAGGCCTTGATTTCCTTGTTGATCTTTTGCTTGGATGATCTGTCCATTTCAGTGAGGGGAGTATTAAAGTCCCCTACTATTATTGTATTATTGTCGATGTGTTTCTTTGATTTTGTTATTAATTGGTTTATATAGTTGGCTGCTCCCACGTTAGGGGCATAGATATTTAAAATTGTTAGATCTTCTTGTTGGACAGATCCTTTGAGTATGATATGGTGTCCTTCCTCATCTCTTATTATAGTCTTTGGCTTAAAATCTAATTGATCTGATATAAGGATTGCCACTCCTGCTTTCTTCTGATGTCCATTAGCATGGTAAATTCCTTTCCACCCCCTCACTTTAAATCTGGAGGTGTCTTCGGGTTTAAGATGAGTTTCTTGTAGGCAACATATAGATGGGTTTTGTTTTTTTATCCATTCTGATACCCTGTGTCTTTTGATTGGGGCATTTAGCCCATTAACATTCAGGGTAACTATTGAGAGATAGGAATTTAGTGCCATTGTATTGCCTGTAAGGTGACTGTTATTGTATATTGTCTCTGTTCCTTTCTGATCTACTACTTTTAGGGTCTCTCCTTGCTTAGAGGACCCCTTTCAATATTTCCTGTAGAGCTGGTTTGGTGTTTGCAAATTCTTTCAGTTTTTGTTTGTCCTGGAAGCTTTTAATCTCTCCTTCTATTTTCAATGATAGCCTAGCTGGATATAGTATTCTTGGCTGCATGTTTTTCTCGTTTAGTGCTCTGAATATATCATGCCAGCTCTTTCTGGCCTGCCAGGTCTCTGTGGATAAGTCTGCTGCCAATCTAATATTTTTACCATTGTATGTTACAGACTTCTTTTCCCGGGCTGCTTTCAGGATCTTCTCTTTGTCACTAAGACTTGTAAATTTTACTATTAGGTGACAGGGTATGGACCTATTCTTATTGATTTTGAGGGGGGTTCTCTGAATCTCCTGATTTTGATGTTTGTTCCCTTTGCCATATTGGGGAAATTCTCTCCAATAATTCTCTCCAATATACCTTCTGCTCCCCTCTCTCTTTCTTCTTCTTCTGGAATCCCAATTATTCTAATGTTGTTTCGTCTTATGGTGTCACTTATCTCTCAAATTCTCCCCTCGTGGTCCAGTAGCTGTTTGTCCCTCTTTTGCTCAGCTTCTTTATTCTCTGTCATTTGGTCTTCTATATCACTAATTCTTTCTTCTGCCTCATTTATCCTAGCAGTGAGAGCCTCCATTTTTGATTGCACCTCATTAATAGCTTTTTTGATTTCAACTTGGTTAGATTTTAGTTCTTTTATTTCTCCAGAAAGGGCTTTTATATCTCCCGAGAGGGTTTCTCTAATATCTTCCATGCCTTTTTCGAGCCCGGCTAGAACCTTGAGAATCGTCATTCTGAACTCTAGATCTGACATATTACCAATGTCTGTATTGATTAGGTCCCTAGCCTTTGGTACTGCCTCTTGTTCTTTTTTTTTGTGGTGAATTTTTCCGCCTTGTCATTTTGTCCAGATAAGAGTATATGAAGGAGCAAGTAAAATACTAAAAGGGTGGCAACAACCCCAGGAAAATATGCTTTAGCCAAATCAGAAGAGATCCCAAATCGTGAGGGGGGAGAAAGGTTCAGAAAGAGGTTCAGAAAGATAAAACAAAAACCAAAAACAATTAAAAAAAAGAAAATGAATAAAGAAAAAATATAAAAAAAGAAAATATATATATATTAGATAAACTAGTTAAAAAAACATTAAAAAGGAAAAGGGTAGAAATTAAAAAAAATTTGGCAGAAGAAGAGAAAAAAAAATTGAAAAAGAAAAAAAAATTAACTGCAAGGCTAAAGAATCATGGGGAGAAAGCCATGAGTTCCGTGCTTTTCTTTCTCCTCCTCTGGAATTCCGCTGTTCTCCTTGGTATTGAAACTGCAGTCCTTGGTAGGTGAACTTGCTCCTGGTTGAGTTTCTTATTGCTCTTCTGGGGGAGGGGCCTTTTGTAGTGATTCTCAAGTGTCTTTGCCCCAGGTGGAATTGCACTTCCCTTACCAGGGGCTGGGCTGAGTATTCTGCTCAGGTTTGCTTTTGGGAGCTTTTGTTCCCTGAGCACTTTCCGTAGAGTTCTGGAGGACGGGAATGAAGATGGCGGCCTCCCAGTCTCTGGCCCGGAGGAGCCGAGAGCCTGGGGCCCCACTCCTCAGTGCGCCCTCAGAGAACAGTGCCCAATTACTCCCGTCACCCTGGCCTCCGGCCGCTCTCTGAGCTGACCGAGCCTGCGACGGGTTCAAGGTAACCCCGAGCTGGGAACTCACTCCTCGGCTCTGTCTCTGTAGCCGGCTTCCCCTGTCTAATACCTGCAAGCTCTGTGACACTCAGACACCCCCAATCCTTCTGTGACCCTGCGGGACCTGAGGCCACGCTGACCCCACATGGGCTTCACCCCAGTTAGGCCTCAGGAGCGATGTCCCTCAGTGGAACAGACTTTTAAAAGTCCTGATTTTGTGCTCCATTGCTCCGCCGCTTGCCGGGAGCCGGCCCCTCCCCCCCGCAGTCTATCTTCCCGTCGCTTTGGATTCACTTCTCCGCCAGTCCTACCTTTCAGAAAGTAGTTGATTTTCTGTTTTAGGATTGCTGTTCTTCTTCTCTTCGATCTCCCGTTGGATTTGTAGGTGTTTGCAATCTTTAGATAAGCTATCTAGCTGATCTCCGCTACCTGAAGTAGTCTCAGCCTGCTACTTCTCCGCCATCTTGACTCCTCCCCGACCCAAGCAATTCTAAAATCCAATTAATGAATAATGACATAGAAAGTATTACTGCAATGCTGAAGTACTGTTTAACATTCAGCATCAGCTTTGTAACAAAAATTTGTATTTCAGCAACTCTATCAGTGTTTAAATACAACTATAGTTTGTAATTTGATTTTAGAATATCATAGTTTTACATATAATTATAAGTTGAGTCTCTATCACAATCTATTATAAATAATTTCTGTCTTTAGTTTTTTAATTAAGGGCTTTCTAATCATAAGGTTTTGCCCTATCAAATTGAAAATTCTTATTACTACAAATAATTTTATCTTCAATACTGAACTTTCTAATCAGAAGATATGATAGCTTTCCCAGTAACCTCTGGTGCTTTATCTTCGATAAAAAGTTTTCAGAAGCCTTATTTCAACTTCATCAATTCAATACAAAAATATCAAACCACTCTTGCAATTAACACAACTGATTTTGCTTTGGAGAATCTGATGTTACCAGTACAAAAACTGGGATTTATCTGTTTGCAAATTATTCTTTTGTAAATAGAGCCAACACTTAACAGTTATTGTTTCATGTTTTACATGTGCAGAGAAAAACTTAGATTTGAAAATCAACAGACATAATTTAGAAGGGTCATTTTATTTAAATAAAATGTTGGGTTTCATAGAATGATACAATAAATGTACCTTCTGCAGATGTTATATATAAAATTTTTGGAGAGAGCCAGTCTTCTTAAATTAATTACTAACTTTTGAAGTAAATGCTGGTGTTTCTTTAGCAGATTTGTTTCTTCTGATTTTATGCAGTCAGTGATATCCTAAAGTTCCCTATAGTTGATAAAATCAACTTTCTTGGAAAATAGACATTTAGTATGTATTTTTTAATTAAACATGCATTTTTGGTTTTGGTACACTGATTCAGAAAACAGTTACAGCACTATGTGTACCTAAAGCAATAAAACATAAATATTCAAACTACTATTTGGTCCCCCACACTGGTTCTCAGTCTCAATTTTCTGCACAAAATTTCTTATACACGAAATTTTCATTCCCAGGTTCTCTTCCATTGGCTAATTACCTATCCACTGGTACACCAAAGAGGGTGAGGGTTGGTAGTGGAAGTGGTCAGCTCTGGCAGGGAGGAGTACTTTATCACTGCCATTGTTTCGAACTATTGGAGCATAACGGCAACAAGGAGCAGAAAACAGATAAACTTTTAGCCAGCTTCATTATTGTTTTTAAAGTCTCTATGTGTAATAAATACCTATTGCTTCTCCTCCATCTTTGTACCATTCTATGATGGCTTGCTGCATCTTACAGGTCAGCATTCTAGCTGTTCTACAGGTGGATGTTACAACTAGTGACCAGCAAAAGGCAGAAATGTAGAAGATTTCTCATGTAGGAAGGTTGGTTTTCTATGACTGCTGATTTTGAAAAACTCTGCATACTGTATTTAGACAAAAGTGTTTTTAAAGTATACTTGGAAATAGGTTGAGTAGAGAGCTGAGTTTTTGCTTGTCTGGTGGTCTTTCAGATTTAACCAAGTGAAGACTCTATTCATTACATGGCATCTCACATTTTCTAAAGAGACATGACAGAGGTTTGAAGCTCAAAATGGACACAGATAAGCCCCCTAGGATTTTAATGTAACTATTAAAAAATACTTTTGTAAACAAGTGGAAAATATATGAAAAAGATAAATAAGACCTTGGAATCACATTCTGATTAAGAAAAAAAAAAAAGTAAGTTGGGGTTCCTTGAGCAAACTTATAAAGATATGCTCTCAGTGTGATCCCGAGCCTGGAGAGTATAAGATAGGAAGCAGTCAGGGTCCTAAGAATGAAAACAACAACTACCACAGCTCTTTCAGAGAACTGATCAATACCCAGACAAAAACAATGTGATGGCAAATTTGTGATTCTATTAACCTACTCTCAACAAATGGACATAAGACTTAAGAGCTGAGATGTCTTTCAACAGATGAATAGATAAAGATGTAGTTCATATATACAATGGAATATTACTCAGTGATCAGAAAGGATGAATACTTACCTTTTGTATTGATATGAATGGAACTGAAGGGGATAATGCTAAGTGAAATAAGTCAGGCTGAAAAGACAATTATCATATGGTTTCACTCATGTGGAACATAAGGAATATCACGGAGGACCATAGGGTAAAGGACAGAAAACTGAATGGGAAGAAATCAGAGAGAAAGACAAACCATGACAGATTCTGGACTCTGGGAAACAAACTGAAGGTTACAGAAGGAAGGGGGTAGAGGGGTGGGGTAATCGGGTGATGGATATTAAGGAGGGCACGTATTGTGATGAGCACTGGGTGTTATATGCAACTAATGAATTGTTGCACACTACATCAAAAACTAATGACGTACTATATGTTTGCTAACTGAGCATTAAAAAAAAAAAAAAAAAAACCAAACAAAAAACCCTTGAGAGCTGGCCTGCTCTGAGCTCCACTACAGCCAAAAACTTCTGAACTGACAAGTCAAAATCTTGTTTAAACCTACCACTTACTTTCCCTTGTGAAACTTTGGGGCTTCTGCCTTTACAATTCTCACAACTTGCCTTTGTTCACAGAGACTGTGATCCAAAGACTGATCTCACTCTCTGTCTCTGTCTGTGCTTCTCTCTCTGTATATCTCATCTATTTATTATCTATCTATCTATCTATCTATCTATCTATCCATCTGTCCATACCATGCTTTAAACAAATTTTCTCTAAGTTATTCTTTGACAAATAATCTGTAGGGACCATTTGACTCAGCCCAACCTCTTTGTTCTGGATCAGGTTTTCCTGAATTGTTTGGTAATAAACTCAGTTTAGCTCTCACTACAAGCATTTCTCATTTTATTGTACCTGCTTTTTTTGTGCTTCACAGGTATTGTGCATTTTAAATATTTAAAGTTTGTGGCAATCCCTGCCTCAAGAAAGTCTATTGGAGGGACGCCTGGGTGGCTCAGTTGGTTGGACGACTGCTTTCGGCTCAGGTCATGATCCTGGAGTGCCGGGATCGAGTCCCGCATGGGGCTCCCAGCTCCATGGGGAGTTTGCTTCTCCCTCTGACCTTCTCCTTGCTCATGCTCTCTCTCACTGCCTCTCTTTCAAATAAATACTTTAAAAAAAAAAAAAAAAGAAAGTCTATTGGAGCCATTTGTCCAACAGTATTTGCTCACTTCATGTCTCTGTATCACATTTTAGTAATTATTGCAGTATATCAAATTTTTTCACTATTATTATATTTGTTATGGTGATTTATGATCAGTGATCTTTGACGTTACTATTGTAATTGATTTGGGGTGCTACGAACCATCCCCATATAAGATAGTGAACTTAGTAAATGGATGTGTTTGGTGTGTGTTCCATTGACTTACCATACCCCATCTCTCTCCCTTTCCTTGGGCTTCTTATTCCCTGAGACACAACAATATTGAAATTAGGCCAACTAATAACCCTACAATGCCTCCAAGTGTTCAAGTGAAGAAAGAGTTGCATGTTTCTCCCTTTCAATTAACAGCTGGAAATAACTGAGCTTAGTGGAGAAGGCATGTCAAAAGATGTTAAGCTATAAGCTAGGCCTCTTGTACCAAATAGCCAAGCTGTGAATACAAAGGAAAAGTCTTGAAAGAAATAAAAATGCCACTCCAGTGAAGATACGAATGGCAAGACAGCAAAACAAGCTTATTGCTGATGGGGAGAAAGTTACAGTGGTCTGGATAAGATCAAATCAGCCACAACATCCCTTTAAGCCAAAGGCTAACCCAGAATAAGGCCCTAACTCTTCATTTCAGTGAAGGCTGAAAAAGGTGAGGAAACTGCAGAAGAAAAGTCTGAAGATAGCAGACGTTGGTTCATGAGGTTTTAGAAAAGAAGCCGTCTCCTTAACATAAAATTATAAGGTGGAGCAGCAAGTGCTGATGTAGAAACTTCAGTAAATTATCCAGAAGATCTAGCTAGATAATTAATGAAGGTGGCTACACTTAAACAACAGATTTTTAATGTAGACAAAACAGCCTGTATTGGAAGATGTCATCTAGGGCTTTCATGGTTAGGGAGAAGTCAAGCCTGGCTTCAAAGCTTCAAAGCTTCAAAGGACAATCTGATTCTCTTGGTAGGAGCTAATGTAGATGGTGGCTTTAAGTTGAGCTAATATCATTTACTATCCCCAAAATTCTAAGGTCCTTAAAAATTATGCTAAATATGCTCTGCCTGTGTTCTGTAAATGGAATAACAAAGCTTAGAAGATGGTTTACTGGACATTTTTAGTCCACTCTTGAGAACTACAGTTCAGGGAAAAAAAAAAAAAAGAAAGAAAAGATTCCTTTCAAAATATTATTCCTCACTGATAATGCACCTGGTCATATAGAGCTCTGATGGAGATCTATGAGATTAATGTTTGCATGACTGCTAACACAACATAGATTCTGCAGCCCATAGATCAAGGAGTCATTTTGACTTTCAAGTCTTACTATTTAAGGAATATAATTCATAAAGCTACAGCTGCCATAGATATATTCCTCTTATGGATATGGGCAAAGTAAATTGAAAACTTTCTGGACAGGATTCACCATTCTAGATATAAACTAAGCATATTCATCATTTGTGGGGAGAAGTCAAAATACTAACATTAACAGGCTTTTGGAAGAAGTTGATTACAACATTCATGGATGGCTTTGAGTGTTTCAAGACTCCAGGGAAAGAACTAACTGCACAAATGGTGGAAGTAGCAAGAGAATTTGAATTAGAAGTGGAGCCTGATGGACACGGGGGATGGTATGTGTTGTGGTGAGTGCTGGGTGTTGTGTAAGACTGATGAATCACAGACCTGTACTCAAACAAATAATACATTATATGTTAATAATAAAATATGAAAAAAAAAGTGGAGCCTAAAGATGTGACTGAATTGCTGCATCTTATGATAAAACTTAAATGGATGAGCAGAGAAAGTGATTTCCTGAGATGGAATCTACTCCTAGGGAAGATGCTGTGAAGACTGTTGAAATGACAAAAAAGGAATTAGATTAACACAACAAAGCATTTACATAAATTTAGTTGATAAAGCAGTGGCAGGGTTAGAGGATTACTCCAATTTTGAAAGTTCTGTTGTGGGTAAAATGTTATCAAACAACACTGTGTGCTTCAGAGAAATTGTCCATGAAAGGTAGAGCCAACAAATGAAGCAAGCTTCATTGTTGTCTTATTTTAATAAATTGTCACAGTCACCCCAATCTGCCATCACCACCTTGTTAAGTCAATAGTCATCAATATCAATGCAAGACCATGCAAGACAGCAACAAGGTTATGCTTCACGGAAGCCTCAATAATGATTAGCATTTTTTAACAATAGTGTGTTTTTTAAGTTAAGGTACATACATTATTTTTAAGACATAATGCTATTGCACAATTAACAAACTACAGTATGATGTAAACATAACTCTTATATGCACTGGAAAGCAACAACACCCCCCCCCCCAAAAAAAACCCAGAAAACAAAAACCATCTGACTCTCTTTGTGATATTCACTTTACTGCCATGGAATAGAACCAGCAATATCGCTGAGGTATGCCTGTATATCTCTGAGATTTTGTTTTCCTTTTTTCAAAGCATAAATCAGAACTGTCCTAGGCAAACCAGAATCCATGTTTACTTTAGAATTAGCAACATGAGTTTTTCAATTCAGTCTGTCTTCTACTTAAATTATATCTTTCTGAAAATGTCAGAACATTCTCATCTGATGAATGGGAATCCATCAATTCCAAAGTGGTCTTTTGGAAGACGCACTGGTGCCTAAAAAAATCACATATCAGGGATGCAATAATTTCTGATGTATTTAAAATATTTTGAGCAAGACTAATTATAAAAAAGACATATGTCGTTATTTATGTGGAAGGAAAATCAGAGAAGTTTACACAAAACAGTGACTGAAACAACTTAGTCAATTTCTTCTCTCAAAGTTCCTTTTTTCCCATTCCTTTGTATGATTTGTTTAAATCTTATGTTTCACTTCATTCTTTTTTTTTTTAAGATTTTTTTTTTATTTATTTATCAGAGAGAGAGAAGGAGAGAGAGCGAGCACAGGCAGACAGAATGGCAGGCAGAGGCAGAGGGAGAAGCAGGCTCCCTGCCAAGCAAGGAGCCTGATGTGGGACTCGATCCCAGGATGCTGGGATCATGACCTGAGCCGAAGGCAGCTGCTTAACCAACTGAGCCACCCAGGTGTTCCTCACTTCATTCTTAATTTACTCATCTGCCCTGACTTTCATTTTAGCCTAGTAGCTCTCACTCAATTAACAGATGGAATAACGTTTACACCTTTATTCAGCTGCTCAAGGGATTCTCTAGGCTCTTTAATAGCAAGTACATCTACATTAGTATTTATTTCTAGCATAGAAGAGACAAAATCTGTATAGATTCTAGAAAGCAAGTTATAGCCAGAATTAAGTGAATGGAATACTAATGTTGAAAGGTATAAACATCAAGTATAAGATGACATTATTTAAGGTATTAGAACTGAGTAGCAGAATGAAAACAAGTATTTAGGCCAACGTCAGCAAAAAACTTCTTAATGATGATGACTTCTTAATGGTGATGAGTGTGTAACACTCTCTCCAGGGAAGAAATGGAAGCTATCATTTACAAACTCTGTAGCTTAACTGGGTAAAGGGATAAACTGGGTAAAAGGATAAACCACTAAGATAAACATCTTTTTGAGAATAATGTGCATTGGCAAGTAAGATGAGATACTCTCAAATTAAGATTGGAAAGTTTATGACTCATTTATATTCTATAATTTTATCTGTAAAATTAAAGTGTCGTTCATTTTTCAGAACGATAAGAAAAATAACTAACTAAAATTACTTCTCTAGCCATATTTGAATGAAAACCTCAGCCAAGTTGTCCTTTCTTGGAGATACATTTCTAATAGCTACAGTTACCTTACATGTATTTTAACTAATTTTACCAGTTAGTTTCTACATTCTTAGCTAAGAAGATACCAAATACTGGAAAGCCACCACACTTGCGGGAAGGGGACCTGGAAGTCCTGATCCAAGTCAATGAAAAATGTACACATGTTGGGGTGCCTGGGTGGCTCAGTTGCTTAAGTATCTGACTCTTGATCTCAGGTCTTGATTTCAAGGGTCATGAGTTTAAATCCCATGTTGGGCTCCATCCTGGGTATGGAGCCTACTATTAAAAATATTGCCTGTATTTTAGGTGCCTGGGTGACTCAGTCAATTAAGCATCCAACTCTTGGTTTCAGCTCAGGTCATGATCTTAGTGGTTCTGAGATGGAGCCCCATGTTGGGGAGCATGGAGTCTACTTGAGATATTTTTCTCCTCCTTATACCCCCCCCTTTGCACTCTTGCTCTCTTTCCAATAGATAAATAAATAAATATATAAATAAACAAACCACATATCAATCATCAGTATTTTCAGTCATATGAAAAGTAGCACCATCTACCAATTATTTTTCTATACAGAAAATGATGAATAAATTATGTCAAGATTTCTAGCAGCTTGTTGATCTCAGCAAAAGCACTTTAATTGTGTTCTTTGACTATAAACAATAAGAAATTTTCAGGGTTGTGATGTAAAATAAGGTTGTTTTCTTTCTCAAAAAAAGCCTTTCTGTGAATCAAGGCTAGAGTTAGACACAAACAGAGCAACATATAATTTCACAGAATTCTATTACCCTTTTGACACTTAGAAGAAAATATACTAGAAATGGTCTCCTGCCAAATAGAGAACATATGCATTGCAAGATTTTGTTTTGAAAAATATCTTTAATCAGCTTGTGACCAATGTTCCCAAGAAACATTCATGCCAAGGGTACTTTCAGAGTTCTTCCCCCACACAGGTGTCTGCTAAGGATGTGAAGAAGAAAAACAAAACAAAACAGAAAACATGTGGAGCTCAGTTTTATTCTGTGAGACAGTTTATCATGGAAGAGTTTACATTATTTTTAATAGGTAAGACTAAGTAGTAAACCCTCTTAAAATTTTTAGTGGGCTAAGAAACAATACTTCATCTTTACGTATTATTCCTCATTAAGGGTCTCAGTAAGTATGTCTGAAAGATGATTGAGTGAAAATAAGCTTACTGTTCAAAACATGTTTATAAAAAAAAAAAGCAAAAATCAATAACTAGGTGAGCTATTTAGAACATGCTCCTGGAAATGGACAATTGTTAACCAAACCAAACCAAAACAAGACAAAAACAACAAACAAACAAAACACCTAAATTGACTAGTGAATAGTGCCATCTTGACTAGGGTTTATGACATATGTGGAACTGTCTCTTGTTTTCCTGAACATTATTTAAATTTACAAGTAAAACAAAATTATGCAGAACTTAAAATATTAATGTGAAATATCCTTTTGTTGAAGTGGTATTTTTGTGTAAATATAGAATTGATAAAAAAATGAAAGGTAAATGAGCTGATAGTATTGATTTCTTAATAACTTTACTTATTAGACATGAATCTAAACATTCTACCAGTATATGTCAGAAAAATACCATGTAATTATAAGGATGATCCCACTGAAGTAGATTCTTTTTATAACAACTGTAAACTATAGAACACTGTATTTATACCGTCTGTTACACATTTATTTGAGGCTGCATTTTTGTTTAAAAGCATTAAAAATCTTTGCAGAACTCTTTCTATTGTGAAACTTCCTATTTGATGCAGTTTGCCTTACCTTGATCACACAAAGTATTCCTCATGGTTTATTTGTTTGTTTCTTTGTTTTGCTGGTGTTAAATGTAAGGTCAGTAGGATGTGAAAGAGTTCTATTATTCAGGATCCAAGACATATACATTTTCAGGATACACTGTGCCTTCCCCTTCTCCCATATTCCCAACTCCAGTAGCTACTTATGTGAGCTCAATATCGATGGTACTTAAAGTAATCATCATAATCATTAAAATTATAGTTAGTACCTATATAGGAAACATACTAGCTATCAGATTATATCACATGGAAACAGTGAAATGTGAAGTAGAATCCATTAGATAGTTCTGGAATGTGTGGATTTTAAAAATTCTTCAGTCTTCGAAGAGTCAGCAGTTCCCAAAGGTCAGTTCTGACATAAACATAAGATATATTTAGATCAAGCTATGGAGCTGGTAATGGGCCCTGCTATTCTTTAATCCTTTTACACATTCAAAGTCTGCAATAGTCAGGGCAGGATTTACTTGAGTTTCACTTTACACTTAGCTTTCCCACTCTGCAGCATTAAAGGGAAACTCCCAAAAGATAACAACAAGCTAAGATGAGCTCATCTAAATGCACCCAGTCATTCAGGTTTAGATAATAGCCACTGCCAAGATAATTTATGGTTTTCAACATTTGTTAGCACTGGTAACCAACCAAGCCCTAGCAACTATATTAAGTCATGAGCTGACACAAGTGCAAAGTAATTTGCACAGACTGAAAAAGAAGAGTCACAGAGAACTTTAATAATGTAAGTTTTATTTGAACTTTGCCATCACCCTAGTTTACAGAAGTTAATTCCTAGCCTCAGTTTCAAAAGACAAAGATTAATTGACCCTCCTTATCTGAGTGTTCTTCGATTAGAAATGTTCTTTTCTCACCTATATCTTCCATCATAGATGGTGGTCGCTCAATAAAAAGATGTGCCCTGAACGAATGCTTCCATTTTTCAGAAGAGCAATATGTGGCTACAGGTTACTGCTTTTGTAAAGCTATTACTTTTACTGTCAATGTGACTGCTGCCCTAAGATGTCTCGTTAGGTGGAATAAATTGAAGCAAACAAGCACAACAGTTGACCAAACACTCTCCCCCCACAAATATCTGCTGCAGTGATAAAAAATAATAATAAATAAATAAAACTTCTGTTATCAGACAGTATCAAGGAAACTGGAGGATGGAAGTTAACCCTAAGTGTTCCTTCAAGAATTGTTGTTGGACAATACCGGGAGAGTAACAGGATCCCTAGTGTTACTCTATAAAACAGAAAACAAGGAGCTTTTCTATTATACGGTACACTACGCCACAAATATATAAAGAAAACTATTCAGAGATATGAATACAAACCAAAAATTCCACATCTAAGAAAAGCAATTGATTTACTTATGAAAGCTATTTTAAACATATCATTTACCTATGTGACAGATTCATTTAAATTCTAATTCCTGAGGGAAAGTAGATGAAAGCTTGAATTGAGCCAACACTGAAGTTTTGGCTTGTACTATTATTTATAATTAGGGCTTTAAGTCTCTGGTTTGATTTCTTGTTGAGGAATGGTCAAGTCTCTTGAAATATGCAGTCAAAAAGAATGATTAATTTGTATAAAATATTTATTGACTAAAAACTGTCCATTAAGTCCTGTCTTAAACTAACCCTTATTAACATTACCATTAACCCCCTTATTTTTAGGATCACACATACAATGACCCAACAACTAGCTATGTCACATATAAATTTCAGATTTTTCTTTTTAGGATATTAGGTACACAAGCTATTTTATTTCTCATCTACCTTCCCATCATTTAGACTCTCATACTCTTTCTTTAATAGTTTGAAGGGAAAACAATTATCCTGTGTAATTCCACTTGCTTGTCAATACATAAGTGTTATAGGTCAAATTAATTTCCCCCCACAAAAGGATATGTGAAAGTCTTAATCCCCAGTACTTCAGAATATATCTGTATATAAAAATGGGATTGTTGTAGACATGATTAATTAAGATGAGGAGATACTGAAGTTCAATGTGGATTGTAGTCTAATATGACTGGTAAGAATATGATCTTTTGAAGACACAGAGAGATAGGGGGGAAAAAAATCACATAATGAGGGAAGCAGAAATTGAAGTAACAACATGCCAAGAAATGTCATGAATTGCCCGTAATACCAAAAGCTAAGAGAAAGGTGTGGGCTAAAGTCTTTCCTAGAGTTTTCCATAGTGCATGACTCTGCTGACAACTTGGTTGTCAGGTTAGATTGCTAGCCTCAAGAACTATAAGACAGCAAATTTCTGGGGTTCTTTTTTTTTTTTTTTTTTTAAAGCTACCCAGTTTGTGGTACTTTGTTATAGCAGGAAAGTAATACGTTAATTTAAACCAAATAAAATTGTGTTTATCATAAAGACTTTCAAACCTAGATTTTTTTTTCATCTGTCTCTCTTCCTGTTAATTATGCACCCAACATTTTCCTGTGGAACAGGAAAGAAGTGTTGCTGACTTCACAGAGCCAATCCAATAAAGTAAGAGCCAAGCTATGTTTTATGCCTGGAGAAAATGTCTGGTTATTCTTATTCTAAAACATACACATAAGCCCAAAACACAAAACTTGAAAGAAAACTCTAAACATAGACTGAACATTTCATTTCAGTAACGGACAAATCATTGTCAGGATAATGCCAAAATGCCATAAAGGTGGCTGAGTAGAGTAGAAAGCTTAAAAAACTAACACAGATCATAGAAGGTACAATTTTTAAAGGCTATGTATGACACAGGTATGGGTCAGGCAAACTGTTGAAATAGACTATTAGAGTTAGATTTAATGAAAGCTGAGATTTCATTGTACAACCTAAACTTAGAGAAAGGAAGGCATGTAGAAGGCATTTAGATAAAGAGACAGACTATAGAATGGGATTCAGTGCTAGAATACAGCCATACATATTAGGTTAACACAAAAAAAGAGGCTAGAAAATAATTTTACTAAGTCTTCTCTGTCATGTTGATTACCAGAACTAACTAGGGACGCAGTACAATATGTATAAGATATTTAGTGAATGAATTATTAGCCCATTGCTGGCTAATTTTTGGATTACTCTTTACTTCTTAATCCCATGACTAACCCTGAAAATGTTCTAACATCTTCATTGGTTTTCATCACTTATACACCACTGGCCCAGTCTTACCCCTATTGAAGATAGATTCTCACCAGGATAAGAACATCTGAAACTTCAAATACCAACATGGTTTCTTAGCATGATACTCTTCTTATGGTGGCTGGTGGCCACCATATATCCATTACTTTTCCTATGTTTTCCTCTATTTCCTCAATTTCTCTAACTCTACCCTTTGTGGTACAGTTTGCTTTGGCTTTCCATCTTATGTTTCTTAAAATCCTACTAACACCATCATTGTAATTAACATAAGAGGACATAAACATATTTTTGCAATAAATCAATGCCAAATACTCTGTAGGTATTTTGTAAAGCACCTTTCCCAAAGCTTGACAATTTTGAAGACTTTTTTTTTCTTTCTATCTTTACAGTTATCTTCATTCTCTAGATTTTAGTTGCTTTCATGATGTTGGAATTTTTTGACATCCTTACTATCTCCAACTCTTACTTCATTTGTGTAATAGTTCTGTTACTTGCTATCTTGTTTTTGTCTACTTGGCTTAGTCAGGAGTCTCACTCAATGTGGTTTTTCATTATAATCTGTAAATAATTGCTTAGGGAATGTTCTACAGTCTAATTAAATTTGACATTAATTGCTTTCTAACTCCATGAGTTGCTATAAATGAAAGTGAGCATCTCATGGAGTAATGGAGGTTTCTTAGGATGAATTGTGATTCAAAACAGTGAGAACCACATTATGGTCTTTTCCTACAGAATCTGACATTACAGAGTGTAACATAAAATAATAAAACACAAAAGCAGAACTAAATCTAAAATATTGGACAATGTCATAAAATGAAAAACCTGAAGCAAATGCAATAAAAAATAATCTCTCTTCAATTAATCATTCCACAAACATGTATTTTTTAAAAATTTAATAAAGCAAACACTTTCCTTAGTGCTATAAATTTAGAGACATGTATAAGCTTTGGTTTTGGGCAATCCACCATGTGACAAAACTGATGTACATGAAATAATAAACTCTATTAAAGTTAAGTTGGTGAATATTAAAGTTAAGTTGATGAATATGGTGAACATGAAGTGTTCAGAAAATGAAAATATCAAGTGTAGGCAAAAACAGATTTCAAGTGAAGTGGCTATATGAACCTTCCCACAAATGACAATGATAAAACACTATATCAATTATTTTCAAAAACTCATTACTTAAAGGTACTAGAAAGCATCCAAGCATACACAGAAACCCAAGGAGCATTTACTCTGGAAAAATTTCCACTAGAAGGGTAAGAATTGTGAGTCTGTGGCTTTTTGGTTATGAGGGTAGAAAATAATAGCACAAGCTACATGTTTACTGATGTTATGAGAGAAATATTGGAATGAGACCAAAACCTGAATATAAAATCTGGCTGATTCCAGGAATGCAGCTACAATAGTGGACACAAGGGAGAGCCCAGGGGGCCTAGTGATAAACATAGGGACCACCTCTTAATCTTTATAGATAAGAAAGGAAGTTATGTTAAAACCTGTGAGTTTCTTTTTTTTTCTTTTCTTTTTTTTTCTCTCTTTTTTCTTCCTTCCTTCCTCTCTCTCTCTCTCCCTCTCTCTCTTTCTTTTCTTAACAGAGTGCATTTCCCAAACTTAACACAATTTAGAGAACAAAACTGTGACCCCTCACAGACTTGACATCTTAAAAAGATAACAATGAATTAGCAAAACAGCTGGAAATTTGGAAGTCTTAGAAGTCCAGAATCACAAAGAAAAAAAGCCCCCAAAATATGACTAAACATTTGCTCAAGTCCTTGGCTGACCCGCAAATTATGCAGGCACAGAAGAGGAGGTTCACCTAAAAAGCAGAAGAATTCATAAAAACGAAGCAAATATATTAGAAGCTACATAATACAGGGAACAAAAAAGTCTGTAGTTTGAATGTAGGCAACTTCTGTATCTACTAGAACAAAAAAGCAAACGAAGGATCACAAAATAGAATAGAGAGCTGAAGCTACATATTATCTATGATGCCGTTTTCTGTATTTCAGGTAAATATCCTCAGATATTTACATGTGTTAACTAATTTGATTCTCCGAATAACCTTATGAGGTTGGTAGTGACATAACCATTCACATCTTACACATGTGGAAATAGAAAACTCTGAGTTTTTCTTTCCCCTTGGAAATGCTAGTAAAGTCTATACTACTTAGATGGGAGACTTTGAAAACACACAACCATAATGAATACAGATCTGCCTGAAGCAAAATCATAGGCATTCTATTTGCCAAATAATATGAATAACAGCTTTCATAGTTCTAAAACAAGTGCATATTAATATTGGTAATATTTCTGTGATCAGAGAAGATAGATTAACTCAGAGGTATTAGATTTATATCTATATATTATCTCTAAGCTTATATTTCTAATTTATATATTTTGGTATACTTTATAAAATATAAATGATAAAAATATTTCTACTTTAAAATATAGTACTGTAGGCATATAGAATATCAATCAGGTCTTTCATACATGTTTTAATAGGTCTTATGCTGTTGTTCTAAAAGTTTTGCCTGTCAAATCCCATTCATTTAGAAGTGCAGTGACTTTCTATAAGATCAGAATATAAATCAAATTAACAATTACTTTTTACGTAAATATCAAATTATTCCCAACACTTAGATCCAAGAGCTATAGTTCTTAAACTTTACTTTGAATAAGAATCTCTAATGATAATGTTAAAAATAAACTTATCACCCTTACTCCAAAAGTTTCTAATTTAATGGATCTGAGTGAGCCTTGGAAGCTGATTTTTAACAAGCTATTTCATATGCACTGCATTTCAATTAACAGTAAATAACAATTTGCCAGTTGTTTCTTGATGCCTTAATTTTATTTTTTTTCAGGTCTTGTTTCAGGACCAGACATAATCTTGGGTTTTTTCAAGAATCACTTTAAAACAATGGTTTTCAAATAAAAAATATCTACAGGTATGATTAAAATTATACAGACTTGGTTTACCAATTCCTGACAAGATGAGAAATTAGCGTGATCATTAGTCTTATTACTCTGAAACTCAACCCTAGGATTGCCACAAATGGGAGAGGGATCTTGACTGGATGCAAGACTAAAACAAAATACTATGAGAAGTCCTAGGAGAGTCCATTTTGTGAGGGAAATAACAGCTTAATGCAGTGCCAGCAAATATAGATGGGGTATAGGCTGGAGAAGAATTTATAAATTGTCTTGGGGCCCTTAGGTGGCACAATTAGCTAAGCCTCCTGACTCTTGATTTCAGCTCAGTTCATGATCTCAGGGTTGTGAGATTGAGTCCCAAATCCACTCTATGCTCAGCAAGGAGCCTGCTTGAAGATTCTCTCCTCTCCCTCCCTACCACGCTCTCTCTCTCTCTCTCTCTCTTTCTCAAAATAAATAAATAAATCTTTAAAAAAAATTCATCTAGTGACATTTTGCCTCCCCCATGTTATTAATATATATTGCAAAAGTGGTTGGACTAACACCGGATTCTTGAGAGGCTGTGAAGAAGGGGCATTAAAAATTATTTCAGGTAGTATTATTTTGGGTCTGTGTGAATTCTCTCTTTTCAACCTTGACTTATTCCTACATCTAAGAATAATAGCCAAAATATCTTAGCCAAAAATAGCTGACAGTCTCAGGAAGTATACATTTATGGAGAAAAATGACAAGAGGTTTAAGGAGTAAACACCGTTCAAGAAAGATAATAAATGGGAAATGAAATCTCTACCAGTAAGTGACACCAGTTCAAAGAAAAATATAAGAATAAACACTTCAAGTCACAAATTTTAATGCACTTATAGAATATTCAGGTGACATTATTAAAATATGTAGACTATATAAATAACACCATTAATAAACCTTAGCAAAGTTTAACCTACAATATTCTAAAATGTTTCTTCACCTTGATTACTTAAAGAAAAAATTGTCAGATTATTTTGATAGATGCTGGAAAATATTAGATAAAATAAAACACTTATTTAAACAAATCTATTTCACAAACAAGGAATATAAGAAAACATCCTTAAGATAAAAGTCATATCTAAAAATATCCAGTAAGAAACATAATTAATCGCGAAATTTTTAAGCAGAACTTCTAAAGACAAACACGAGAAGCCCTTCTTTACCACTATTGTTCATGACAGTTATAGATACCCTGACCAATATAGTAAAATGAGAAACAGAATAGTATACATAAAGAGTGTAACGGAATAGAGCACAGTGTCATCATTTATAAATAACATAATTATACTGAAAAAAAGTAAATCAATAAACAAAAATGTTTGAAATAATAGAGGAGATTTTAGCAAGGGTCAATTTATAAAATTTCATAGATTTCATATTTATCAGTAGTAACCAGTTAAAAATTCAAGTGGAAATCTAAAAATTATAAGTAGCAACAACAAAAACTTATAAATTACCATGAAATTAAATTCATGTGAGAAAAAAACTAAAACAATTGAACAATTGTTTTAACATTAAGCAATTTGAGTTTACAAATACTACTATCTATCTCTTTGGATACTACTATATTATCTCTTTGGATAATAAAATAACATCATAAAAGAGAAAGAAGATAATATTTAAAATAGAAAAATTGATAGATGAATACATCTTTACTAAAGATTCCGTTTATAAAGGGATACTAGACCAAATTTCTAAGAGCTAACAAAAATATTGGCAGAGTATAAAATAAACAAATGGTTAATATCTGAAATACTGTGGAGCTCTCTCTCTCCAGTGAGAGTGTAAAGGGAATGGAGGTAAAAAGCAAGAAAGAAACACAAGAAAAAAAGGAACGAATATTAGGAACATGAAATTCAAAGAAGAGAAAATAATACTTACTAATATAGACAAATATGCCTTATCTATAAAAAAGCCAAATTGGCATAATAATAAAATACATGTATAAGACACTAATTTAAATAAAAATACTACCTACACATATCCTTTTTCAGTATTCACCAGCAACTAGATATACATGAAGAAAAAAGTATATTAAATATCCTAAAGTAGTTATCTATGTGGGATTAAGGACATTGAAAATTGAAAATGGTATGGGAGGGAGGGGGAAATGTAAATTAAAAGGGGGCTTTGTCTGGACTAGTCATGAAAGTAAGCCATAATCAGAAAGATGAATACCTGAGAGGGGTGTGTGTGTGTGTGTGTGTTTTAATTCCTGAGATCCTTAAACAGAAAATAAATGAAAATATTGAGAATTGACTCTTGATCTACTAAAGTAGAAGATCCAAACATGGGGGTCTTTAATTTATATTTGAACAATTAAGTTATTACTGTCACACAAATAATCACAAATTTTCAGTTAAAAAGTATACTTTTCTAGGGGCGCCTGGGTGGCTCAGTGGGTTAAGCCGCTGCCTTCGGCTCAGGTCATGATCTCGGGTTCCTGGGATCGAGTCCCGCGTCGGGCTCTCTGCTCGGTGGGGAGCCTGCTTCCCTTTCTCTCTCTCTGCCTGCCTCTCTGCCTGCTTGTGAGCTCTGTCTGTCAAATAAATAAATAAAATCTTTTAATTAAAAAAAAAAAAAAAGTATACTTTTCTAGTTACCCAAATCTTGCTTTTGGTTTTTAAACTCTGTTCTTGGGATGCCTGGGTATCTCAGTGGTTTAAGTGTCTGTCTTCTGCTCAGCTCATGATTCCTGGGTCCTGGGATCAAGTCCTGCATCAGTTTCCTTATTCAGTAGGAGAGCCTGCTTTTCCCTCTGCCTGCTACTCCTATGCTTGTGTTCTCTCTCTCTCTCTCTCTGACAAATAAATAAGTAAAATTTTAAGAAAATAAACTCCGTTCTCTAACATAAGTAATCAGGGAGAAATAGTCATGAGTCCACACTGATATAAAGAAATGACTGAATAAATGAATAAATGAAATAAAAGAGACAGTTCTTTTTCTTATAGAAGAATCAAATAATATATGTAGATACTATCTCCTCCCTGAGTATGATTTGGTTTTAGTTACTTACTTTCCAGGAAGAATATGAAAAGGAGAAAAATAACTTCATAGTGGAGAAGCTTAACAGACACTACCTTAACTGTAAGCAAGGATAATATCAGTATCAATAAGTCTTATTGATAGCATGTATCATCTGATATGCTATGATGGAAAGGGCATCTTGGGTGCATAATATTCTTTAGGAAAGAACCCTAGTATAATCATGAGGAAAGCGTCAGACAAACCAAAATTGAGGAACATTTTATAAAATGCCTAACCCACACTCTTCAAAACTGTCAGGGTCATTAAAAGTGAGGAAAGACTGTGAAACAGTCAGTCCAGAGGCGACTATGGAAACTTTACTAAATGCAACATGGTATCCTGAATTGGATCCAGGAAAAGAAAAAAAGACATTTGTAGAAAAAGTGAAGAGTAAAGCAAATTAACAGTATCAATTCAAGAGTAAAGTTTAATAATAAAAGTGAATAAAAAGGGTGGCTTTTCACTGAGCCCTGGGTGGCTCAGTTGGTTGAGTGATTGCCTTCAGCTCATGTCGAAATCCTGGAGTTCTGGGATCGAGTCTCTCATCGGGCTCCCTGCTCAGCTGGGGATCTACTTCTCCCTCTGCCCTTCCCCCTCTCATCTTCTCTCTCTCAAATAAATAAATAAAATCTTTTTAAAAAGTGAATAAAGAGTGAAGTTGAATTAATAATATTGTACTAAATGTTAATTTCTTAATTTTGATAAATATACCATAGTGATAAGATAGATAGATAAGGGAAACTAGATAGCATTAGGGAGAACTAGGAGGTAAATGGGAAACTTCTCTACCATCTTTGCAACTTTTCTATAAAGTTTAAATTACAAAATAACAAGTTTATTTTTAAAAAAAAAAGCAACTGAGAAAAAGGACAGCCACATACACACACACACACACACAGAGCTCAGAAGAGTTGGCTAAGGTTTGCTGACTTCATATTAGGAAAATAACCCTTAGTCACTGGGAAAGAAAAATTGCACAGGAAAGAGCAAACAAACAAGCAAAGGAAGATTTTATTCAGGTCTCTTGAAATAGAAGGTGGAGGTTTAACTCAACTCCTTGCAAAACAAAAGGTAGGAGAGTACTTAAGAGCTAGGGCGAGTTCATAGGAAAGTACTGGGTTTGGTGGGAAGTGGGAGGTTGGTTATTGTGCTAATAAGGTCATGGGTCTGCTAATTGTCATCCAATGAAGTTAAGCTTTTACTTTCCTAGAGTCTGGGGAAAAGGGACACTCTTCCTAGATGATCACATTTCAAAGGGATGCCCTTTAGGTTCTTAAGGAAGGGCATTTTCAAACTGTAAAACTGGCATGAGGCTAGGAAGATTTATACCTGCAAGGGGGAAGAAAAATAATTTGCAATTACAGGTTTCCAAAGTAAATGGTTTGATAGAAGAGAGGTCAGGGGCCTATAATCAGGAAGAAATCTGTGGTAAACTTCAGACAAGCCGAGAGAACATAAAAGCTGTCTTGATCATTCCTATTCTTTATGTTTCCATGTAGAGAGCTTTCCTTTCCTATAAAACTCCATGTCTCCCTTTGCTCCCTTACTAACTCCTGCCTAGAGGAGAAAGCTTAGCTGTCTGACTGGCAGGTCTGGGAAATAAACATAGGCATGAGTCCTCAGCCTCTGACATGAGCTCTTGCTCAGTTTTGGCTGCTTGCTTAGTGCCTACATCCTGCTTTGTTCTCTGTTAGGAGTCAGCTTTGTAGATGTTGGTCTATGGTTTCCAGATGTGGTATTTTGAGGAAAAAATTGTTCATATTTGCTCTTTCCTTCTAGATCTTTACCACTGTTTAATCCTCCAGACCTTGATACTGTGTTTAGCTATATACTTGCTTTGAGCAATGGAACCCAGAAAGAAGTGACAGGCTTGAAGAGGAATCCTGTGATTCTATTTGCCCCTCTTACACTTCTGACTTCCACAATGAGAAGAGTATGCTCTGGGTAGCCATAATTCCTAGAATGAGAGACAAGTGGAAGACAGCTATATCTGACTTGCAGTCTGAAGTAGAGCCACTCCAGCTAACGCACAGGTTATGAAGAGGAGAAATAAATCCTCTGTTATTTCAGCCACCAAGATTGTGGAGTTGTTGGTTTTACAGCATTATCACATGAGCAATGCTAAGACTAAGTAAATAAGGATACCTAACTTTGGACAGGATTTGAAGGCAGAAAACATTCTCAGCAAGTCCCTTAACTGTAGATGTAAAGCCAAGTCTCCTAATCCAGAGTTTATCCTTAGCAATTCTGAAATTTTTATTTTATCTTATCTGAAATTTTATTTTATCTGTGAGATTATTTTATTTCTCACTTGGTTAATTCTTTTTTTTTTATTTCATACTGATTCACTAGTGGAACAATCAAGAAAAAGAAAGACTTATAAAGAAAGTAATTTTAAAATAGAAATGTTTAAAAGGTAATATTGTCACTCATACAAATTATGTTAGAAAATTAAAAAAAGAAACATTTTCTAAAGAATTTCTAAAAATAATCTTTACAATACACTTCATAAATAATTAAACAGAAGGCACTTAAAAGGCAATCTCATTTATGATTTAAAAGTGAACGCTGATATAAAAGGAAATAATCTTGTGATTAGATACAGAAAAATACAAGATCAAATTCAATGTCCATTCATGACTCAAACTTTTATCAAACTTAAAAAAGGAAGTGTCCTTACTTTGATAAATATATCCATAAAAGCCTATATTAAACATCGTAATTAATGATGGAATACTTACAGCTTTCCATCTGAGTGCCAAAATAAAACAAGGATGACTGATATAACCTCTAGATACTGAATATATTGACCATTTTAATGGAGTTCTTAGTCAGTGTAATAAGAAAAATAAATGAATAAATAACATTATATAGATATATAATATAATTAATTATCATTATTTGAGAATTATCCTTAGTATTATTAAGTATATTTAAAACATTTTCTACATAAAGAGTCAGCATAAAATAATCAATCATATTTCCATATACCAAGAAAAATAACCGGGAAAATAAAATTTAATACTTATTGGAGAAAATCATTTAATAAAAACAAGTTAGGGAGGTTTTAATATCTACCTATAAAGTACTAGAATTAATAAGTACATTTTACAGGGTTGCTGGATCAAGGTAAATAGATACAAATAAATTGTATTTCTATATGCTAGCAAGAATCTGCTTGAAAGGAAAATTTAAATATATCATGAAAAAACACACACTGATTTAAGATTCAGAAAGATTTTAAATAGAGAAATGTAAAACTTATAAAGTATTTCTCCTCTTGAGTTTTCTGAAACCTAGTAGACATCTCTTAGCACTAACCTGAATGAGAGATCACTGTTTTCAAGAATACATAATTTATCTTTAGAAACTGTCAGACCTTGACTTTCCTATGTTTTCAGCTTCAATTCATTCTCTTAATAGCATTTTAAAGCAATCAGTTATCTAGATATGTGTAGCAATATTAACTACCATGAACTGAGTGAGCAATGTCTCTGCCTCTCCATAATTACATATCAGATGTCTGAATTCCAGAAGCAAGATTTCAGCTTCAAATAACCTAGATGAAATGTTGACTAGATAGATGCATTTTGCTGTTGGGGTGTACATTTCCTGCTCTTTCTCTCCATAAGATTTATTTCCATCTTACAAATGTTCTCAGGAAAAAGGAGAATAGAAACTGGTAGATACAGCATCATAAAATTGATCAAGCATTAGGTAAGTGACCACTACATAGAAAAATAATTCTATCAGTTTTGTTGTATTACTCCTCACAATATTTATCAAAAATTCACAATAGAATTGATTTTCCATGCTGGACAAGTCAAAGCTGATTGGGAGATTTAAAATTAAAGAGAGAATATACTCTGCAAGTACTCAGTGGTCAGTCAAGAAGGTTAAAAGATTTAAATCATTTGTGAGATTGAGTATAACATCAACAAGACTGAGAGTCCTAAAATACGCCTTCTTTAAACTGGAAATTACATGTCATCTTTCCCTTAACCGTGTTAATTTCTATTGGGCCATTAGCTCAAATATTTTATTACAAATTATGTAATATCCTAAATGTAATTTTGAGGAAGAACTGAAAATGTGTGATTCATTAAGATAAACTGCCTCTTTCTGAATATTTGGGTAGGGGTTAGAGGACCAGAAGTTCAACAGAGAAGACCAGATATACCGCTATTATAACTATTGATGTTACAGGTCACATTCGCTGAATTGTCATGATTCCTATTTTTTCATGATTATAAATAATAAAATAAAGTCTCCAGATATTCCTTACCCTCAGTGTTGAGGCTTCAATTTTCAAAACCCAGTCACCAGTCTGTCATTTTCTTTCCCAGGATAATTTATAGCAAGGATATTCATTGTTTTCAGGGAAAATATCTGTTTTTATCACAGAATGTGTTTGACCCCCAAGTTCCAGTGTAGTTCCCAGAGTCTAACTTATTTAAGCTTAAATAGTATAACATGATGGACTCCAAGATTCCATCCCAATACAGAGTGTAGTAGTACTAGTCTAGTTAAAACTCAGTCTTGTCTCAAATGTGAAGTAAAAAGCATATATGGTCTATATGACCCTTCTAGCATTATTCTCCCCTCAAAATCTCATGTCAATAAATGTAGGGATAATAAGAGCTCCTCTCTCTCAATATCACTGTCCCTAAAACCAAAATTTTTAGTCACCCTCAACTGTAAACCCATATTCTAAAATCTATAATAGTAAAACTTTGTCTAACACAGCTAAAAATGCACTCAATTTACATTACTATATACAACTCATAACTTAAATCTGAAACATCTACTTTCAGATTAATTGGTCAATGTTTATGCCAAGAAAACTACAGGTGCATTTGCTTTATATTTCTGTAACAGAAGGGCCGATTACAGTGCTTTAGAAAGTGCTTTTGTTTATGTTATTGATCTCTGCTTTCTGGAGGAGAAATGATCATATTAATTACTTGTAAACACATAATCTTCCTTGTAAGCACAAGAATGAATGGAAATCCCAAAAGTACTGTGTTGTAATTTATTTTTAAAATTGTATCAGAATCCCAGAATTCTCCAACAACTCACCTACAACCTCTGACATTGTTTTTGTTTTCCTATTTGTTAAGAATAATCCTACAATTTAGAAGCCATATAAACAAATAAAAAGGAAAAAATCCCCTCTTACTACCTGTTACTTTTCAATAACAACCTTTATTAGAGGTGTATCATTTAATTAAGTTTTCTCAGCTAGAATTATGAAAGACAGCTGATTTTATTTTTCTTTACTTATTCATGTGAGTGGCTTTAATTGCTCACTCAACATAATGAATTTTCCTAAAGGAAATGGCTTCTATAAGTTATGTATGTACACATATACTACATATTTGTATATATGTATACTTATGTATACCAGAATAGATCTTTGTTCATTCATTCACTTTCAATCTTGTATTTTTGTCCAATGTGAAATTTTTAACCATTCAATTCACTGTGATCACTGATACATTTAATATTAATTCTGCCATATAATTTTATATTTTCATATATCCCATTTGCTTTTCAAATTTTTGTAAAATTAATCATTTTAGTTAATGTTTTCTTTAGATTTTTTATTTTAATAATGGTTAACTTTAAACTCTTGACAAGACATTATTTGAACTTACAAAATCCTCTACCCAAAATATTACATTAGGTTCACATAGTCACAATATGCTCAATGTTAGGAGGAAATACAACTTATTTTTACAAGTATGCACATAAGATCGTATGTGTATTCATCATATTCTCCAATGATACTGTGCTGGCTTCCCTCTCATAAGTGGTGACTGCCTGTTAGGTGATATTATTCTTTGACATAAATATGTTTAGAAAGCAGCAATATCAATATTCCTTACACCACAGTTGCCTTCTGTATCAAAAGCCTTGCAAGTCCCAAGTTTCTCTAATTAATGAAAGAAATATATATATATATATCTCTATATACATAGTTATAAAAAATATAAACATGATCTTGAACAGAGAACCTTTGATCGATTCTTAAATCTATTCTTAATTTCTATTTGTCATAAGAACATCAGGGTTCTTGTGTGAAGAATACAAACACTTATAAATACAAGATGATGGCCTTTAGATTATCTCCTAAATTCCATAGGCATTCCCTAGCATTTTAACTAGAGTTTGGAAATGACTTCTCAATATCAAGTGAAAGTTAATTTATCTTGCCTTCTTTGTCAAATATTTCTGTTTTATCCTTGGCTATTTTTGAATGCAGTTTGGAACCCAAAGAACAGTAGTCTTTTATAAAAGTCAGTCTTCCTGCATAACATCTAATGGTTAGATTTATCCCTGAGGAAGGATGTAAATTCATTGCAAATGATACTTTAATGGAGCCCAACTTTTTTGTCATGCAAAGAGATCCAAATGAATGTGGCAGCAAGCAGCGATTCCTATGGGAAGCAGTGCAACATGAAGCAAGTGATCTTGTCAGAAATAAGTAAATAAATACTTCTCTCTTTACCATTGTAACAATTTTATCCCATCAAAGAAATGCAGAACATGATTTACATGTTGTTGATAATCTTTTTAAAGAACAAGTTCAAGTGCTAGGGTTTGTTTGCACTTACTGTAATAGATGTGACAGGTGTCTTATTCATGATATACTAGAGAAAATATTAACTCCCACAAAGTTGCAAAATGCTTATAAGTAAATATACATTCATTTACTTTAGATAAATGACCGCTTTTCATTGCCATGGGTTATGTTAATTTGTTGGGTGTCTCTCTAAAGCACTGTATGCTATCTTTTTTACATATAGTTTCCTCCACATTTGATCATACCTTATAATAATAACACTCACAGGTTTGAAGGAATTGATAAAATGGTGAAGTTTAAGATGGAGACCAAGATGAAGGAAAAAGAAGAGGAGGAAGAGGAAGAGGAAGAAAAGTAGAGTCAGCACATAACAATAATGGTGAAAAGTCTTCAGTCTCTATCATCCTGGCTAACTGGAAGGTAGTTCCAACATAGAGAATTCTTTAAACTTAAGAACCTCTTAACCTTACTAAATTAAAATGGGTAGTGAGTTTGTTACAGTGATTTTAATGATAATTACTTGAAATCATTTTGAAATAACTAACAAATAAAACAGTCTACTAATCTACTGCTGAATTACTAAGGGAATGGTGTGCTGTGAGAATTTACATGGACGACAGTAAAAGTCTGGGATCTTTTAAAAGTTTTATCTAATCCTAAAGTCCTTTTGAAAGCAGGACAAGTTAACTAGTCATGTATTATGAGATATATAATCCATATAGAAAAGCATATAAAGTGATAGGTAGAAGACCTCATAACAAGAAAAAAGTTTGTAACTATATATGGTAGTGGGTATTAACTAGACTTATTGTAATCGTTTTGCAAAACATACAAATACAGAAGTATTTCACACACATGAAGCTAATATAATGTTATATGTCAATTATACCTCAATAAAAAAGAAAAACATATAAAATAGATATAGGTAGTTTAAAGAATAATTATAATGTGATCATATATGTACTACCACACAGGTCAAGAAAAGGAACATTGATAATACTTCAGAAGGTTACTATGACCACCTTCCTCAACACAAATCCCTTCATTCCTCCAGAATTAATGAATATTATGACATTTGTGACAATCATTTTTCCATTCTAAGTACAGTTTACCTCATATGCATTCCTTAATAATCATATAATTTAGATTTCTTTAACTTTTTTATATTTATGCTACATGTAGCTATCATTATTTTATTTTTATTACTGTATAGAATTCTACTGTATGATCATATTAGAATTTATACATTCATTCTGTGTCATTTCCAGCTTTTATAAACAATACCGAGTTGTCCTGGTGTATTTGTATTTCTGTGCGTTTTGGTAAAAGTGGGGTGTGTATGCAGAGTGGTGTATAAATTTTCTACAGAGCACTGGTCTTCAAAGTGAAGCCCGTGGACCAGCAGCAATGGCATTACTCTGGGTACTTGTGCATATTTTTTAGTTCTATCTCAGAAACTGAACTTGAGACCAATCTATGTGTTTTAACAAGTCTAGCTGATTCTGACACAAGCTTAAGTTTGAGAACCATGTATAGTTGTTAAGTGGAATAGCTGGATTATAGGATGTATACATCTATGACTTTAATGATTTTTTTAAAAAATTTATTTGACAGAGATCACAAGTAGGCAGAGAGGCAGGCAGAGAGAGAGGAGGAAGCAGGCTTCCTGCTGCGCAGAGATCCCGATGCGGGGCTCCATCCCAGGACCCTGAGATCATGACCTGAGCCGAAGGCAGAGGCTTAACCCACTGAGCCACCCAGGTGCCCCGCATCTATGACTTTATTAGGTAATTCCAAATTGTCTAACTGGTTGTAGCAACTGACAAAAAACTCCAGTTCACATACATCATGAACACTGGAGATACATTGTTCAGATCCTTTTAGAAGAAGAATCCTGGGCTCAATTGCTGTCAGGTCTGACAGTGGATAACCTTCAACTGTAAACTTCTTCCAGAATTGCCTCAGCTGCACAGAATTTTCTCTCCATGGTCACACCATTCCACAAGATAGCCTACATCCAGTGACTTATTCAGGTGCTGGTGTAAAAGCCTAGCCATCTCAACCTAATGTAGGACAACTCTGATGAGACATTTTAGCTGCAGAATACCCTGTAGCTTCTATGGAGACTGTCTTCTGGACTTTCTTCACAGCTTGACTTTCCCAACTTCCTGTTTTGCTAATTTTCCCTCCCTTCTTGGAAAACATCCTCAATGTTAAACCCCGTCCCCATGTCTATTTCCCAGAACATCTTAACTGCTACCATATTCTCTTAAATTCTTGGCAGCTAACTAAATCTAACATTTTCTCTGTATTTTGGGGTTTTAATAATACTTAATTACACTTTCCTGGTTACTACTATTGTTGAGCAGTATTTGATTTATAATTTTTCTTTTGAGAAGTCCCATTTCAAGTATTATGTCCAATTATCTATTGTGTTGCAAGTCTTTTTTTTTTTCTTATTAATTTGTAGAACTTTTCACATATGCTAGATGTTGGATATTTGCTATTACAAACTTTATATTTCCTCACTTGTATTATCATTTGTATTACTATTAATAGTGGATAATTACCAAATTTTAATAAGGTTGAATTGTTCAGCCTTTATATTTACATTAGGCAATTTTGCATTCTGTTTTAGAAATCTTTTCTTAACCCTAGGACATGAAAACCTTGTGTGAATTTTTAGGCAGATTAAATAGAATAATCAGTTTGGGGATGATATAACTCTACACCATTCTTTTTTAAATTGGACTATGATTAAGATACAGTGTTATATTAGTTTTAGGTGTAAAATATAATGATTCAACAATTCTATACATTATTCACTGTTCATAAAGACATTTATTCTTTTTTTTCATTTTTTTTTAGTCCTTTTCCTATTTGCATTTCAGTTTTAGAAGTTTCTACTGGCATATCCTCATGCTCACAAATTCTCTCCTCAGCCATACCCATCTACTGATGAGCCTATTAAAGTCCTTCATTTCTGTTATAGTGTTTCTTATGTCTAATATATCTTTCTTATCCTTTCTTAGAATTTCCATTACTCATGTTTTCCTATATGTTGTTTACTTTTTAGACATTAGAACCATTAGAACCCTTAGGACCCTTAGAATAATAATCAAAGTTTATTTAAATTTTACATTCTGTTATTTCCAAATTCCCTGCCACATCTGAGTTTAGTTCTGATGTTTGCTGTGTCTCTTCTGTGTTTTTTGCATTTTAATACGCCTTGTAATTTTTTGCTGCAGGCTGGACATGTGAAGACATTTACCTGAGTAAACAGGCCTTTACTAACGTAGCGATAGACTATGTATATAGGAAGGAGAATATTCTATAGTCCTGTAATTAGATCTCAGACTTTTAGTGAGTCTGTGCTTGTAGGCTATGAAATTCACAGGTGCGTGTCAGTTTTTTTCCCTTTGCCTTAGGTGGAAAGTATGGCTGGTGAGGGCTGGAGTTGGTAAATCCCTTCCTATTCATGGAAGGCTAGAGCAGACTTGAGGGGCATATTTCCATTTTACCAGGTAGGTTAGGCTCTGATAGTACCCCAATAAATTAAACTCTGGTAAAATAGTTTCTCTTAAAAGCAACCTTTGTTTAGAACAGAATGACCTGGTTATTTCAAATTGGTTACTTTTCCTCTCTCCCAATAAAAGCCAGAATTACTTATTCTAGTATATTCACTGTGAGAACCTGGTTGAACTCCAGACATGAAACCCTCAAAATTGTGGGTTGCCTTTCCCTTCTTCCCTAGTTTTTAACTCTCAGATCTGTCACACTGACCCTAGAGCAATTCTTCCATTACTGTTCATACTTACCTTCCCAGGTATTGGTTCCAAAGGAGATTAGAGCTTGTGAGTTTCTGCTCAGGTAAGTTGTGATTTTCTGCATCCTCCTGCCTCTTAGTTTTGGAGGAAGTGGTATGCTCTATGACCTCACTTCTCCAGCGGATCTAAGAAAAATTGTTGATTTTTCACTTTGTTCAACTTTTTATTTATTGGTAAAATGATGACTTCCAAACTCTTTCTATGCCAGTTTAGAAAACGGAAGTCTGGATGTCTTTTCTTGAATGCGTGGGTTGATTAATTTTATCAACTCTAGAAAACTTTCAGACATTCATTCCCTCCAAATATTACCTTTACTCATTCTTTCCCTACTTTCCTTTTTTAATTTTTTAAAAAATTATTATTTTTTTTATTTTAAAGGTTTTATTTGACACAGAGATAGGGAGTACAAATAGGCAGAGCAGCAGGCAGAGGGAGAGGGAGAAGCAGGCTCTCCGCTGAGCAGGGAGCCCAATGCAGAGCCCAGTCCGAGGACACTGGGATAATGACCTGACCCAAGGCAGCTGCTTAACAAACTGAGCCACCCACGCACTCCTTTCTACTTTCCTTTTAAAGCCTAATTATATATATGTTAAATCTTTATCTCATGCCCAGTTTTCTCTTCTTTTCTCAACTTTTTATTTTTCATCTTCCCATTTTTATGTGTTGTGTTCTGTGAAAATTATTTTGACTAATCTTCCAGCTTAGCAGTTCCTTTTTCATGTGTGGCCTGTCTAATCTGATGTTGAATATGTTCATGGAGATTTTTCTTTATTTATATATTTCTAGAAGGCTTATTTATTTTCCATAAATATGTAAGATTTTTTTGGTAGTTTTCATTACTTAGATTGTTTTTAACATTTCTTTTCTTTGTATATGGTAGAACATCTTTTTTCTTTAGGTAATTTGTCTGATAATTCCAATATTGAAGTATATTCAGGTCTGTTTTAGCTTTTACTTTTTAAGCCATTTTCATGGGGTCCCAATCATGATGCTTATATGCTTGGATACTTTTTGTATGTGCGCTTCTCATTTTCCTCATAAAATTGTTTATGAGAAGTGCTTTTCCTATTTATTTTAACTTTTGCTTTATTACTGAGAATCAGGCAAAGAAAATACTTTAAGTAAAAGAAGAGAAAGGATGAGAGAGAGAGAATGAAATAACAACTTCCTTTTATCTTGACTCCAGAACTCTGTACAATATGTAGCTTGCACAATCAGCAATTCTTTCATTTCTTTGGGATGTTCAATTTTTTATCACCATAATTTCTGAGGATTTTTTCTTTTTATCAGTGTTCCTTATGATAGTGAAATATGTATTTTTTCCATATATATATTTTTATTAAACTATGTATTAGCTTTTAGCTTTCATATAAGTACTAAGTGTATAGAGTACATATTGAGGCTTACTTTCACCTTAGTCAATACACACCAATTATAGATGAAAAATTCCTTCAATTTTTGAATTAGCAGTTTACATCCATTTATATTGTTTTAAAGACTGTATGGAGTGAAGAAAAGTGTATGCAAAAAGTAAACTTATGGAACAGATACGGAAAAAGGTAAAATCTTCAATATGTTCATTCCCTTCTTAAATATTTTAATTTTCTCTCCATTGCCTTAATAAGGCAGTGTGCTTATAAATAGACACTCTTTCATATGCTATTCAAGTTCTTTACTCCTCTGGATCTTGTTTGTTCTTACCTCATTCCAATAAGAAAGCATTACTTCTTGACCTTGTTCTTTCTCCTTATCACCCAAAATTTGTACTTAAGATCTGTTGATTTATTTTAGTCTCAAATTCTTGCTACTTCTAAGTATGCTTACCAGACCACATTTCCAAATAAGAGAAGAAATTAAATGTCAATTTCCTAATTTTCTCAAGAGTAGAACTACAGGTCTACCTACATTCATACAACTTTTACTATTTTCTTCTATTCACAAAAGAGGAATTGTCTAGCCTTGTCTAGAAAAAGCTCTTCTCTTTCTGTATGCTTTGGAGACAATTTATTCCAAACATTTAAGAAATTCTCCACTAATAGTTATTCCTTATTTTTCCAACCATTGAAAGACAGGAGCAGTATTTCTCCTCTTCTTCTATATATCAGAGCTAAGTGGTTTTTGTCCTCCCTGAGATCTTTTTAGGACAGCCTACTAAATGATGGATTGCCCCAGAGTATGTCATCTTCCATTTCTGTTGTTGCTGTTGTTGTTCTCTTGTGCAATAACATCACTTTAAATAAAGTCTCTACCAATAACAAACCTGATCACACATCACACCACTCCCCTTCCCTTTTGCCTACTCCAGACAGAGAAGTCTCCTCTTTTAGTTTTTTCCTTTCCATCAAAACCAATGTTGTTGGAAAAAAAAAAATCATATATCCACATTTCACTGACTCCATATCTTCTTTATTTCTTACTCTAAATTTGCTTCCCTACCAATCTCAGCCATTCATATTTTGTTTTTTTAATATACATAAGCACATGAACTTACAAATTTATTTCTCTAGCCCAGAACTTCTTTATGAATGGTGAAACTTATACCCCAAATTCTTCTTTACATTTGCCGTTAGACATGAAAAAGGCACATTAAATTCCAAATATCCAAAACCAGAAGTAATCACTTCTTTTGCCTGGACTCAGACTTCCTCTCAGGTCTTCCTTCTAAGTGAATGCCATAAATATCTGTAATTCTAGAATACTAGGATCTTCCTATACCCATTTCTCCATATGCAAACTATTTCTACATTTTACTATTTACTTTAGAAGCTTTTTTCTTTAAAGTAAAATTCATATACAGAAAAAAATATAAATCCTCAATATATACAACTCAATGAATCATCATATAATTAACAGTACTGAAGAAATCTACTTGTGTCTCTTCCTAGTTATTTCTCCTCTATCCTCTCCAAAAATAAATACTATTCTGATTTCTAACACCATGAATTGGTTTTGAGTAATTCTGAACTATATTAAATGGCATCATATAATATTTATATTTTTGTTCCTGTCTTTTACCAGTTACATTATGTTTGCAACATTCATCCATAGTTTGATTACAGCAGTGGCTCATTAATTTTTCATTTCTGTAAATTATTTCATTGTATGAAAATAGAAAATTTAATTAACCATTTTTCTGTTGATGACTTTATCAGTTATTTCCAATTTTTGGGTATTACACTAAGCTTAATGTAAACATATCTTTGTGAGTTTTTGTGCCCATACATACATATATTTCTGTTAGGTTTATCTATGAGTCTGCATCCTGGATTATAATGTATGCATGGATTTGACTTTAGTAGACAATGACCAGTCTGAATGACTTTTAATACTTGAATATTTAAAGAATATATTTCCTTTCTGTTTATCTATATTTTTATAACTTTTTTTCCCGGTATATTTCTATAACTTTTAAAGATAGTAAAACTACTGGGTGCCTGGTGGCTCAGTCAGTTGAGCATCCAACTTGGTTTCAGCTCAGATCATTATCTCAAGGTAATGGGATCAAGCTCTGAGACGGGCTCCATGCTCAGGATGGAATCTGCTTGTCATTCTCCTTCAGCTCCTTCCCCTGCTCTCTCTCTCTCTCTAACTAAAATAAATACATATATAAAATCTTAAAAAAAAAAGATAGTAAAACTACTAAATTAATGCAATACCCTCACCTCTGGTCTTTAAAATCAAAACTGGTTCCCCTTCAATAATATCACCTTACTATAGACTCATTAATATTTTTTTAAAATGAATATATAACCCTTACTTACACTTCCATCACATCTGAATATGCTGTGCCCTACTCCCCACTCCCACACTTCCTATACAACCATCACTACAACCACAGTATTTGCCTACTCACCCCCATCCTTCCACTTAAATTATTGCTCATATCTGTTTGCATTTGTAGTATAATGATATAACATAGCTACAATTATACATATATTACTGTGATTCTTTTATGTGTGTTTCTCTTTACCACAAGATTATAAATTCTGTGATGACAGAGATTTTGGATTATTCTCCTCCAACTTGGATCCCTAATGTCTAAAACAATGTGTAGGACATAGTAAGTGTGCAAAACAGATGGTTGTTGTGCGAATACATTCATGCCTGAATAAATGAATGCTATTTACCCTGTATGGAAAATTCTTTCTCTTCTCCTTCTTCCTTCTCTCACTTTGCCAAGTAAATTACAATTCATCCTTCATATTTTGTCCAATACATTGTTGGCTAAAATATCTGAACCAAAACTTGATTAATATACCCTTCCACTGGTTCTTATTCTAATTTAGCATATTATGTAGCAATGTCTATCTTTTGTCTATTTTCCTCACTTGTTTGTAAGTTCCCTGAGAGAGAGGCTGTGTCATAGTTATAAGGAAATCCCAGTTCCTAGAACAATTACTAAAATAACAGAAAAAAATCTTAAAATTTTCTTTTCCTGACTTGGCTCTGGTTTTTTCATTTAAAAAATTAAGTAACATCTTCATTTTTATTCAACCTAAGAGTATCATATGATTCATTACATTAGTTTCATAATAAATATGAATTATTTTTAGGAATGACAGTGTCAAAAGAAATTCATTATCTGAGAAGATAAAGATGAAGAGGAAGAAAACCAAGAGGAAAGGAGGAGGAGAATAGGATAAAGGAGGAAATGGAGAAAAAGAGAAGAGGAGCTGGGAGGAACAGAAAATTTATAATATAAAGATAAAAACTGTTTTCCCTCATTTCATCTTTTCACCTGTACTGACCTCAGCCTTCAATAGTCCTAACTTTCATTGCTTTTTCACTCCAAACCCCATCCACAATAAACTGTTCTAAAATATGTCAAGAAAGATATTACTTTGAAGTATGTCTATCAGAGTCAGTACTCACATGATTGACATGGGACAACATACACTTCTGAAATTTGATAGCTCCCATTTCTAGAAATGACTGAATAAATAAACAAGTAAGTATATTTCATTTGCCATGCTTTATATTTATATAGATTCTATAAGCTCATTTCAAAGTTATTTTGTCCAACTTCAACAACTTGAAAAATTCATTAGTAATGTTGACCATAATTATTTTCCAAAATTTTAAGAATTCTACACATTTGACCTTTGCTTGTCATCTATTATGAATAATTAAATGTATCTCATGTTGCTAAATTATACAACTGTTACAAGTTGTTTAAAAGAGAAAGAGAGTCTTGATTGCAATTCAGAATATCAGTGTTGGTTGAAATGGGAATTATGCCCTTTATACAAAGATGATATTTTTTCACAGATGGTAAAGATGATACTACTTAGTAATATGACAACTATAGTACACAAGGAAGGGTAATAGTAAGCAATCTGTAGTTTATGGGGACATTATTAGAGTGAGTTAAGGGTTAAGAAACCTCTGAGAAGCTAATGATCAATAACTGTCAGTATTTATATTGATTAACTATATACAAAGCACGTGGTAAAGTATTTGAAGATCATGCTATAAAATATATCCTCTGGGCAACAGAAATATCATTACAATTTGAAGAAAAAGATGAGATTGATTCTCATTTGATTTATGTTATTTAAAAGCTAAAATGTTTTAACATTAATGATTACTTTCAGAATTAAAAAGATTACAAATATATACTAAAATTATAAGTTCCAATAACTCTTCTGTTTTCCAATAAATTAATACAGACTTACTAATTGCACTTGTAATATTTACTCTTAAAATATGTATTAGGGTAAACACAAAAAGTGATTATAAAATAAGATTTTATGGAAGTCAAATAGCTGTGGCTAATCTAAACAATGTAAGTATTTATTATTATTGAATATCATCAAATGAATCTAATGTTATATTTTTATTTTTTTTAAAGATTTTATTTATTTATTTGACAGATAGAGATCACAAGTAGGCAGAGAGGCAGGCAGAGAGAGAGAGGAGGAGGCAGGTTCCCTGCTGAGCAGAGAGCCCAATGTGGGGCTCGATCCCAGGACACTGAGACCATGACCTGAGCCGAAGGCAGAGGCTTTAACCCACTGAGCCACCCAGGCGCCCCTAATGTTATATTTTTAGATTAAAGGAGCCATAAGAAAAAGTAAGTCCTTTATAATAACAGTGTAATTGTATTCTATTTGAAACAGTGAGCTTTATTTTTTATTTTTTATTGTTTTTTAAACTTGTATTTATTTATTCATGTTTACTTAATTTATTCATCCATTCATTTATTCATTTTATTTAATCTCCTACTCATTTTATAGTCTGTTTGCTGTCATAAGTGAGCTTTAAATTATTCAACAATGTGTTTTTCTCCAACCAAAGTTTTTCTTATTCAATTATTTCCATATAAATTAATATTATATGTTTATTTCCATTAGAATCTTTAGTTTTGTCTAAAAAATATATTTTTATTCTCCTCATTAACTCAATTAAGGAACAATATTTAGGGGAATTTCTGTCATTAAGATAATACAGATAGAGTTCTTCATAATTTTCCAAAGATAACTGTACACTATACCTCATAGTCTTTAAAATGATGATCAATACTGGAAATTTATGTTTTCTATTCTTGAATATAGACAGAAATCATAGTTTTATGTGTATGATTACAGTAAAACAATAACAAACCTATGACTCCTAACACAACCACTCAATACATTTTATGGTTTGGTCTCTACAGTACTTTAAAATTAAAGTCAATAAAATGCTGAAGCCCTACAACTTTGGATAACCTCATGTTCTCCTTACTCATACATGGTGAACACCATTACTGCAAATCAAATATGCAGATCTAATACTGTATAGTCTTTAAAAATACAACTGTGAAAGCTATTAAAATATACTTCTTACTCTTTCATATGTGATTAAAATCATATCTAACCCCATGTCCAAATTACCTGTCAAGAAATCTCTCTTGATCTCTAAACTTTGTCAAAAAATTATGTCTTATAATCTCTTCTTTCTGTAGTTGGCAATGCCCAAACTGTTATTTTAGGAATATTTTAGGAATGCTAGAGATTTGGTCTTTAAAGAGTCACTCAGAATTTTGTGTTGATATGTCCTACTGTGAAGATATGTGCAATCGTGGTGATATTCATCAGAAGTAATATCGAGGGAAGCCTGGGTGGTTCAGTAGATTAAGCATCTGCCTTCAGCTCAGGTCATGATCCCAGGGTCCTGGGATCCAGTCCTGCATCAGGTCCTTGCCAAGCAGCAAGGAGCCTGCTTCTCTCTCTGCCTGTCTCTCCCCATCCTTGTGTTCTCTCTCTCTCTCTCTGAAAAATAAATAAATAAAATCTTCTTAAAAAGGGGGTGAGCCTGGCCCCACATCGGGCTCTCTGCTCCACAAGCAAGGAGCCTGCTTCTCCATCTCTCTCTGCCTGCCTCTCTGCCTACTGATCTCTCTCTATCAAATAAATAAATAAAAAAAAAAAAAAAGGGGGGTGAGCCTGGTGGTGGGTGTTATGGAGGGCACGTAGTGCATGGAGCACTTGGTATGGTGCCTAAACAATGAATTTTGGAACATTGAAAAAACTTAAATTAAATTTTAAAAAATGTAATATTGAACTACAGATCATGTGATGTGAATATAGTAGTAGAACTTATTGAAAGTAAGAGATAAAAGGCATGATGAAATATCAATACTTAAAAAATATTATAAAAACTCAGTCATGGCAGTAAATTCTATGAAAACAGTAGAGCAGTGAAGAGTAAAAATAATGATGAATAACCAAAACCTGTAGTATATTAAATTGCATTAAAAAACTGAATATGTTGAGAATTACTGCTTTACTGGATAAGTACTGGGATCAAAACTGACTAGTTGTCAGAGCCATGCTCAATTTCCATGTTTATTACATAATAGACACAGTTTTTTGGTTTTACCCATCTTTCTTCTGCTGGTGCTTGTTTCCTGGCAGCTGTATCCTACTGCTGCCCAAGGCTGTCCGTATAGTGGGTACTCTGTTTATGGGGCGAGGGTCTGAAACTGCAGTGGAATCTTGGTCCAAGGGCAATGCCTCACTTCCAATCAAGTTGCCCAAATTAAGAGAGCCATGGTCTCTGGGAGGTAGGAAGAGCATGCCATAGGGATCAGGGTGTCACTGAGATAGTTGAAATGAAGACAAGTATCCACCCTCCCTGATCCTAACCCCAGGCCACCAGGACCCTTCTGCTTGCCCTGTTCTCTTCCCCAGAGGCCGTCCCAAAGTGATCAAAAATAAGTGCAAAATACAGGCACCACCCATGTGGATCTATCCCAGGTAAACAGTGTGGGGAAGGAATTCCCTTTCTTGTTGCCTACATACTTACATAATATCATCTATTTTTGTCTCTTGGCCTGCAAAAGCCTAATATTTACAATTTGGCTCTTTAGATTTCTGTGATATTGGTAGAAATCCAATTGAATTTTCATATTCAGCAATCACAGATAATGAAGGATTCATTTTTTTCTCAAGAGACTTACTGCCCCATGATTAAGTCTGTGCTCAACTATCTGGGACAAGGATAGCATTTTCTTCCTATGTGTGATTGGGCTTTTCCTTCTTTCCTTTCCTATCTATAGAGGAATAAATTTTTACCAAGAGGGAAAGAAATTGAGGCATCTATGAGGTAAGGAAACCCTAGAGCCAGACCACTAATAAAATAGCTTTATTTCCTGTTCTTTCCATTTTTCTAAATTAATTGGGTTGGCACAGAGAGATACTTGGATAGAAATGAACAGACCATTATCCTCTTGCAGAACAGGAACCCTACAATTATCAAAGTTAATAGTAAAAGATTGAATGTGTTCCTCAAAAATCAGGAACCAGATTAAGCAGTCTTCCTATCTAATGTGGTACATAATATTCTAGCTAGTTCAGTAGACAAAAAAGGTAGTGAGGAAAAAAAACAAACAAACTACACTTTTCTTTATTTGAGTATGACATAATTATCCATGGGGAAAATTCAAAGGATCCACAGAAAAGCTACTAGAATATTTTATTTAAGCATATTTATACAAGTTCAATAAATAGAAATCTGTTCTATTTCTATAAGCCAATAACAAAAAAAAATCAGAAATTAAAACTAAAAGAGCTTTCCCATTTATAACAGCAACAAATAGTATGACATTCTTAGGGATAAATCTGACAAAAGATGTGCAACACTTAAACACTGAAATCATTGCATTTAGTGGTCATCATTCTTTAATTTTCTTTTTCCAGTTGAATTGAGGTTGATTATCTTCCTCAGAAGTCACTACCACATTTTAGTGTTTGTTATGGCAGTATAGTACTCCAATATCAAAAAGGCATTTATTATCAATTGTTCTGTAAAAATTTCCTAAATATCTACTTTAGCAGTCTGCTGGGAATGTAAACATCCCAAGGCTCTACTAGGGAAAGAAATGCTTTCAAGCTCACTCACCTGATTTTCAGTAGGACTTTGTCCCTTGATTGCTATTGGCCAGAGGCTGCCCTCAGCAGTTCATGATGTGGCAACTGGCTTCATCAGAAAAATCCTGAGAGACACTGAGAGAAAGAAAGCTAGAATGAGTTGCAGCAAGACAAAAATCTTTTGTATCTGAATCTTAGAAGTGACACTTGATCACTTTTGCCATATTGTAGTAGGACTACAGGAGGATAGGTTTGTACTGGGAAGCATTTTCAAGACTGCCTACTACAGTTTTCCTCTGATCTCCAATAATTTGTATCCTTTCCATGCAAAAGCCATTCACTTCCCTCTCAAACTCTACAAAAGTTTCATCTCATTATGTCATGTCAAAGTTCACATTCTCATTATTTAAATCAGATCCAGGTGTGCATAAGGCTCCTAGAGCAGAAGTCCTATAGATTTGAAAAATCTGTGAAAATAAAGAAATTAAGAAGCAAGTTATTTTTTATCCTCACCCTACACAGACTTAATATACAATGGTAATACAAGGATGAGATAAGTGTTATGGATACTTCCGTTCAAAAAGGGTATTGGGGGGGCAGGAGACACAAAAAACCCACTAGTGCATATCAATTCTAAAATTTGCCTGGATAAATTTGGGTAATATGATTAGACTTCAAGATCTGTGAATAATTTTCTATGGTTTTTAGCTCTTAAAGGGCTCTTCTAATTGTCCTCTGAGTCATCCTTTCTTCTGATGCGTTTACAGCTTAGTTGCTCAGTTAGCTCCCTGCTGATAGAGTTTTGGGGGCCCTAGAGCCTCTTTTATTTTATACTGTCCTTGTCTTTTTCAGTTGAAGCTGGCTGTATTTCTAGTTTTCTCATAACCTTTGTGGGTGTCTGTGAATACCTTTGGGGTTCATTCAATTAGATAAAATCCCCACCCACATATCCCTTCAAGATAATTTTTTCCCCCACCATGGGATCCTGTTCAGACGGCCGAGAAATAATGCTTTTAAGCTTCTTAGAAGGCCTATTTTTTGGCTGAAAGTATCTGTTAGCAAACCCACTACCTTTTTCAAGAGCCCTTTGTATGAATGAATAATACTGATTCTTTTATCATTCTGAGGTCTTAATAAAAGGTTGTATGTTCACACTTTTGGGTTAGTTATTGACCATATATTTATGGCATGCTTCAGAAACCATTTCTTAATTTTAGTATGTTTTCCTTTCTAGAGAGGCTGAAGATTTTCAAACCAATAAGTTCTGGTTCTTACTGGTTTAAATGTTGTCTTCTGAGTTTATCTCTATCCACCTATATTTTACTATAAACAGCAAGAAGAAATATGTAATACATACCTTCAACTCTGTTTTGAAATCTTTGTCACATCACTAAATTCACTAGGCACATGTTCTGATTTCCACATAACTGCAGATGACCATGTTGTAATTTCTTCTGCTACTATGTTATAAAGATACAGCCTTCTGTAGTTTCTAATAACATGTTCCCCACTTCATCTAGAATCCTTACTAGCAAGTCTTCAAACCTCATATTTCTATTAACAGTCTGTCCAGAACAAGTTAGGCTATTCTCTAACATGTTCTTCAAAATCCTTACAGTCTTTATACACTATTTTCAAAGCCACTTGCACATTTTTACTGTTTCTTATGGTGTCATCCAAGGAAATGGTATATTAGTATACCATTAAAATATATAAAATGGCATTTGTCTTCTATTGCAGGGTAAGTAGTTAAAAAATTAATGGCTTTAACCCACAACATATTACTTCATGTTTTTATACGTCAGATATCCAAGTATAGGTTAACAGTGTTCTCTAGTTCAGGTTCTCTCAAGGTTGCAATCATGGTGTTAGCTAGGGCCTCCGTCATCTTAAGACTCAACTAGGAAAGGATCTAATTCCAGCCTCAGTGAGATGGGCTGTTGGTAGGACTCAGTTCTTCATAAGCTGTTCATTTGAGGCTACCTTCAGTGAGTTCCATGTGGGCTTTTCGAAGGCAGCTCACAATTAGGCAGCTGGCTTCACCAAATCAAGAAGAATGAAGAGTGTAAGCAAGACTGAAATTACACAAAGGAACTATTTCTGAGCTATTATTAGTGATATCCCTTCTCTTTTATTGCATTCTATTCATTAGAAGCAAGTCAAAAGGCCCAGATTATACAAGATGTTATAATGGCATGAATGCAGAGGTAGAGACCACTGAGAGCCATTTCAGAAGTTACCCACCATACAATCCCTGTAGAATTATACAATTACTTTCCCCATAACTGTTGGGGGAAAGCACCAATTTTCACATTATTCCAAGGAGTTATAGAGGTGGATGAGAAATATTTGTACAAAAGAGCCTATTCTATGTAAATGGAACTAAAAATTCATCAATGTCCTTATCATTTGTTATCTTCCTAGCAATGGAGAAGAGCAGACAAGGTGAGGTTGATGAGCGATCTTAGCTTCCAAAATGTATTAAATTTTTGAAAAAAAGAACTTCTAGAATGTACATAAACTTAAAGGTATTTTGATTTTATGGAATACCAAAACAAAATTTTACTACTACTAATGAACTTTTCACTTTCCCTTTCCCAAAAAAGATAGCTTCAATTCCTATAAAGATTAAAGATAAAACTATCAAATAAGCCTAGACCTTTCACTATTTGGGAAAAAAAAAATTGTTTTCAACCTTTTAATTCTTCAGCAATCTTGTTTAAGTGCTAATATATGTGAAATAGTTAAACAGATACATAAAATGATGAAAGGTTCTTGTTATGATCTAAAATTTTGGGTCCTTTCCAAATTTGTATGTTGAAATCCTAACTTTCAAGGTGATGGTTTTAGGAGGTGAGGCTTTTGAGAGGTGATTAGGTCATGAAGGCGAAGTCCTCGCAAATGGGATTAGTAACCTCATAAAAGAGGCCTCAGAGAGCTAGCTTGCCCTTTCTACCATGTGAGGTTATAGTGAGAAGGCACCATGTGTGAACCAGTATGCTTGCCTCACTAGACACTGAATCTGCTGGGATCTTGATCTTGAGCTTCCCTGCCTCCAGATCAGATAAATGTTTATTGTTTAAAGCCATCCAGTCTATGATATCTTGTTATAGTAGCATGAATGGACTAAGACAGATCTGAAATATTATTTTTTTATTGGTATTAAGCCTAAATGTATACACTGGAAAGATATACAATAACCTTTAGGATTAAAGGCATTTCTCAGGGGAAGAGAAAGAAGGAAGTATGGAAGTGTAGAAAAAATATTTTATGTTTCTGCACTATTAGGGCCTTCTGAGCAAATCTTACTGAAACCTGGAACCTGAACTAAAAGAAAAGCCTTGGAGGTTAGTTTATGACTGAATAGATACCGAGAACTCCAGGGAGGGGTAGGTGTTACATTTCAAGGGAGGAGAAGTTACAGGACCATAAAAACATCTTTTGGTTTTAAAGGCGGAAGCACTGGTCTTATTTTTCCCCTGGAGAGATTTATTTAAATTCCAAAGAGTGAGGACCCAGAATTTTTTTTGTTAGACTTTCAAGGATATTTCCTCAGAAGCTAAGGGTAACAGTTGCCTTTCTCTCCTATATAAACTTCGAGATTCCTTAGATCCTTAGAATTTGTTTCCTTTCCTGTTCTTTTTCTTTTCTTTTCTTTTCTTTCTTTTTTTTCTTTTTAAGGTATCCTTGCCTACAGTAGACTCTCTTACATTGGATGATATTTAGTTCTGATTGCATCACCCAGGAGTAAGAAAAGAACTGGGGCAAAAGGAAACCAGTACAATTATTGCTGTAAGTAAATAATAATTCCTTTGTTTTATACATTTCACATTTGAATTTAGGACGATATTTGCAAATACAGGTATATTAGAATACGCACAGATAGAGGATTTAATGGAAGTTATAATGTATCTATATTATTATCTAGTTTTTAACAAAATAAGGTTTAAAACAAATATAAATATTACCATGTTGAAAATCTGGTTGAATTAAAAAAATAAAATCTGGTTGGGTGTATAATGACTGCTATATTGGCCTCATAATTTTAAAAGAAGCAAATAAGAAAAAATACCCTTTTGGCCAACACTTTGGTAAAAAGCCAGGGCATGTGTAGGAGGATGAGTTAAAGAAAGTTTTGACCTTTACATACATACATTCTTCCACAGTAGAAATATGAAGGCAGGAATTTCACTCTAAAATATATAAGAAGACTGCTTTTCAAGGGAGCAAGATGAACTGCTTTGTACTTACAGCCTTGTAGGAAATAATTCAGTATATTTAATATTCTGATCAGGGACAGCTTCCTTGGAAGATTTTAATTTTAATTAATTGTTTAAAAAAATAAAACAATCAATTTTTCCTAAACAAGATTCAAAAAGGCTATTATTTTCTTGGAATTAATTTTAAAAGTTTTGAAATGGATGATTTGGGCTATAAGGATAAAATTGTCGTAAAACGTGCCAAGAAGTCAAGTGAGTATGTAATCATGAAATTTATATGTCACAAACTGCTCATGGAATTAAAAAATACATGTATTTTATATATATAAATATATATCATATATATAAATATATACAAAGTTAGTAAATAACTCTAAGAGATCATATGCTTCCATTTGCAGCAGATTACAATGCTAATTTCTAAATGGGAACTTCTCCAGATTGGTATAATTTCCCTTGAATAGTTTAATTACTAATGGTATACCCACAGTCTATCTATTAATTGCTTGAGCTGCTCCCAAATCCCATCACTCATCATTATTTTTAACTTTAATATGATTGAAGATTTACCTATGGGGATCTATTAAGGCAAAGGGAAAATTTCATCATATAACTCCATTATTCTTAGGTCACTAGTCAGCTTACCCAGTAAATCAGTTACTAATATGTTCAGCTGGAAATAGTAGATCATGGAAATTTATTTGAATCACCAAAAAGATGTCAAGAAACACAGTCTAGTAGTCATACTGTGTGGCTCGGTGACATAATTGAGGGCCTAAAATCTTCTTATATCTTTTTTCTACCTAACATTAATGTAGCTTCTATTCCCATGTTTGATGCTTCATGGTTTCTGGATGGCTCTTGTTGCTCTTAATCATTGGTGTTACAGGTAGAAAGAAGATGGAAAAGGAAGGCAAACAAAGAGCAAACCCAGACTGGGGGTGGTGGTTGGTGGGGGAACAACTTTCTAGACATCCTCAGCTTACATTACCCTGACCAGAAATGTGTCACATGATTGCCTTAGCTCAGGGTGTCTGAGAAAAAATCCCAGTATTTTGGGATCAGAATATTGTTGCATTGTGCAAATTTTAGGTTTTGTTATTAAGGAAGAGTGGAAAATTGGTACTGGATAAGGAATCCAACACTATGAATTAAAATAAGCATCTTCTCTAGGTTATGGTAAATTTGGATTACAGAAAATACATCTCATTAGAAATATTAATTTACACAAGGTAGAGTGTAATAATACCCAATATTAACTGATAACTTATTATTTTAATTAAAAGATGTCAGTACTTTGTAAGTATTAATTAAAAACAAACACTTTATGCAATGGGAATCATTATCCCAGGCATGCAAATGAGAACCTGAAACATAAATAACTTGTTTGTATTACTCATCTATTAAGTAGTGAATCAAAGGTTTAAACTAGATATTGTATTCCCTAGCTTTAATGTCCTCCTTTGTACAATAGAGAAAATAACAGTACATATTCATAGTGATATGAAAAGGATAAAAAAAATCATAGATGAAAATATTTTAAATACTAAGTTCTCAGTAAACTTCAGCTGTTACTATTATCCCAGCTGCTTCATCACATTTTTAAAATAGAAAAAAAATCATGTGCCTAGATTAGTTTTTTCATATATACTCAGTTCTATACTTGACCATCTAAAAGCTTTTCCATAAATGTATTTAAAAACAGATTCATTAAAACTTTAATATAGTTCAGTTAAACATACAAAACAGAATGACAATAGAAATTGATTTTCCTACTAATAATTTAAAAATAAAAGATTTTAAAAAATCCTGTTAAAGTACTGAAAGGCACAAAGCTCTCCATTTTACAGCACTTTAAAAAACATAAAAACTATCTCGTTTAATTTTCACAGTAACAAAATAAAAAACAGTTGTTCTCATTTCCATTTAAAAAATAATAATAAAATTAAAACTGCATGATCAAATAATTGCCTACCAAAAGCCTGAGAACCTGGCAGAGGAGGGACAGGAACCCAGTCTGCTGTACTAAATTGTAAATCCAGTGATTTAAATATTACTTACAGTTGAATACTGTAATGACAACATCTTACCTTCATATTTCTATTGATTCAGAAATTAGATAAGAAAATAAGCATTCATTCAAATGTATAAAAATGAGAAATTTTTAGCTGAATAATTTTTCAATATCCTAACTGTTCATATGAATACAGAATACTTTTCTGTGCAAAAGACTATTTACTTGACTTTTAGCTTATATGTGTTGAAAACAGACAGACTTAAACACAAGTCAGTAAAAGGTTAGTGAAAGAATTCAAGCTCTTACTTTAAATATTGTTTCTGCAACTGATTTGTTGAATGGCCTCAGGAAAATCGTCTAACACATTTGTATGTTTCCTCATTTGTAAAATGAGAAGTAAAATGTTTATTTTTTCCTACCTCCCATGTGTGTTATATGAACTCATTAGTCAAGTGTAATTAACAGGTAAAGACAAGTTCTGATTAGTTACTTCTACAGAATAGAGAATTGACTAGGCAAGCTTCCTAACATTTGCTAAGAAGTAGAATTGACTGAAAAACAATGAAGGTTTATTATAAGATATTCTGGTAAATTTAAGAGTCATTTAACAAAAGAAGTAAATATTGAATCGGGTTTGTTCTTAAGAAAGAATTACCTCTATTTTTCTAGTTATTTACAGAAGGATCACAACCAAAAAGTTTATTAGAATTTCCCTATTACAAGCGCTTAAAGAAATCATGGAACATAGATTCTTGGCACCAAAATAGACTTTTCATTTCCTGGAAGCCTACCATCTTCTTATGTTTGAATTCTCTCTTTAAATTACTTATCAAGCCTATCCTTTCTTCTAATATTTCCAGGGCACCCATTACATTCAAGAACACATATTTAATTTTTTATGAAGTAAAACATACATCAGCAAGTACATAAAATACGAATGCTTAATTCATTAGCTATAGCTTAATAAAGCATCAGAAAGTACATACACATGTATGTACAACTTGAGTTAAAAGGAAACATTTTTAGTATCACCTAAGTCCATCTAAAATCCTTTTCCAATCTATATTATCTACATCTTCCCCAAAGTAGAGTTGCCAGATAAAATACAAAATGCAGTATTTGGTACATACTTATAATAAATAAATTTCCATTATTTATCTAAAACTCAAATTTAACTGGGTGTTTTATATTTTTTTTTCTTTCCAAATCTGACAACACTTTTCCTTAAGTGTAACAAAATAAATCAGATTGGTCTTTAAAAAAAACTTTATGTAAAGTGAAGTTAATGTATTATGAATACTTTTGTGTATGGTTTGTTTTATTCTACTTTATGTTTGTGAGTTTTATCCATTGTTCACTTTTATTGCTATAGAGTACTCTATTTGCCTGGATATACTACAGTACAATTTTCATTATAATGTTGATGGACATTTGAGTAATATCAAGTTTTGGCAATCATAATGAATGCTGAATTAATATTCTTGTATTTATCTCTTGGTGGTCATGTGGATTAATTTTTTTGAAACTATAATTCTTCAATATCATGTAATTGGTGAAGTTCAAATTTCCCAAATTATCTTAAAAATGGCCTTTTATAATTGGTTTGTTCCATCGGGTTCCAAAAAAAGATCCAACATTTTATCTTGTGGATATTTACCTTGTGTATCTTTTTCCCTTTTTTTTTTATCATTGTAGAATACTCATAACATAAAATTTACCATCTTAACCATTTTTAAGAGTATAATTCAGTGATATTAAATACATTTATAATGTTGTGTTACTATCACCACTATCATATGGATACATTTTTATTTGTTACATATTTTTGAAGTGAAACTCCTAGGTTATAGGCGATAACATATATTCGATTTTAGTAAAAATTTCCAAAGAGTTATCTAAAATAGCCACACCAATTCATATTCATATATTATAAAAATCTTGCCCACTCTGTGGTTTACCTTCTCTCAGTTGTTCATTTTTTCAGTGAACAGAATTATTTAATTATAATGTAGTTTAACTTATCAATCCTTTATTTATTGTTAGTTTTGTTGTTATTTTTGTTGTTTCATGTTAAAATAGTTTTGTTTTGTTTTATTTTCTTTAAGGGCCTACTTGCTAGAGCTTCATAGTTAAAACATCATAACATGCGTAGCAGGTCCTAACACTCTTGCTTTGTATTTTATCTTGAAGGATTTTTTAAAATCTAGATTTACACTATGTCTTTTCATATAAAATTTATATCTAAGTGGCTAATTTCTATTAAAAATTTTCTTGGATATTTTTAAGGAGTGCAGTGAATATATAAATCAATTTGTAATAAATTGATATTTCAGAGGCCTTCTAGTCAATGACAAAATACTTTCATTTATGTAGGTCTTTGTGATAGGCAGAATAATGACCTTCCAAAGATAACCATGTCCTGATCCCCATAGTAAGAAAATGTATTAGCTGACATGACAAAAAGAACTTTGCCGACATAATTAAGCAAAAGGACTTGGAAATAGGGAGATTATCCTAGATTATGAAGATGAACCAAGTGTAATCTGAAGGGTTATCCTTATAAAATAAAGGCAGGAAGCTCAGAGTCTGAGAGAAGATGCCATATAGCTGTCTTTGAAGATAGTGGATTTGGGCATGAGTCAAGGAATGGTGTCAGCCTCTAGAAGCTAGAAAAGCGAGGAAATTGATTCTCCCTGAGAAGGAACACAGTCATGCCACCAGTTTGAATTTATGATTTCTCACTTCTAGAACTGTAAGATAATAAGTCTGTGGTTTTTAAGACATGAAGTTTATGGTAATTTGTAAAAGCAACAATAAGACAGTGATGTGATATCAGTACTTAAAAGTAGGGTGTATGGGACGCCTGGGTGGCTCAGTTGGTTAAGCAGCTGTCTTGGGCTCAGGTCATGATCCCAGCATCCTGGGATCAAGTCCCCGCATCGGGCTCCTTGCTCGGCAGGGAGCCTGCTTCTCCCTCTGCCTCTGCCTGCCACTCTGTCTGCCTGTGCTTGCTCTCTCTCTCTCTCTGACAAATAAATAAACAAAATCTTTTAAAAAAAAATAAATGAAAAAAAAATAAAAGTAGGGTGTGCCAGTATCATATACCTCAAAATGTGGAAGTAGCTTTAGCATTAAGAAATGGACAATAAGGACACCTGGGTGGCTCAGTGGGTTAAAGCCTCTGCCTTAGGCTCAGGTCATGATCCCAGGATCCTGGGATCAAGCCCATCGGGTTCTCTGCTCAGCGGGGAGCCTGCTTCCTCCTCTTGCTGCCTGCCTCTCTGCCTGCTTGTGATCTCTGTCTGTCAAATAAATAAATAAAATCTTAAAAAAAAAAAAAGAAATGGACAATAGATGGGAGGATTTTGAGGAATTTGATAGAAAAGTCTTGATTACTTTGAACAAATTGTTAGTAGAATTATAACTATTAAAATTTCTAATATGAGTATACACAAGGAAATGAGGAACATGGTACAGAAAACCCCCAGAGGGAAGCAGGAGAGTCAATGTTAGTGTAATGCAATGTAAGAAAGAATTGATGTGTCACTGCTAGTTTTAAAGATGCAGAGAGGCATCACAAACCAAAGAATACTAGTTTGGAAAAGACAGGGGGACAGATTTCTCCTTAGAGCCTTCAGAAGAAAGGCCTGCAGACACCTTGATTTTAGCCCAGTGCAGCCCATTTTAGATTTCTGTTATACCGGTAATATGCTAATACAGGTCTTGTAAAATTTCTGTAAATAAATTTTATAGTTTTCTGTAGAGGGGTCTTGAAACTGTTCTAAGGTTTTCTTGTTGTTTTGTTGTTTTTGTTTTTGGGGTCTGTTGTTGTATTTAGAGAGAGAGAGAGCACAAGTGTGTGAGTGGTGGGGAGGAGGATAGGAGCAGAGGGAGAGGCAGAATCCCAAACAGGCTCCACACTCAGCATAGAGCCAATGCAGGGCTCGATCTCATGACCCTGAGATCATGATCTGAGTTGAAATCAAGAATCAGATGCTTGCTTAACTGACTGAGCAATCCAGGTTCCCCTCTAAGGTAATTTTCATGCAATAAAATATTAGTCATTAAAATCTATCCTTAACTTTAACTAGTGCTCCCCTTTCTTTATCTTTGACACCTGCAACACCAACTGAGGTAGGGTTTGTCTAGTTTTCCCACTGTAATGGTACTTTCTTTTTCTCTCCTTTCTATACCATACTCTTTAGAAGGAAGTCATTATGTGCAGCCCACATTTAAGAAGTAAGGAATTATGCTGCAACTCCTTGAGAGCAAAATATCTATATAAATTGTTTGGAATTTTCTGCATGCGAAATTTGTCTCTTCTCCTCAAATTTATTTATTCAGTTACTTATTCATATCAGAAGGAACTCAGCCATGGTGTGGGAGTACCTGAAGGCGATGAAAGAAGAAAAAAAAAATAGCTTTCAAACAAGAATATTCTATTGGGCAAAGTTATTCTTCAGAAATGAAGGAGAAATAAAAATTTTCCCAGACAAATAAAAGCTAAGAGAATTCATCATCACTAGATTTTCCTTATAGGAAATGCTGAAAATGATATTTAAACTGAGGTGAAAGGATGCTAATTAGTAGCAAGCAAACAGATGAAAATATATAATCCACTGATAAAGGCAAATATATAGTTAAATTCAGAATACTTCCATATGGTAATATGGCATTATTTTAACAACTTAACAGTAATATAATAAAGGTAAATGTGTGAGAGTATTAAAAATAACTATAGCTACCATAATATTTTAATAAATGCACAATTAAAATAAGTGTATAAAATATTCTATGATATTAAAAACATGAAATAAGAGAAACAAAAGGGTGGAGTTTTTGTATACAATCAAAGTTATCAGTATAAAACAGACTGTTATATCTGTAAGATGTTTTATGTAAGCCTCATGGTGCCCAGAAAGCAAAAACCTATAATAAGGTTCACAAATCATAAAGGGAAGGGAATTAAAGCATACTACTCTAGAAAATTACCAATTCACAGAGGAAGGCAACAAAAGAAGAAAGAAAAAAGGGAACTACAAAGTAACAAGAAAGCCATTAATAATAAGACATTAGTTGCCCTTAACTATCAATAATTATTCTAAATGTAAATGAATCGCAGTATCCATTTAAAAGGCATAGATTGGCTGGATAGATTTTTTAAAAAGACTCAACCATATGCTGCCTATAGAAGACTTAGTTAGCTAGTCATCTTTAAGAGCACACACAGGCTCAAAATGATGAGATGGAAAAAAAAAAATTCCATGCCAGTAGACATTAAAACAGGGGTATTTATATTTAAATCAGATAAAATAGATGCTAAGTCAAAAATGGCAGCAAGGAAAAAGATCATGATATAATGACAAAAATGTCAATTCATCAAGAATATATAACAATTTTAAATAAATACATACCTAACATTGGAATGCCTTAATATATTAAGCAAATACTAGCAAATATGAAAGAAAAATAGATAGCAATAAATAACTGTAGGGGACTTCAATACCCCATTTTCAACAACAGATCATCTAGACAGGAAATAGAAACATTAGACTTGTAGATAGATGATAGATGATAGATAGATAGATAGATAGATGGATATAGACAGATATCTAGTTTCATAACATTGTAGTTAGAAAAGATACATGTATGATTTCAGTCTTCTTAATTTGTTAAGAGTTGTTTTGTGCCTATCTTGTAATCTGTTCTGGAGAATGTTCTGGAAACACTTAAGAAGAATGTGCATTCTGCTGTTCTTGGAAGGAGGGATATATATGTATTCTTCTAAATGTGTATATATATATAGAAGACTGAAATCATACACAAATCTTTTATAAAAACAATGGTATGAAATTAGATATCAATAACAAAAGAAAGGCTGGAGATCTCACAAAGATATGAAAGTAAAATATCATGCTTTAGAACAACCAATAGATCAAAGAAGAAATCAAAAGGAAAATCAATAAATATTTTGAAACAAAAAAAGATGGAAACACAATACATCAAAACCTATATGATACAACAAAAGCAATTGTTAAGATGGAAGTTTATAACACTAAATGTTTATTGTAAGAAAAAAGGAAGATTTCAAATAAATAACATAAATTTATACTTCAAGGAACTAGAAAAAGAGGAACAAACTCAGCCTGAAGTTAACAGAAAAAGGAAATAAAGATCACAGCAGAAATAAATGAAAGAGAGAATGGAGAAACAATAGAAAAGATAAATGAAACAAACAAACAAAAACCCATAAAAAACAAGAGCTGTTTTTTTTTTAAAAAGTTAAACAAAACTGACAAACATTTAGCTAACCAAGAAAAAAAGAGAAGACCCAAATAAATAAAATCAGAAATGAAAAAGGAAATATTACAATTGACAACACAGAAATACATAGGACCAAAAGAAACTACTCTGAACATTTATAGGCAAAAAAAAAAAAAAAAAAAAAAAAAAAAGATAACCTAGAAGAATGGATAAATTTTCAGAAAAATACAACTTTCCAAGATTAGGTCATAAAAAATAGAAAATATGAACTGATAAATCATGAATAAAGAGAGTGAATCAGCAGTCAAAAACCTCCCAACAAAGAAAAGCTCAGAACCGGATGATTTTACCGATGAATTCTACCAACAATGTGAAGAAGAATTAATGCCAACACTCTTCAAACTTTTTCAAAAAATTGAATAGGAAGAAATACTCCCAAACTCATCTTACAAGGCTAACATTGCTCTGATACCAAAGCCATTTAAGGATACTACATGCAATGAAAACTGTAGTTAAATGTCCCTTATTGACATAGAGGCAAAAATTATGAACAAAAATAGGCAAACTGAATTCAACAGTATGTTAAAAGGATCATATACCGTGATCAAACAGGATTTATTGTGTTGTGAAAGGATGGCTTAACATAGACAAATTAGTAAGTGTGATAAATCATATTAATAAAATGAAATATAAAAATATATGACCATCTCAATAGATGCAGAAAAAGCATTTGACAAAATATAACTTCCTTTCACAATAAACCTCTCAACAAATTGAGTACAGAAGGAATATTCCTTGACATAATAAAGGTCACATATGATGAACCTACAGCTAGCAAAATAGTCAATGGTGAAAAGTTGAAGCTTTTCCTTTAAGATCAGAAACAAGACTAGGGTGCCCACTCTTGCACTTTTATTCAACACTAACCTGAGCAATCAGGCAAGACAAAGAAACAAAAGGCACACAAATTTGAAAGAAAGGAGAAAAGTTTTCTTTGTTTGCAGATTATATGATCTATACATAGAAAATCCTGTAAGCACTGAAGACATTATGCTAAAGGAAGGAAGCCAATTACAAAAGAACACATATTGTTGCTTCCATTTGTATGAAATGTTCAGATAAGAAGAATCCAGAAAAGACAAAGTAGATAGTAGCTACCAAAGAGTAGGTGAAGGGGCCAACGAGTGCAGGGTTTCTTTCTGGAGTGATGAAAATGTTCTAAAAATTTATTGTGGTGATGGGTGCACGATTCCATGAATATACCAAAAGCCATTAAACTGTACACATTAAATGAGTGAATTGCACAGTACCTGAATTGTATCTCAGTAACCTGTTTAAAAAACCTAAAAACCTAAAAATTCCATGAGGAAACTTAGAACTAACCAACAAATTTGGTAAAGTTAAAGTACACAAAACGAACATACAGAAATCAGTTGTGTTCCTACACATCAACAATGAAACATCAGAAAAAGAAATAAAGATTTACTACTTTCTTTTCAGTCCTCTATATGTTTTATTTATCATTCCCATTGCACCAGCTAGGGCTTCCAGGAAAAATGTTGAATTTGTAAGAGTGGAATTATTGGAGTTGGTTCTGATCTTAGAAGAAAAACATACAGTATTATCAGTGGATTTTCTGCACATGTCCTCAACCTTTAGAAGACTGCTGTCTTGCACTGGGGCAAGGCCCTCATGTTTTGGTTCTTCTACTGTGCCCCAACCTTCCGTATACTATCCCAATGAACTACAAAAGCCCTGTGGGGAAGTGTTGGTGAGTCATTATAGATAAACTTCCTGTCTGTGGTGCTCAGCACTCCTATCCTTCACAGTACATTATCATTATGTCTTCAAAATTTGGCAGGTTTTTTTCTTGTACCTGTGGCATATTCCTTTAATTCCCACCTTTCTGTGGAGCTGTGTGAATGCCGCTCCAAGGATGAATGCAGCTGTGAAAATTTTCAATCCTAAGAAAGACTTGTCACTTTCTGAAATTTAGTTAATTTAAGGTTCTTTGCTTCTTGAACTATCTTATGTGTTGAAAATATCTGATGTTTTAGCTTTCTGGCTTGTTATCTTCGTTAGGATGGAAGCATCTGTCTCTAGTGACTTTCTACATCCTCGTCACAAACAAAAGAAGGAAAATTTGTTTTTGAATCTGTAGTGAATCTTGAAAAGTTTGTTTTTTCAAGAGAAAAGAACAGTTCAAAGAAAAACATATACTGTTTTTCTAGAGCTAAGATATCATATAAGACATTTCATATATTTAATAAAAGTTTTCAGTTTTTGAAGTAAAAGACTAATGAACACCATGAAATAAAACCATATTAAAGGACATTAAATTATGAAACTGTACATATATTTTGTAGATAATTTATCATCATTACCATAAGGAAGCAATGTGTTTTCGAATTGTTATCAGTAAACTATTTGCAAGTTTGAAATGTACTAATGTGTTTATAAGGCTCTCTGCTCATAATAAGTATGTTGTGGACACTACAATTATAGTTGTCTATCAAGCAAAAGAAATGCCATAATTTGATTAATTTATTCAAAATTCTCATGTAGAAATCAAACAGACCTAAAAAAAACTCTTTGCATCCGTGGGGATATTACCAAACTAGGTCCACCCATTCTCCTCAGAGAGCACTGGAATGGACAACAGAGTCACTCATTGCTGTTTATGCAAGGCACAGTGTCTAACAATATTAATAATAGTGATGTGAAAAATACACAAAATACCACCAAAAAAGCCATGCTTAGACTTAAGAATTCAGATAATGATTTTAGATGATAATTTTGGCAATCCAATTGAAATGAGGGAAGAAACTCCAAATAATTCTTCCCTTTACTTTAAATATCTAATCCTTTGAGGGTAGTAATTTTTTATTAGACATCCTAAAAATACCTCAAATGGAACTCTATGTGAAGATGGCTTTGTAAAGTAGTGCAGTTAAGTGGCTGATCAGATAAGGAGCTACTATCTTGAATTTACTGAAAGACAAGAAACGTGTGAGTTACTTCCTATGCATTATAAGAGCAGAGAAGTGAATAAAGTAAGATAACATAAGTAGAATAATTATTTGAAATATCACACTTGTTTGCTTAGAAAAAATCCTGCAAATTTTCCTGTTATCCTCCTTTTGGTAATTGCTCTGTGTACATACTGTTATGTCTGAAATTGTGTACATTTTGCAAACAGTTATTGTGAAAATTAATAAATGAATTAATTCGTACTTTATACTTCAGTAATGATAAATTATTTTTTCAGGGTAAATTATATGAATATTTTCCCTTCAATTTTGCAGTTCTATGTTCTACCTCTGAGGGAAAGGATGTGAGTTTAGGTAAATCTGGAACTACTGAGTTTTCTTAAAGATGGAGTGAGGACTTTACAATTTTAATTTCACAAGTGACTAACATTCATTTTATTCAACAATGCCTTTTGTTATTCACTATTATTATTACTTTTTCCTTAAAGTATTTATTTTTGGCTAATAAACTAAGATGATTCTGATCATGGTAATATATGAAATTAAGTAATAAAAACAAAAAATTAAAAATAGATTTGAATAAATTCAAAGAACTCCTCAAACTCAATACACACAAAACAGATAATCATGTCAAAAAATGGGCAGAAGACATGAACAAACACTTCTCCAAAGAAGATATACAAATGGCTAACAGACACATGAAAAAATGTTCATCGTCATTAGCCATCAGGGAGATTCAAACCAAAACCACATTGAGATACCACTTTACACCAGTTAGAATGGCCAAAATTAACAAGATAATAAATGACATGTCCTGGAGAGGATGTAGAGAAAGGGGAACCCTCTCACACTGTTGGTGGGAATGCAAGTTGGTGCAGCCACTTTGGAAAACAGTGTGGAGATTCCTCAAGAAATTAAAAATAGAGCTTCCCTATGACCCTGCAATTGCACTACTGGGTATTTACCTCATAGATAAAAGTGAAAAGAAGGGCCATCTGTACCCCAATGTTCATAGCAGCAATGGCCACAGTTGCCAAACTGTGGAAAGAACCAAGACGCCCTTCAATGGACGAATGAATAAAGAAGATATGGTCCCTAAATACTATGGAGTATTATGCCTCCATCAGAAGAGATGAATACCCAACTTTTGTATCAACATGGATGGGACTGGAAGAGATTATGCTGAGTGAAATAAGTCAAGCAGAGAGAGTCAATTATCATATGGTTTCACTTATTTGTGGAGCATAAGGAACAACAGGGAGGACAGTGGGAGATGGAGAGGAGAAGTGAGCTCGGGAAGATCAGAGGGGGAGACGAACTATGAGAGACTGTGGACTCTGAGAAACAAACTGAGGGTTTTGGAGGGGAAGGGGTGGGGGGTTGGATGAGCCTGGTGGTGGGTATTAAGGAGGGCAGGTATTGCATGGAGCACTGGGTGTGGTGCATAAACAATGAAACTTGGAACACTGAAAAAAGAAAGAAAAATTACATTAAAAAATAAAGTAATAATAATTAAAAAAATAGATTTCAATAGATTCAAATTTGAGTAAATATTTTTTCCAAGAAGAAATTCTGTCTAAACTCTGTTCTTAAGTTATTAACCCAGTATTACTGTTTAGTCTTTTTTTTTTTAATGATTTTATTTATTTGAGAGAAAGAGAGAGTATGCACAAGTATGGGGGTAAGAGAGGGGCAGAGAAAGAGGGAGAAGCACTCACCACTGAGAAGGGAACTTGACATGGGCTTGATTCCAGAATCCTGAGATCATGACCAGAGCCAAAGGCAGATGCTTAAATGACTGAGCCACCCAGGCTCCTCTGTCATGTTTTTGTCTTAATAAATTCGAGGGAAAGAAAGACAAATGGTAAGCCATTAAAATAATCTGTTATGGGCCATTAAAATCATCATGAAGAATTAAAATTTTTATGCTAAAAGGAAAAAATATTTCACATATTTGCCATGGATTAAGAAAAAATTATTTTATATCTCCAGAGATTGGCACAGTGCCTTTCACATAGTCAACTTCCATTATATTTATTATATGTATTTCTTTTACTTATATGTATTAATTATGTTAATTAACTATATTACTACTATCTAATAGGGCTATGTTATTTCTAGATATTATTTTATTCCAGCAGGAGACAAAGAGCAAAAGAACAGACTTGTGATTCATAAGAATATTTGGAATTGGTTTTACAGTTACTGCTAGTGCCTACTCTTGTTAGATTTTCTTTTTTCTTCTTGTGCCATGTAAGAATTTTTTATGCAATACTGAATTAAATACTACATTTATTCATTCAAAAGTTTTGTTAAGAGGCTTCTATGTGCCAAGAATTCTTTGCAGTTTTTATCAGGATAGAATAATCTCCTTCAGTTAACAATAAATATTATAAAGAAGGCAAAACAGAGACATTTCCTTAGTGAAGCTGACCAAGAAAGATTCATTTGAAAAGTTATGAATTAACTAAGACCTGTATGAATAGCAGATAACAACCATTTGAAGATTAGAGGGAAGAATCAATAATTGGGTTAATTAGTCGGGTTCCAGGAGCAGGAAAAAAAAAAAGGCCAATGTCTACTATAACATAATGAGTATGATGTAGGCTGGCATGTAATAAAATCAGCTAAATTATGTAAATAATAAGAAAAATACTGTTTGAAGATATTGTAATTGCAATGGGAGCTTATTAAATTTTAAACTAGGACTTGTGAAAATGTGCCTTCAAATTTAAATCACTAACTCTAGTTGCTCTCCTTGGTATTGAGGATGTAGGATGAGAGGTAAGTTAGGAGGTTATTATATTCATTCAGGTGAGAGCTGATAGTAACTTAGACTAAGATTGTAGCAATGAAGTTGGAAAGAAATAGATTGTCTGAATGTTGTGAAGCTAGAGTCAGTAGGACTTGATCATAGATTTAGAGCTTGGGGAAAAGAGAATAGCCAAAGAACACTTACTGAAAAACTCCACGAGTTAAGTGCCATACCATATCAAGAATTTGGTCAAAGAGTACCAAAGAGTTTGGTTGAGCAATGGGATAGATAATGGTTCCATTTACTTAGATGAAGAAAAGTAAGAAATTAAGAAGTTAAATTATTATTTTCACATTGTATTAAACAACAGGCAGCATAATAGCACCACAAGCTTGCTGGGAACTTAGGACTACTCAGTGTCTTTAATGTAATATACTTTGAATATACTATAAAGACATTTTCATCTGCACGTTCAAGAAGGCTGATTAATTTGGACAGTGTCCAGGCACACCTTGCCCAGGATGTATTTCAAAGATAAATTAATGGACAGCTTGATATCTCAGTGGGGAAAACTTGCTTATGCAGTATATCTAGTATTTTCACAAGCTGAGAGTAATAGCTATTATTCTTCATACATTAAAGTAGTTGGACACCATTGGCTTTTAAATATGACTGATTTTACATATCTCTCTTAAAAACATTTGCCTCTATCTGTTTTGTTTCTCAAAGTGAATATCATAGATTATTAAATTAATAAAAATTATAGAAAAAATAGTTAAAAAATATCTTCCATATTTAAGGAGCTCCTTGATTATTGGAATTTTGTTAGCTACTCAAAACAAAATAATTTGTTTTGTGTTACTACTTTAAATTAAAAAGCAAGATTGAAAAGTACAGAGTGGCCAATTAAAAAAAAAAAGGCATGTAACATGTTGTTTTCTTGTGTATTATAATGTATCATTATCACTTCTCAAATTACAGATGCTAATTTTAATGAATAGCCTCTATTCATGATGTCAATTCTAGTTAAATTAAAAAAATTAAGGGGTGCCTGGGTGGCTTAGTGGGTTAAAGCCTCTGCCTTTGGCTCAGGTCGTGATCTCAGGGTCCTGGGATTGAGCCCCACACTGGGCTCTCTGCTCCGCAGGGAGCCTGCTTCCTCCTCTCTCTCTGCCTGCCACTCTGCCTACTTGTGATCTCTGTCTGTCAAATAAATAAATAAATAAAATCTTTAAAATAAAAGTAAAATAAAAATAAAAAAATTAAGACATGCTTAAAATAATTATATTATGAATATCATTGAATTAATTGAATTGATATTCATTGAACTACTAAATTAACATTGTTCAATATTATGTGCAATACTATGTGGATACATATGGATTTCAAAAGAAATATTTATCTTCTTGACCATGAATTTATCAATCATAAATCATATTTGCATATGCATGTAGTCTTATTACTTAGTTCTTAATATTAGTTTTTTCCAGAGAAACATGTAATTTTTAAATGCAGAATAAATATAGAATAACTCTAATAATAAACATTTGCAAAACACAGAATAGTTATACTACTAGCATGTTCTGGAATTGTGTGTTAAAGTATCATTAGTTTTCTGTACATGGAATATTAGCAGTGTATCTTTTAATGCAAAATTATATTCTGTATATAGGAATTCAGAGGTGAAAAAAGAAATGAAGATTGTTAAAACTACTGAATTATAAACCTTCTGGAACAGGCACTTGGAAATTAATTTTTATTATCAACTAGTTGGATAGTAAAATTTTAGTTTACAATCTAGCCTCCCAGAAGTCTCAGACCTCTGGAAAGACTTATGAATATACCTTTTTCCAAACATTTCAATTCTGGAGAGAAGAAAACCTCACAGGACTCAACAGAAAACACCTACACTCACAAAGTAATAGAGACTTGAAGATAATATTGATGCAAAGTATCTAGAGCGTTCCACAGGGAAGGGAAGGGAGAGTGTAGGGGAAAAAAATGAATTGTATTAAAATGGGAAAGATGTAAATCTAATGAAAAGATGACTACTGGGAATGAATGGTGCCAATTCTACCTCAAACAAGAGAAGCTCTTGTGAAATGTGTTGAGAATTATCCATTGGAGAAATTGAAAAAGGAAGCTCTTATTTAATAGCTCTCATCACCCATTTCTCAAGAATTTCCCAATAGGGACAAGGATACTGGGATGGCTTGGTCAGTTAAGTGTCTGGCTTCAACTCAGCTCATGATCATGGGATTGAGTCCCACATGGGGCTCCTTGCTCAGTGGGGAGTCAGCTTTTCCCTTATCCTGCAGCTCCCCCTGTGTTCTCTCTCTCTCTCTCTCTCTGACAAATAAATAAATGATTACTGATCATCTAAATGGTGTAAGTATTAGAATCTATCTGACTCGTCCCAAAGTCTGAGCTCTTAATCACCATTTTATCCTGTCAGTTATAATTGATTTCTATTATCTACAAAAGCCCAACTTTTTCACATGAAATGTAAATATATAAAATAAGCTGGATGACACTGGGGGGGAAAGAGAAGAAGTTAAGAACAGTGGAAATGAGCTATAGTAAGAGTAGAGACAGCAACACATTACTAGTTATAGTTTTATAAAACTTGACGGAGATGAGGGCAGTGATTGGGAGGCTTGGGAAAGCGTCTTCCAAAGAAAGGAATATGAGAATGAACTATGTGCCATTCTAACTGGTGTGAATTTCATTGTGTTTTGATTTGCATTTCTCCATTGATTAGTAATGCTAAGCATCTTTTCACGTTTGTGTTGGTCACTTGTATGCCTTCTTTGGAAAAATGCCTATTCAGGCCTTCTGCCCATTTTTAAACCAGATTATTTGATTTCAAATAATGAGTTATATGAATTCTTTATAAATTTTGGATACTCTTTATCAGATATATGGTTTGCAAACATGTTCTTACATTCCATAGATTGCCATTTCATTTAACTAATTATTTCTTATGCCACAGAGAAGGGTTTTTTGTTTTTGTTTTTTGGTTTTGTTTTTTTTTGTTTGTTTGTTTGACATACTTAACACTTGTTTATTTTTTTATTTTGCTGCTTGTGCTTTTGGTGTCATATTAAAATAATTCCAGGTCCACTACCAAGGAGCGTTTTCCCTCTCTTTTATTCTAGGAGTTTTATAATATCACATCTGATTTTTCAGTCTTTAATTCATTTGGAGTTAATTTTTGTTCACAGTGTAAGATAGAGATCTAATTTTATTCTTTTGCATGTGAATATCCAGTTCTCCCATCACCATTTATTGAACAGAATACCCCTTCCCCATTGTGTGTTTGTGGTGTCCTGTCAAACATTAGCTGACCTTTTATGCATCCTTCTCCCATGCAGACAGCGAAAACCAGCTGGAGCTGGGTATTTCCATTCCCCCAGCAGGTTAGAGTCTGGTTTACTAGTTTGCCCTGAGGTCAGACCTTGCTAAGAACAGAGTGCTCTAATTTATTTCAAAATAGTTCATTTTCCATTATTTCTCTTAGAAACATGAGAGGATTTTTCTCTGATATTTACTGTGAGAACCTGGTCAAGCTATTGGAGGTAATCTCACAATATTATAGCACCCCACCCATAATTGGGCCCCCCTGGAATGTTTAACTGAGTCGCCTATAATGAGCCTCCAGTAATTTGTCAATTGTAGTTCTGGTGTTCCTATCCAGTAATTTATCAATTAAAGTTCTAGTGTTCCTACCCCTGCACTGGTTTCTGCAAAAGGTTCTGTTGTGGGTCTCAGTTCTGGTCAGCAAACAGTGCTTGTATTGGCCATTCTGTTGCTCCAGTGTTGGAGACAGCAGTTTGCTCTCTGTCCTCCCCTCTCCTCCAGATCCAAGAGTTGTTGATTTCTCAGTTTCTTCACATTTACTTGTTTTTGGGAGGGAGTGGCAACTTCCAATTTGTAAATGCAGAACCTGAAACTGGAAGTACCCTTCCAGTAACATTACACAACATTAATATGTATTATTACATATTAATATGTAATTTATACGTAATAATACATATTATTACGTATATATGTATATATATACATATATATGTATATATATATAAACATACTTATAGAGTCAGTAGAAAGTGGTTGCTGGAGGCTGCAGGGTAGAGGAAACATGTTGGTAAAGGATACAAAATTTCACTTATAAGATGAATAAGGTCTGAGGTTCTAATATATAACATAGTGGTTATAGCTGATAACACTATATTTATTATATAATTAAATCTTCTGAGAGTAGAACTTAAATGTCCCCACAAAAATAAAGATGAGGTGAGGGATGTTAATTAATTAATGCAATGAGGAGAATCTTTAACAATGTGTATCAAGTTATCATGTTATACATTTTAAATAGCTTGTAAATCTATCAATTATACATCAATAAAGCCAGGGGGAAATGAACTATATATTAAAATGATATATAATAATTCAGTCATTAAAAGAATAAAATCCTGTCATTTGCAACAACTTTGATGGACCCTGAAACCATTATGTTAGGGGGAATAAATCAGACTAAGAAAAGCAAATATGCATAATCTCACTCTTGTGTGGAATCTAAGAAGCTGAATTTAAGAGAATAGAATGATGGTCCTAGGGGCTACAGGCTGAGAAAAATGGGAAGATATTTGTCAAAGGGTACAAACTTCTACCTATAAAATGAATAAGCTCTAGGATCTAAAATATAACATGGTTACTATGATTAACAATACTGTATTGTATATTTGAAAGTTGTTAAGAGAGAAGATCTTATTATCAGCACTCAAACAAATCTTAATGGTGTGAGGGAAAAGGGGTATTAACTAACCTTATATAAGATAAGTTCTGAAAAAAAAAAAAGGTAAGTTCTGGGGATCTTATATACTGCATGGTGACTAAAATTAACAAAAAACATTATAAACTTGAGGGCTAAAGGAGTGGATCTTAAATGTTTAAACCATTAAAAAAATGACCGTTATCTGAGGTGATGGAAGTGTGAGCTAACCTTATTGTGCAAACGTTTCACAATATATGCAAGCATAAAATCATTGTGATGTACATCTTAAACTTACACAATGTTATATATCAATTATATCTTAATGAGGCTAGAAAAAAAATTTCCCTCTTGTTAAATAAAATGTATTTGTCTCTGCAGAATATATTTATCTTTGCATCACATATACAACATTGATTAAAATGACTACTAATAAAGCACATTGTTTCAGCAAATACCAATAAATCAACAACAAACTAATCAAACCTTACTTAAATGCTATAAATTGCTAATCAATAACAAAGAAATAAAAAATACATTTGGAAACTAAAATATGATGTTCTCATATAAAAGAACGTCATTAAAATGCATTAGGTTAAAAGGTTCAAGCTTCTAGTTGTAAGGTAAGTTCTGGGGATGTAAATTACCACTTGATAACTAAAGTTAACAGTACTATATCCTAAATTTGAAAGTTGTTAAAGAGTAGATTTTAAAAGTTCTCATCAAAAGAAAAAAAAAACTATATGAGTTGATGATAATTTATTATGGTAATCATTTCACTATATATACATATATCAAGTCATCATGTTATACAACTAAAACTAATATATTACTATATGTTAATTATGTCTCATTAAAACTGGGGAAAAAGAAATAAACAAAATGGCATAGCTGTATGTTTATTGCCATGGGAATTAATTTATGGCATATTAAGTGGAAAAGCAGTTAGAAAATAGTTATGTGATTCTTGATTTTAAAAACACTGTATTTTACAAAACATGACTTTTTTTCACAAAATAATTATAAACATATTGTAATCTCTCCACTTAGAGATAAGGAAGCTGAGATTACACAAGTACTTGGCAGAAGTAGGATGTCAGTCAGTGCCTTTCATTAAGCTACACTGCTACAATGAACATGTGTTTGTGTGTGTGTGTGTGTATGTGTGTGTAGTTTAGAAGGATATACAGCAAACTGTGTGATGTATATTTTGTAAACTTAACAATAATTTTGTCCCATTTTATCTGTATTACCTATATGATAACAAAACAATTGATAATATAATAATGCATATTTCAAACAGAAAGATTCACTCAAAATGCAATAAACTTGATACATTTTTCTCCTTAGAGAAAATATACACGCAATATATTTTGCTTATATGTCAAAAATATAATGGTAATCGTGTTTGAGATGAGTCTATTATCTTGATCATATAAGAGGATTCTAGTTAGGTATTGAAAATACCTAATGTTGGACATTTAACAGTGTTTCAATATTTTTTGAGGCTCTAATAAATATATTGTGCCTTTGAAAATGGCAATGAATTTTACAAACTTGAATTTGCTGAATAATTTCTCTATATAGAGTAAGTGTGAGATCACTGTAATACACTAAGAAATCATAAAGCCAGTTATTTGGTGTTTTTCAACTTATTCCCATATATGTTACTAAGTTTTAAGTAGAAAATTACCTTAGAATGTTTGAAAATTTGGATCATTATTTCCTTAAGATTGTCAGTGATACTCCTGACCAGCTTGACTCTCTACATCAGTGCTCTCTGTTGTCAGAGTTCAGAATGGTCAACATTGAAGACTGAACTACTCATATTTAAAGTTTTCTGAGAAAGACAATGTTTGGGGACGCCTGGGTGGCTCAGTTGGTTAAGCAGCTGCCTTCGGCTCAGGTCATGATCCCAGCGTCCTGGGATCGAGTCCCACATCGGGCTCCTTGCTCGTCAGGGAGCCTGCTTCTCCCTCTGCCTCTGCCTGCCATTCTGTCTGCCTGTGCTCCCTCTCTCTCTCTCTCTCTCTCTCTGACAAATAAATAAATAAAATCTTTAAAAAAAAAAAAAAAAAAAAGACAATGTTTGTTAGATAAATTCTATTCACTTGTATTTTTCTAATAATTTAAGAAATAAATTGGTGTTATTCTTCTTTTTTTTTTTTTTTTGGCAGGGGAGGGATGGAGGAAGAGGGAAAGAGAGAATCCTAAGTAGACTCCATGCCCAGTGAGGGGTCCAATGCAGGACTTGATCTCACAACTCTGAGATCACGACCTGAGCCAAAATCAAGAGTCGGATGCCCAACTGACTGAGCTACCCAGGTGCCCCCATTTTTTCTATTTCTTAAGTTATAAAATCTCTTCTTTTTTTTTTTTTTCTTATAATGAAAATGAAACCAGGAGCAGGCACCCATAGGAATTATAAGCATTTCCACACTTAATTGAATACTGGAGCATACAAATCTCGCTACAAATTTGTTGATTGAATTTTCCCCACTTTCTGACAATTGTCTTTTGTCATTTAAATACTTATTGTGAAAGGGCAAAGAACAAACTTAATTTAGCATCTAATTCTGGGCAGATCTGATCAGTTAAACAAGATGAGGTACGTAGGGTTTATTAAGTCCTGACTCCAGAGTGTAAGCACTCTTCTAAAGGAAACATGATTTGATGTTTCTAACACTAGTTGCACGGTTGAGAACACATTTATAAAGACACTCATTTCTTAGTATGTGCATTTAGATAGAATAATCTCAACCTGCACATTTGATGGCTTAGCTGTGCCTCATTAGGAATGTCAGTTGGTCCAGGAGGCAAGTGGGATTCTCTGCCACTAACAGTTATATACATCTTCCAGTATGGTTAATTTTGCTTCAATATAGGTATGTTTTCCATCACTTGTTTAAATAAAACTCTTAAAATATTAGTGAAGTAGTCCCTTAGTCTTTCTAAGCGGGGGGTGGTTGTGATTGTAGGTAAGAATTTAAATTCTTATGTTTATCTATTCAAGACATTAGATAATTTAATCCAAGAAAATAAGTACTTTGTTTTCTTTCTATAACCTACACCTGTTTGGAAATTTTAAAAAAATTCAGTAATAAAAGAAATGCATTTTGCATAAAGAGAAATATATAAAATTTTATGTAAATGAATACTTCTATCTATATTCCTGAAATCTATGCAGAATTATTTTTTAGCTTATAGTTATTTAAATGCAAAAGGGCCTCCTTTAAGTGACTACCATGATTCCATTAATTTTATTACAGTTAATAATTTAAATTGTTTCATTAAATTTAATTTAGTATTTAGTGTTATACACTCTGTAATTAATTATCATCTAATCGGCATACTTACATCTATCAACCATAATTTAAAGAAGCATCATTTTATCCCTCTTGTCAGATTTGATAAAATTCACTTCATTCTTATTAACTTATTTAGGAAAGGATTTTGTGATACATAGAGGAATGACAATAAGATGAAAAAAGAAAATGTTCCCTGTAAGTATACATGATATTCAGATGCCAAACAGTTTGCAGAAAGTAACAGTGAAAGGAAGGTCATAATATTAAAATCTTTTTAAATCCAAGTTGGAAAAAATTCTAGCATTTAGTATAGACAATAATCATAAAGATCTACTTTAAAAAAATGTTATCAGTTAAGGCCAGATTTTCTTTTCTTTTTGGCTAACATTTAGAATCTATCAGACTTTACATAATTATAAAGGATAAGATTGCTAAACCCAGAATTAAAATTCTGGACCTGGCTGGCTTGTAGAAGGTCATCCTTTTCATTGTATCCTCACATGGTCATTTCTCTGTAAGTATGCAACCCTGGTGTCTCTCATGCATCCTAATTTCTTCTTACTATAAGGACTCCAGTGAGACTGGATTAGGGCCCACCCCTAAGGGCCTCATTTTAATCACTTTTTTTTCCCAAAGATTTTATCTATTTATTTGACAGAGAGAGAGAGATCACAAATAAGCAGAGAGGCAGGCAGAGAGAGAGGGGGAAGCAGGCTCCCTGCTGAGCGGAGAGCAGGATCTGGGACTGGATCCCAGGACCCTGAGATCATGACCTGAGCCTAGGCAGAGGCTTATCCCACTGAGCCACCCAGGTGTCCCAACTTAATCACTTCTTTAAAGGCCCAAATACATTTCCATTTTGAGGTGAATGGGTTAGGGCTTCAATATGTGAATTTCGGCGGGGGCGGGGGGCACAATTCAGCCTGTAACAGAGGTGGGACTTCCATACTACAAGGGAGGAGGTTATAAAGAAAATAAGAAAAAAAAATAATGAAAATAGAAAAAGTTGCAATTAATCTGGAAGGGATGAGATAGCATTATATGTTGAAAGGAACAGACAAATGACTAAATAATTCAGTTATCATAATAAGTATGAATAGGTAGAATTCCTGTATAGGGGGAAATGTACTAAAAATTGCATTGAAAATATATAATAAATACAAAGAAATTTAAAATAATATACCGAAATCAATACAAAATAAGAAAGAAAAAGGAACCCACATGTACTATTGGTGGGAATGCAAATCACTGTAGGAAACAATATAGAAGTTGCTCAAAAATTTAAAAATAGAATTCCCTATGGGCCAGTAATTCCAGTACCGAGTATTTACCTAGGAAAACAAATTCAAAAACAATAATGTGCTATGATGTTTACTGCAGCATTATTTACAATAGCAGAGATATGGAAGCAACCCAAGTGTCCATCCACAGACAAATGGATAGAGTAGATATGGTGTATGTGTGTGTGTGTGTGTGTGTGTGTGTGTGTATATATGTATATATGTATATGTATATATATATGTATATATGTATATATACACACACACACACACACACACACACACACAAAATGGAATGTTACTCAACCATTAAAAGGGATGAAATTTTGCCTTTTGCAACAACATGGGTGGACCTAGAGTGTATAAGGCTAAGTGAATTAAGTCAAGCTGAGAAAGACAAATGCCATATGACTTCGTTCATATGTAGAATTTAAGAAGCAATACAAATGTAAAAATAAAAAAGAATAAAACAGACACAGAGAAGGCAGAGAATAAAGTGGTGGTTGCCAGAGGGAAGATGGAGGGGGATGGATAAAGGGGATCAAGAGTACATGTATCTTGATGAGTACTGAGAAATACATAGAATTGTTGAATCACTGTATTGTATGCCTGAAACAAATATAACATTGTATTTTAATTATACTTGAATTAACTAAATAAAATATTCAAACCAAATAATACAAAAAAGATAAAAATCAAGGAATGGAAATCACGGAAAATTACATTTAATAAAACTCAAAATTAAGAATTAATATGTGGCAAAAAGACAATTAAATGATAAACAAAATCAAGACGTGACAGATAAAGAAGTGTGAATATCTGTAGTGAAATGTGCTTCAAAGGCAACAAGAGAGAGTTTCAAATGCAAGTGGAAAGGACAAAAATTTTTGTTATAATATGAAATTTAACATTGGAAAATATCATCATGTATGGTAAAATTAAAAAAAAATGAAACATGATATATAACAACAGCATTGCATGGGCTGATTTGTTTTGCAAAATACTATACAAAGCTATCTCTATAAAGAATGTAACCTGAATTATAAGTTATATATAATGCAAGGAGAATGGTACAGAAACATTCACTGCCTGTCACCTTTTTTTTTCTTTTAAAGATTTTATTTATTTGAGACAGAGAGAGAGAATACTAGCAGAGGAAGAGGGGTAGAAGGAGAGTAAGGGCAAGAAGCAGACTCCCAGCTGAGCAGGGAGCCTGATGTGGGACCTGATTCCATGACCCTGAGATCCTGACCTGAGCTGAACTGACTGAGCTATACAGGTGTCTCAGGTTTTACTTCTCTTTCTGCCTGATATACTTCTGGTATGCATATTTTTATTGTTTTTTGAAATCCCTTTCCCCTCCCCCCACAAAAAAAGTTGAAAGATAATTTATAATTTTTAAGAATTTTGGAAGACAGGGGAAATAAGTGCTATCTATATGTGTTTTGAAACCCTAGAGTTTTGTTATTTTCATAAAGACACAAAATCAGAGCTGTAAAAGTGTGATTTTTACATGGAATCAATTTCAACATCCTTTGTCCTTTTGGCACTTGCATCATTTTCCTCCTGGAATGAGCCTAAAAATTTCCTTCTCTGACAGTGTCTGCTAAGTAATATGTATTTTGGGGTATGCACGGTTTTTACTTTGTATTCCATTCACACTAGTTGAAAGAAAAAGTAGAAGAGGATAAAGGACAAGAAGTAGGAAAAAAAATGTAATGGCCTAATCATATTTATGTAAATGTTTATGCTTCAGGTTTATAAGGAATCTTAGTTGCTGTATCATCTCCCAGGCTGCATGGGTGATTTTATAGTAATCTTCTCTCCTGGGGAGACTGAGTGGCTCAGTTAAGCATCTGACTCTTTGATTTTGGCTTAGGTCATGATTGCAGGTTCGTAGGATTGAACCCCGCATCAGGCTCAGTGCTGGGCATGGAGCCTGCTTAAGATTCTCTCTCTCCCTCTCACTCTGTCCCTTCCTTCTTCTCTCTTTCAAAAAACAATTGTCTCTTATTAATAATTAAGAATCATTTTATTTATTTATTTATTTGACAGAGAGAGATTACAAGTAGACAAAGAGGCAGGCAGAGAGGGAGAGAGGGAAGCAGGCTCCCCGCTGAGCAGAGAGCCCCATGCGGAACTCAATCCCAGGACCCTGAGATCTCGACCCGAGCCGAAGGCAGCGGCTTAACCCACTGAGCCACCCAGGACAAATATTGCTTTGAAGAAACTCCTCTCCTAAATGACACTCTATAGATAAATAAGTCAACATTATACTGCAGTTATTTTTCTCTTTATATGATTACTTTTGACAGGTAAAAAAGGTGTTTCCAAATATGCTAATAGTTACTTTATCATATGTTTTAAAATTCTATGTAAAATATTAATGAGGGTAATGATGGCTGTCAAAAATAAATGTAAGTCTGGAATATTCAGATAGACCCTAGTATAGATAATAATTTGCTATATAGCAAAATAAAAACCCAAAAATGACCAGAAAGGTACTGAAGATAGCCTAATATGTATCCACTAACTATATATATGTATATAATTTGTGTATATTATATTTAAATAAGCTCGCTATTTTTTTTAAAAGATTTTATTTATTTATTTGACAGAGAGAGATCACAAGTAGACAGAGAGGCAGGCAGAGAGAGGGAGGGAAGCAGGCTCCCTGCTGAGCAGAGAGCCCGATGTGGGACTCGATCCCAGCACCCTGAGATCATGACCTGAGCTGAAGGCAGCGGATTAAACCACTGAGCCACCGAGGCGCCCCTAAGCTCGCTATTTTAGAACAGCTCCAGATTCACAAAAAAAGGTGAAGATAATGCAAATATTCAAATACCCCTGCCATACAGTGTCCCTATTATTTATGTCTCATCTCACATATGTATGGCAAATTTATCAGAGTTAATGAAGCAATATTGATACATTATTATTATTATCTCAAGTCCATACTTTATTCAGGATTCCACCCAGGAAGGTGCATTATATTTAATCAACACGTCACCTTGGACTCCCCTCAGATACAGGTTTTTCAGCTTTTCCTTGGTTTTGTTGACATTGATAGTTTGAGTACTTTTCAGGTAATTTGGGGAATGTCTTTCAGTTGGGATTTTTCTGAAGTCTTTATCATGAGCAGAATGAAATTATGGTATTTGAGGAGGAACATCACAGAGGTGAAATGCCATTCTCATCAACTCATATCAAAGGTATATGTTATTAACATAAGTTTTCACTGTTAACCTTGATCAACTGACTGAGGTAGTGTTTTTCAGGTTTTCCACTGTAAACTTAATCTTCTTGTACTCTTATCATATTGTACTTCTTGGAAGTCACGATATGCAGCCCCACTTATGGAATGGGAAGTAATGTTCTACCTTTTTGATAATGAAGTACCTATATAAGTTATTTGGGATTTTTCTGCATGGAATATTTGTCTATTTCCTTCCTTTTATGCAGGCAGTTCATAGACAATTATGGTATATTTTGTGTTATAATTAAATACCACTTCATTTTTGATTCAAATTATTCTAGATTTGGCTGTTGGCTCTGGATTGGCTCCTGTGTCCATCTGAAATATTCCAGTAGTTGTGATGTTTTTTGAGCACTCCTTTGTCTTTTGTACTAGAAGATGCTCCAGGTTCATTTCAGATATCTCCTGCCCCAATCCTAGAATTAACCAGTTTTCCAAAGAGCTTTGGTATTTTTATCAGAGAATGATATTAGAAAAAAAAAAAAGTTTGCCTCTTGATACTGAGGTGTCTTTTCTTCTAGGCCCTCTAAGCTGAGAGAACAAAAAAAAAATGTGTGTTTGTATACCAACCTATACATATGCATATCCATATATACAGCTCCATATGTAATTATTTGTATTTATAGCAAATGAAAAATGAAATCATATTGGTGTTTCTAATTCCAGTCTGCTAGCACATAATTGATTGGTGTCATAATGATCTATTTTCAAGCTCAGTAATTTTTTCTCAGTTTAGTTATATCCACTGATGAGCCCATAAAAAATACTCTCGTATTACATTCATTCTGATTTCTAATATTTTCTTTTGGCGCTTTCTTAGAGTTTCTATTTCTCTGTTTACTTTACCTATCTACCTGTGCATATTGTGCAGTTTTTTTCATTACGCCTTTAATGTAGGAATCATGGTTTAAAATTCCTGGCCTGACAAATCTGACATACTTAAAATATCTGAGTCAGGGTCCGATTACTTTTACTTTGTCTCTTCACACTGCATTTCCTCTTGCTTTGTGGCATGACTTTTTTTCTTTTCTTTTTTTTTTTTTTTTTTTTGAGAGGTGGACATGCTGTATTGGATTAAAGGAACTGAGGTTAAAAAAACTTTTAGTGTAAAGACTTATGATGGGATGCCTGGGGGGCTCAGTCTGTTAAGCATCTGAGCCTTCTGCTCAGGTCATGATCCCAGGGTCCTGGAATTGAGTTTCACATCAGGCTCCCAGCTCAGCAGAGAGTGTGCTTCTCCCTCTGCCTGTTGCTCCCCTGCTTGTGCTCGCTCACTCTTTCTCTCTGACAAATAAAATCTTAAAAAAAAAAAAAAAAAAAAAAAAAGACATGTTAATGTGGTAAGAGTTAGGCTCTTTAATATTTCCTATAAATATAGGTGACAGAGTCTTCCATTTCCTTTGGTGGCCTTTTCCTTTTTCCCTTCTAGACTTTGGGCTTCCCTAAGTAATCTTCCTTAGGAAGAGTCTATATTACAGCTCTTTCAGCTGAACTGACTTACTTTTTACTAGAGTCCTATGGTAGGATGCTGATCTTCCTACTAAATCTCAAGTGTTTTTGTGTTTGTGTGTCTTGAGGCTTTGACCTTCACAAGTGCTTATCCAGTAATATAACCCTCCTCCCCCTTTTCCCCATTATAGCCTTCTCAGTCTATTTCCTTGGAGTCCTGACTGGAGTTGTTGAATATGATTTCTCCTTCCTTCCTTCCTTCCTTCCTTCCTTCCTTCTCCTCCTCCTCCTCCTTCTTCTTCCTTCCTTCCTCCTTTCCTTTCCTTCACTTCCCTCTCCTCTCCTCTCTCCTTTTCTTCCTCCTTTCATCTCATCTAATCTCTTCCCTCCTTTCCTCTCCTCTCCTCTTCCCTCCTCTCCTCACCTCTCCCCTCCTCTCCTCTCCTCTTCTCTCTCCTCCCACCCCACTCAGATAAAATAGAAAGGCTGGAGAGGGATGGAGTCAGAAGAATGCCCTTCCTTCAGTGGGGTTAATCTCTCTGGCAGTTTCTCCCCTGAACACAGGCCTTTGCACTGGAGCAGTCTATTTCACAATGATTACTCTTCCTCTCCCCTGTCAAGATCCTCTGGGTATCTTCATCATTAGAACCAGGTGAAGTTACTTGGTATTAAGCACAGAAAACTGAGGGTCACCAATAGCTTCTCACTAACATACTAGTGCACCTTGAATCTCCAGCAATTGATCAATGTCATTTATGTGTTCCTATCACTTTATGGCTCTAGAGGCTCCTGCCACAGGTAAGACCCAGCTGTGTGTCTCGGGATGAATTTGTCTTTCCAGATTTCAGGATGGCAGTTTGCTCTGAAATTCAGTTTTCTGTTAGGTTAAAGAAAAGTCATTGATTTTCAGTTTGTCCTGCTTTTTCTTATTGTCAGGATGGGAATTCCAAGTTCTTTACATGCCAGATGTGAAACTGAATATTATTATTTCTTAAAATATTTTTAATGTGTAATTATTTAATGACATGGGAAAATACCTATGATGTAATGTCAGGTCAAAAACAAGAGATAAAATGGTATATGAAGTATATAAAGCATGATCTTATCCATGTAGGACAGCTGTTATAGATGGTTAAAATTATAAAATAGTAGTTATTTCTAGATAGTGATACTATTGAAGATGATTTTATATCATTTTTACTATAATTGTTTCCTAATAAATATTTTTAATGTGTTGTTACATAATATAAATTATAATAATTACATATAATTAAATTTATATAAAACTACATATAAACATATTTGATACATATTTTGTATATAATGTATAAGAACATTATAAATAGTAAGTAGTTATAATTATATAATCATAAATAATTACCTTTATACAGAATTTAGTCATTATATATAACATTTACTGGTATGTTTATCAATGTTATCATACGATTAATGTCATCACAATAAAATATTTGAGCATGCAAATTACTTGAAGTTAATAATCAGTCAATTCTGCACTTTAACAATAAAAAATAAAAATATTTCACTAATCCCAACTTATCAAGTACCACAATTTACCTGTCCATTAATCAATAAGTATTAACATGTTAATGAATTTTGGACTGGGATAGTTGAACAAAGTTGCTAAATACTGGGTCTTCAAGTTTGATAAAATTCAAGTAATAATATTAAGAAAAAAGGTATATCTATGTCTGCCTATCTATTATTGATCTATCTCTGTATCATCTACCCATATTTCATAGTCAAGTAAGTAGCTCTTGTTTTGACTAAAATTAAAAAAAGCCTGTGAATGGTTTGTGAAATTTTATACAGAGGTCACGTAAGAACAGAGCTCCTCCTTCCCCTGAAGTGATTGTCACTTGACTTTAGTAACATACCCAGCTACTACAGTGCCCCATAATTTACAGCACTTAACCATCTGTCACACATAATGAGAAGAGATTATGTAATATATCTGACAATAATTTAGAAAGTTGTCAAACTAGATTATCAGCTCCATTAAAATTCAATCAGACACAATAAATGAGATGCATGATTAATTTCACCATATGTTGGCTGTAGTTTGACTCCTCTGGAGAAAAAATATAGATATAATTATATATATTCATAGGACACACACACATACACACACACAATTACTTCAGGGAGAAGTTTCATTTTAAGTAAAAGCCAATAATAAATGGGTATAATAGCTTTGTTTTTGAGTTATTTTAAATATTGTGATGCATTTCTTATCTGAACATAGAGCATCTCCACATCTCATATATATTTCCCTTGAAAGTGTCAGGTTAGATTTGTCCTCTATGACACAAGGAAATAAAGCTCATTTTGTACATCTATAAAATAAGTGTCTTACATGAATTTCAGGTTTTTCGGCAGAGCCAAATGGGCCACATGTCCTAGGATTTTATAGTGCCAGTAAGTTTTTCTGGTTATAAGTGTAAATATTTCTCATCTTAAGGAAAAAAAACAAAACAAAACAAACAAAAAACAAAAAAACTAAACAGAAGCCATAGAGAAAATAGCTTAATTTTTCTGAAGACACTATGTGGTCTTGTTTTAGAACATCTTTGATATTTGTTTTGTTTTGGGGATATTTTGGTTTACATTAAGTCATTATTTTAAAGTTTTACTCCTGTCATAAAAAGTGAGGTAACATCTATCCCTATTTTCTATAAGATTATAAGGAAAAGGTCACTATTCTGAGTATTGGAAACTTTTGGTTTCTAGTCACGCTCTTTTAATTTTCTGTTTGTTTAACCTCTTATCAAATTATTTAATCTTTCTGAGCTTTAGTATCAGTAAGTGAGTTTAAGAAAATGAACACACATTTTTTAATGAGTATTAAGTGCAATTTTAATATAAATAAACTTCCTAAATTTTAAAGGGTCATGTAAATGCAAAGTAAAATTATAACAATGACATTGTCATTTGGGCTCACATGATTCATGAATTATAAGCATAATAGTATATTTAAAATATTTTTGTCAGTGGTAGAGAAAGTCATTTATATTCAAAGAAAATTTGATGAGGGTTTTTTATAGCACTTCAATTTTCTTTCTCACATACCCCATCCCTGCAAGGCAAGACTACAACAGTATATCTAATGTCAAATTTTAATATCATACAAAAGTAAATTACTTCCCTTCTTATAGATACTTCCCTTTTTATAGATACAAAAGTATCTATAATAAGAGCTAACCTTACATGAGTGACTACCTTAATTTAGGCATGCTCCTAAGCATTTTACATGGATTAGGTATTGGAAGCTCCCAACCTTATAAATTAATTTCCGTTTTCATCACCTTAGTTTTACAGATGCAGAAACTGAGACATAGATTAAGTAACCTCTTCCAGTCAGACATCCTATGAGTGAAAAAGTAAAGAAGTGAAGAACAAGAAGCTCTAACTCAACCACAGTACTAATCACTATGCAACACCACCTTTAAAATCTAGACTGAAGTGTGGAACTGAACTCTGACACACAGATTTTAGCTATTTTTTTTTATTTTATTTTTTATAAACATATATTTTCATCCCCAGGGGTACAGGTCTGTGAATCGCCAGGTTTACACACTTCACAGCACTCACCATACCACATACCCTCCCCAATGTCCATAACCCCACCCACCCCAACCCCTCTCCCCCCATCAACCCTCAGTTTGTTTTGTGAGATTAAGAGTCACTTATGGTTTGTCTCCCTCCCAATCCCATCTTGTCTCATTTACTCTTCTCCTACCCCCTTAACCCCCC
>NW_019154091.1:27326073-27484744 GCF_002288905.1 Enhydra lutris kenyoni | reverse complement strand
TCTCTAATATCTTCCATGCCTTTTTCGAGCCCGGCTAGAACCTTGAGAATCGTCATTCTGAAGTCTAGATCTGACATATTACCAATGTCTGTATTGATTAGGTCCCTAGCCTTTGGTACTGCCTCTTGTTCTTTTTTTTGTGATGAATTTTTCCACCTTGTCATTTTGTCCAGATAAGAGTATATGAAGGAGCAAGTAAAATACTAAAAGGGTGGCAACAACCCCAGGAAAATATGCTTTAGCCAAATCAGAAGAGATCCCAAATCGTGAGGGGGGAGAAAGGGGATAAAAAGAGGTTCAGAAAGAAAAAGAGAAAAAAAAAACAATTAAAAAAAGAAAACCAATAAAGAAAAATATAAAAAAGAAATATATATATATATATATATATATATTAGATAAACTAGTTAAAAAACGTTAAAAAAGAAAAGGGTAAATTTAAAAAATTTAGCAGAAGAAGAGAAAAAAAAATTGAAAAAGAAAAAAATTAAATTAACTGCTAGGCTAAAGAATCATGGGGAGAAAGCCATGAGTTCCGTGCTTTGCTTTCTCCTCCTCTGGAATTCCGCTGCTTTCCTTGGTATTGAAACTGCACTCCTTGGTAGGTGAACTTGGTCCTGGCTGGGTTTCTTGTTGATCTTCTGGGGGAGGGGCCTGTTGTAGTGATTCTCAAGTGTCTTTGCCCCAGGTGGAGTTGCACCGCCCTTACCCGGGCCGGTCTGAGTAATCTGATCGGGTTTGCTTTCGGGAGCTTTTGTTCCCTGAGTGCTTTCTGTAGAGTTCTGGAGGGCGGGAATGAAGATGGCGGCCTCCCAGTCTCCGGCCTGCAGGAGCTGAGAGCCCGGGGCCCCACTCCTCAGTGCGCCCTCAGAGAACAGCGCCCAATTACTCCCGTCACCCTGGGCTCCGGCCGCGCTCTGAGCTGACCGAGCCTGAGACCGGTTCAAGGTAACCCCAAGCTTAGAGCTCACTCCTCAGCTCTGTCTCTGTAGCCGGCTTCCCCGTTCTAATACCTCTAAGCTCTGCGACACTCAGACACCCCCGATCCTTCTGTGACCCTGCGGGACCTGAGGCCACGCTGACCCTGCGTGGGCTTCACTCCGGTTAAGCCTCTGGAGCGATGTCCCTCAGCGGAACAGACTTTTAAAAGTCCCGATTTTGTGCTCCGTTGCTCCGCCGCTTGCCGGGAGCCGGCCCCTCCCCCCGCAGTCTATCTTCCCGTCGCTTTGGATTCACTTCTCCGCCCGTCCTACCTTTCAGAAAGTGGTTGATTTTCTGTTTCTAGAATTGCTGTTCTTCTTCTCTTCGATCTCCCGTTGGATTTGTAGGTGTTTGCAATCTTTAGATAAGCTATCTAGCTGATCTCCCGCTACCTGAAGTAGTCTCAGCCTCCTACTTCTCCGCCATCTTGACTCCTCCTCTAGCTATTTTTTTTTAATCTCAAAATTTATGTCAGGCCAAATAGCTACACTATGCCCTTAACAGGAAAAAAAAATCTCAGAGCTATAGGAATAATAGCTGAAAGGCCAGGACATATGCTATGTGCTTACATGATGGGCTTTTATGTAATTCATATAGTTTTGTAGTAATTTTAGTCTCCTTTGATGAAGAAGGACAAATTTAAGAATTAAGTAAATCCTTCAGTTGTATCACTAGTAAGTGAAGTATCCGGGATTTGAACCAATGACTGTTTTGCAACTAGCCACTACCCAACCTCAGTAATTTTGAAAATATATTCTTTTAAAGTGGTAATTATTACTCCATTATATATATATATATTAAAGATTTTATTTATTTATTTGACAAAGAGAGATCACAAGCAGGCAGAGAGGCAGGCAGAGAGAGAGGAAGAAGCAGGCTCCCCGCTGAGCAGAGAGCCCGATGCGGGGCTTGATCCCAGGACCCTGAGGTCATGACCCTAGCCGAAGGCAGCGGCTTAACCCACTGAGCCACCCAGGCGCCCCAACTCCATTATATATTTTATTCTACAACTTAAGATAGATTAAACATTACCTAAACTTCAAGACAAAAACAACCATCAAAGCAAAAATTGCTAGATAATTTTGAGATTAAGCATTTACCACTGTGTTTTGAATAACACTTTAAGAATTTACAATCTTTTCTAAAGTACCTGACATTAGAGCTTGATACCTGGTGTTGAGATTCAGAATAGAAGACTTTAGATTCACTATTCTTCCTTCTGCTAAGATCAGGAAGTGTTGTGAGTAGAGAAACTGAGATTAAATATATGAATACATGCTGAAAACTTTATAATGATATAAAATAATAATTTACTCTGACTAAAGAATGAAGGATACTAAGGTTTAACAGAATTTTAGTTACAAGATTGGAAATCAATTGCTTTTATTAAAAGAATGTAATGATTGTAACTTAAATGAAAGCATACTAGTTGAGGAGTAACAAGGTTGTTTAAAAGATGCATGAGAATCATAACTGGAAAATTAATTTAAAATAATATTCCCAGGCACTAACAACTATATATTTTTATTAAGTAGATCTCTAGCAGGGCAGAGTTTTTGTTGCTATTGTTTTAAAATTCCATATGATATTCCAAGAAAAGGGGTTTTGAAGCATCTATAGTTAGTTTCAAAATCATTCAATAAAAAATTCTTTCAGGGGCACCTGGGTGGTTCAGTGGGTTAAGCCTCTGCTTTCGGCTCAGGTCATGATCTCAGGGTACTGGGATCGAGTTCTGCATCAGGCTCTCTGCTGGGCAGGGAGCCTGCTTCCTCCTATCTCTCTCTGCTTGCCTCTCTGCCTGCTTGTGATCTCTGTTTGTCAAATAAATGAAATCTTAAAAAAAAAATTCATTCAGAGATGCCTGGGTGGCTCAGTATTTAAGCATCTGCCTTCAACTCAAGTCATGTGCGGGTATAGCTCAGTGGTAGAGCATTTGACTGCAACTCAAGTCGTGATCCCAGAGGGAGTCCCACATCAGCCTCCTCGTTCACCAAGTAGTCTGCATCTCCCTTTGCCTGCCTCTCTCTCATTCTTTCTCTGACAATTAAATAAAATCTTAAAAAAATATATTTCAGCCACAGAATTTGGTATCCTTTGCACCATTCAAGGTTTTTAGTTAAAAATAAATAAAAATGAAAACAAAACAAAACACCCAAACAAACCCACAAATTCACATTTTCTGCCAGCCTTTTGGTAATTCTGGCAGTAATTATGAGAAGACCATGTTCAGTAAGTTGTTGTTTCCTGACGCTGGGTTTTAATATGAAAAATATGTGGAGAAGATTTAAAACTACCAGGGGCGCCTGGGTGGCTCAGTGGATTAAAGCTTCTGCCTTCGGCTCAGGTCATGATCCCAGGGTCCTGGGATCGAGCCCCGCATCGGGCTCTCTGCTCGGCGGGGAGCTTGCTTCCTCCTCTCTCTTTCTCTGCCTGCCTCTCTGCCTACTTGTGATCTCTATCTGTCAAATAAAATAACATCTTAAAAAAAAAAAAAAAACTACCAGTGGATGCCCTAGCCTCATGCAGACCTACTCCAGCAAAGCCAACAACCCATGAGAGCACAATGAACAAAATTTGGGGACCTCTTTGTTAAGAAGCACTACTGTCACAATGGATGTTTCAATTCAGAATCTGTGGAGGAACTCTGCCCAAATCAGACACCTGTGCTTTTCTAGCAAAACACACCTGGGTACTATGTTTGGGCATCTTCACAGAACGCTAGAAACGAGATGCTAGAACCATGCTTAATACTTCTCTAGGGAGACAGATAATCTGCCTACTTGCTAATGAAACAAAACAAAACAAAACAAAACAATTATTTGTACCATCTGCTTAATTATGCTGCTCTTTTCTAAAATGAAATCTCATGTAAGATCCCTAAAGGATATCCTCACACTAACACCTGGTGTATGTCTGTGTATGTTGGGTTACATGACAAAGAGGAATTTGCAGAATGAATTAAGTTTATAGATCATAAAATCAGAAGACCATCCCAGATTATCTGGGTGGATTCAATGTGATCATGTGGCTTTTAAAAGTGGAAGAATGCAGAACAGTGTAGTCAGAGAGATGAGACTAAAAAACAAACAAACAAACAAACAAAAAGTGTATATATATGCATGAGAGAAATTCAGCCCACGACTGCTGGATTTCAAAGTGGAGGCAGGAAACAACAGAACAAGGAATGAAGCAGCTTTAAGTTGTAGACTGCCTACTATATCAGGAAAACAGTAATCGTGGTCACATAAAAGTAAGGAACTTAGGTCTGCTAACAATCTGAATGAACAAGGAAGTCAATTCTTTCTCTAGAGTCTCCAGAAAGAAATGTAAACCTTCCAACCTTGATTTTAGCCCTGTGGGTTCATTCCAGACTTTTGACATACAGAACCATAAATTAACAAATCTGTGTTATTTAATCCACTAAATTTGTAGTGATTTGTTACAATAGCAATAAAATAAAGTAGTACATTTTATATGCTTTATAATATAGGGAGATCTATATATCATGACCTATCAATTCTATATTGTATTGCCTGACACTCTAGTATATGAGAAAACTGGTACCCCTTTACCTTGTTATCTAGTCTCCCCCCCCTACCTCTAAGATCAGGTTGGTATACTTTAAACTTATATTGTTAAGGTAAGGAGCATCTTTAGTTTCATTAGTAGTAGTATTTTTAATCTCCATGTCTAAACATTTATATATACATATATATATATTTTTATATTTATATATTATATAATTTTATATACATTTATTTTAAAAAACATTTTATTTTTAAGAAAATATTATTATATCATAAAATATATAATATAGTTATATATTTTATATTTTTATAATTATATAATATAAAATATATAATAAAATTGTTTTTAAAATAAATCACATATGATTTATTCTCTATGAATTTAAAATTATATAAATATATAATATTTATAAATATGTATATTTCAAGTTTTTATTTAAATTCTAGTTAGTTAACATATAGTGTAATATTAGTTTCAGTAGTAGAATTTAATGATTCATCACATATAACACCCAGTGCTCTACATTTATATTATAAAGAAATTTGCAACTAACTATAATAAAATATTCTATGTCTGTAGGCCATTGTGTAAAAGCTGAAAAGCCCAAGCATACACATTAATTATAATGCTTTAGTAATGCAAATGTGATTCACTGCATAACCAGTAATTCCATCCACAGTGTTGTAGAGAGCCTAGTCCATAAAATAGGTGCCATTCCACTTGTACTTAATATTTGGACTACATACTACTTGTACCAATGTCAAATGATTTTTCCCTCTTTATATACAAAAGTGGCCTAACAAATATTTATTGAATACTCACTATATAATAGGTATCGATCAGAGCATAAAACCCACAAAGCACATCTACATTTGGGGTTTACTTAAAATATGAAAAACTATTCCTCATCTTAATTTCCTTCATATTCAAATGACATTACTTTTCAGGGTTGTTGTTTTTTTTCTGCATTATTCAATTAAATTTCATTTTCATTTTGGCAAATACAATATATATCATAGTTGCCCTATCACTGAACTCTCTAACATGTTTTCACCTCTAGGCCTTGTTTATTTTCATTTCAACGTAATGCAAGATTGGTATTTTCTTGGACCTAGGGAATGTTAAATTATCTTAGATCATTGTTCATTTCACTTTAGTTCACCTTTAGTTTCTTTCTTTGAAAACCAAAGTTGAAAATAAACTTAATATCATTTTTCAACTTTGGGAAAATGTCTTCTACTATTTCTTTGGCAGTGTCTTTCCACCTTATTTTTTGTTTTCTTATTCTAAAATATCTAGTAGTCCTTTTTTGGTCATTTGATCTGAAATCTGTTATGTATCTCAGATTTCCTATCATATTTTGCATCTGTTTGTCTTTTCGCTCTTAATTCAGAGATAGCCTCATATTTTTTACTCACAGGAGAGTTATGTTTTTAATTTTCACTAATTCCTTCTTGATTTTTTTTCCTTCTTGATTTTTAATTGGTCTTCTCTCACAAATGTTTGTTCCTATCTAGTAGAAATATTAACTTCTCATATTTCTTTAAATATACTAAGTAGAATGTTTTGTTTGCCTTTCTCTTATTTTAATATTTTAAAAGTTATATTCCTTTCTCTGGATTACCTACCTTATTTCTATAGTCTGCTTGTTCTTACTTGGTAAATTATTTTTTTCAAACTGATTTTTCAAAATATCTGGTAATTCTTTGTTGTCCAGTCAGATTTATGAATGAAGGCCTAGGTTTATTTATTTAGGTAGCTGGCACAGTTCCTTCTGCATAGCTGATCATTTTTCTGAACTAGGGTGCTATCCATAAGTTCACTTACAGCAGCAATACATATAAGATGTTTTACTTTAGGGTTCAGGTAAACTTACCCTCCCTTGACCAAAAACAATGACCAAACCATACACCACAAAGGCCATACTCTGGGGCAGGAACCCCATTCTGAAAACCCAAGCTCGATTTCACAAGAAGGTGTTTACCTGATTTTCTATCTGCAGAAAGAGACAATATATAAACTCCAGAGTTAAGGGGAAGTGGTAAGAAACTCAGTAAGTGTGTGTAAGAGGATGACTGCAAGTCACTGACGAACATTTTAAAATCTTTGATTGAGATAACATTTTCCTAATCTGAGTCTCTTTTATCTTTCCTAGAAGAGCAGTAACATTGTGTAGACTTTTTGTCTCTTTTCCTTTGAAATACACAGAGAAGGTCCCTATTCTATAAATTTCTTTCCCTTCAGTAAAATTTCTCAAGCTATCTTCCCAAGTTTTACAGTAAAGTAAATATACTTATATAAAATATATGTTATATGTATATAGTCTAGTCTATATTATTTCTCTCTGGGACTAGATTGGCATTTTAGATCAGTCAATGTTTTGCTGTCCAGAACTGTTCTATACTCTGATAGACATATACAATCTCTGTTCCTCCTCCTAGTACACCCCCTCCTTATGACTATAACAACCCCTAACAATCTCACATATTTTTCTATGTTCTTTAAGGAAGGAGAGCATTTGGGACAATGGCCATACTATATCAACAACTGGTTTCACCATTTTCTACGAGGTATAAGAGTGATAATATACACTTTCCTTGTCTAACTACATGTTAAATAATTTCAGAGCAGGAAACATGTCTATTATTGACTTTGTGTTCCCTGCAGTGAGTAACATGATGTTAGATGATAATTAGCTTTTAATAAATATCTGAGATGGATCCTCATTCTTTTGGGTGTGGCAATGGCATTAGGTGCAATTATGTTGGCTTATTTTTGCTTTGTTTAATTTATGTTTTTATTCCCTGGTAGGTTATGATATTTTCTCAGCAAATCACTTAATAGAGAGGCAGATGATATAATGCAACTGGTAGATGCTGTGAGGTGCTCAAGCACTTGGGATCTAATAATTTCTGAATGAAACTTTTGCAAGATATGGAAAACAGAGTCTTTCAGTCTGACAACTAGAAAACACCCATTTCCAGGTTAGAAGTTCTTGTTTCAGATCTCTGAGTATAATTTTTAAATATTTCTTAAATTTAAAAAGTATAAATATTTTTATAACAAATCTGTGTGTTCAATGAAACAATATGGGAATTCAGAAACTACTAACCAAAGGAGACCATATATTCACTTTCATATGCCTAGAGAAGTATACAACCTTCATAAAAGAGGCCCCTGAGCCTCACTTTTCTTTACCTAGTTTATAAATCAAAATGAATTGATACAAATGCGATTTTAAACATTTATAAAACTTATAAGTGATAGATCATATTTCTCATTTCTGAAATGAGTTATAATACTTGCATTTTCATGTCATTTATTCCACATACTAGAAATTTTTACTTTACCCACATTACTTGGAATATTTTCTTAATTGTCAATGTATATTCTTTTAGATTTTTCTGAAGAGAATATAGGTTTTATAATTTTTAAATATCTTTTGTGGAGTAGTATTTAGGTTTTGTTTTCATTAAAGCTGTAACTTAATTGTAGTCCTTTTAAAAAATCCAAGACCATCTTAGATTCCAGAAAATATATTATACTATTCTTTCACTGTTTTCACAGATATTTTATTCAGTATCTACTCAGATCCAGAATTTGTATAGGTACCAGATATGTAACAATTTATAAGGCAAAGATGATCCCTGTTCACTGTGGTAGAGAAAAGTAAATAGACGATATTTTTAAAAATTATCTATTAAAAATGTTAACAGGCTTGAGTTTAAAAAATAAACAAGTCAGAGCTCTTTTCTTTTTCACATCAATATAACTGTGATCTCTGATATTATCTATTGCCATGGCATCATTTTTTTTTCTTTTTTTTTTTTTTTTGGATCTCCTCCAAATGGATAAAGCCAAGAAATTAAGGGCTAATAAGTCTGATGCAGATCAGCTGCTTCCTCATACCATGTTACTGGAACCAGAGCTGAGACCACCCTTTGATGGTCCAAGAAGAGTGCACCTGCTGTTACTCTCACCCAAACTAGAGGTTTAATACCCAGGTAATTCTTTTTTTTTTTTTAATATTTTATATTTATTTGTGAAATAAATAAAAATCTGTCAGAGAGTGACCAGTGAGAGAGGGAACACAAGTAGGGGGAGTGGGAGGGAGAAGCAGGCTCCCCGCTGAGCAGAGAGCCTGATGCAGGGAAGCCTGATGTGGGGCTGGGTCTTAGGACCGGGGATCAAGACATGAACCAAAGGCAGTCACTTAAGGACAGAAGAAAAGAAAGGGCAGGTTTTGCCATGCCAAAAACATCCTATTATATCCTTCTTCCAGGGAGACTGTCATGTAATTGTGAGATCAAAATTTGTAACTACTCTGGTGGTATAGGCACTGACTTAGAATCTCATGCAAAATTTCTGATTTGGTGGCTTATCAGTCTAGCCTACATTTCTCACGTACATAATACTTCCAGGATGATTAGGCTAATAGAAATAGTAATATCCTTGAAATGATTAAATGTTACTTTCTCTGGCTATAAATAACAAAAATTAATAAATAGCTATTTATGAATTCTCCTCTCAACACAACTATGGTAAATGCATGTGGCTAGTAGAAAGTGCCTTAAGTACTAATAAAAAAAACACACAATTATTCTGGATATATAAATTCAGTGAAGGATTTTTAAAGGAACTTATGTAATAGAGTCTGGAAAAATAAATAAGACATGACCATGAAGAGCTAGGATTGAGAAACTGTTGTAAATATTATATACAAATACCCCAAGGTGAGAGGCCAAGAGGTGTCAGACAACTAACAGTCATTGAATTTGGCAGAGTTACAGAGTTCAGGGAGTGCAATTATTAAAAAAATAATGCTAGAATTATTCATAGGGATCAGATCATGAAAGCCCTTGAGTTTAATGATATAGAGTTTGAGCTTTACTATGAAATCAATTAAATAGGTGAATATCTTAAAGACAAAAGAAGAAAAATTAAGTTTTTTAAAAAACTTAAATTTATAATAGAAGAATAAATAAATGTTACACAAGAACAGAAAGATAACAAGATCAATTTTATTTATAGAGGCTGTTTTATATTTATGGCATGTCTTTAGGCTGAAGGCCCTTCTGAGGCTTGCCGAGAGTGAATGCCTCAGGAGTTAGAATTGTGGAAAAATGTCTGACTTCCTAAATTAAGGTGGTAATCTGTGTAAGTAATTCTGATAAAAGCAGAGGAATGGAGAAGACTCTCTCCTTCTTTGACTACCATATTTGTATCAAGCTTATTGATTATATATTTTGTGCATATTATCAGATCACTTTGTAAATATAAAATATTATTTCTGTCAAAAGAAAAACATTCTTTCACGTGAAGCAAAATATGAGCACTGGCTGGGAATGATTAAGGAACTGGGGAAGAGAAATCAAAACCTATGAAATGGAACAAACAATTCGACTCTTAAATAGATAATAGATAATCTATGTGAGGCAGATAGACTGATGATTATATATGTTATAGGTTGCAAAGAAGCTTGAGCAGATAGTCTTGAGGCAATTTGCTCACATTTAGCCACAAAATCCAAACATTTGGGTGTATGATATTAGAATCTGCGTCTGTGATAGACTACGAAATCTGAAACAGAAGGATATCCAAGCTTTGGTCAATATTTTATGAGAAAATATTCAAGCTGGATGTATTAGGAACTGTTTTCTTATCCTATTATTACTACTACCAGCTCTATAGCCCTCTCTGTGACAATTTACTGACTAGAAAGTGAGAAATTTAGAGTAAATATCACCTACAATCCTCCAACTCTAGAATAATGTGATTCTGTATTGTAGCTTAGGAAATATGTATTTATTTTTAAGTCTTCAGATATGTATTTTATGCATATAAATATTTAGACTAAAACCATAGATATAAGAAGCACATCTACATAAAGAAAAGTGTTCCAAATGAATGACAAAGAAAATAATAAAAATGTTATATATATCTGTATATATGAGATATGTAAAAAAATACTATTTTTTTTAAAGATTCCATTTATCCACGTATTTGCGAGACAGAAAGAGAGAGAGCACAAATAAGCTGCAGTAGGGAAAGGGGGAGAAGAAGAGGGATAAGCAGACTCTGCAGCACAGAGCCCAATGCAGGGCCTAATTCCACGATCCCAAGATCATGACCTGAGCTAAAATCAAGATTTGGATGCCTAAGCGACTGAGCCACTCAGGTGCCCCTAAAAGCATACTCTTAAATGTAACTGGAATTTATAAATTGTCAGAAGGTGCAGTGTGTTTAGGATGAAACTATATAATAACTGATTATTAAGGATAATGAAAATCTGTAACAGGAATGATCCTATATTAAAAAAATAATAACAGTTTATAGAAAATCCAGAGCCTATCATTTTTGGATAATGGTTTCTATCTAAAATTGTTCGATTTTCATCTTCATTTTGGAAATACATGACAATATATAGACTTACAGAGAATAAAGAAAAGTTAAAAAAAGGATTAAGAAAATAACGAATAAATAAAGAAGATGAAGGAAAGAAAATAATTAATGATTTCAGAAACCCATGTTCCTTTCATTCTTAGTGTGTCAGCTTAACTATTCTCACTGTGACGCAGAAAAGTGTTTGTCATGGTTCCAGGCATCATGTGCTAGGAAAGTATCCAATCAATGAAAAGGAATTCCACTCCCCCCATCACCATAGTAATCACTCTTTATCAAAATAATAATTCAAAAATTTTCCAGAATCCTTTCAGTAGACTTTCTCTCAGAAAATTATTTTAGATTACACTGCATCATTGTCCCTCCAATATACAAACAAATCATTACTAAGAGAAATGGGGTGGTTTATCACCGAGCCATGTGTCAGCCTGCCTTCAATATTTAAGCCAACAGATAAATTATTAAGAGTTAAATAGAGGGGTGCCTGAGTAGCTCAAGTGTTAAACATGTCTGCCTTTGGCTCAGGTCATGGTCCCAGAGTCCTGGGATTGAGCCCCGCATCAGGCTCCCCGCTCACAGGAAGCCTGCTTCTCCCTCTCCCACTCCCCCTGTTTGTGTTCCCTCTCTCGCTGTGTCTTTCTCTAATAAATAAATAAAAATATTTAGAAAAAATAAATAAAAGTTAAGTAGAAGGTGTATTTTCTGTTCCTTAAAAATTTAAGATCTTTGCAACAAACCAAAATGTACATAAGAATACAAAAGTGTATGCAAATACAAAATATTCACAAAGCTACTTAATAGTGAAAAACAGCCACCAAAAATATCTAGTATAGTAGCTAAATTAATTTTACTGTTACATTTTATTCAATTTAATATATCAAAAAATCTTTACTTCAACATATGATCCCATTTGAAAAATAATGCTGATATATTTAACTTTTTTCCATACTAAGTCTTTGAAATTCAGTGTGTATTTACACCTAAACCACATCTCAACTTCAAGTGTTCACTTGAAGCACTTAAAGCCCATTTTAGTTTCAAATGTTCAATAGACACATGTAGTTACTGACTATCATACTAAAGAACTCAATGACTCTTTCTGGGAACTGTAACTTTTGTAATGACATACCAATCGGATATCTCTGTCTCCCATTCCCAGGAAATTATGTGCGACTAGTAAGAATGATTCATGTATATTCAGGAAAATTTAACAAAGGGTCCTCAAGAACAGCCATGTACTCTGCTTCTGACCTGACTAATCTTGGACAAACTATTTTATCTTTACATAGTCAGCTATGACATCTTTACATGTCAGTCAATTGGTCTCAGTGAATTCATCTGTAAAATGGAGATAATGTTCCAATCTAGTAATACTTATCAGATTGTTATAAACATAACAAAATGATCATAAGTAAAGTACATACTATCATTACCAGCATATAGAAGCTCAATAAATATTATCCATAATTATGAAATCCGATTAAAAGTAGATAAATAATTATTGGCTGTTATTTTTCCATTCTTCCCCAAAAGATGTTATCATTTGCATGTTCATAATTAATATTCTAATATTATGGTTTCCAATGGACAAATTTAACTGCTTTTAATATTTCAAACAGTGCATGTAAATAATACATAATTTGAGAAAAAATAAATTTAATTCTAAGTTTATTCTCAATTTATGTCATAGTATAGTCAGGAATTATTCTTCAGACAATTGTTCCCAAGTTTTTCTTTGGCTGCAAAGCAAATGGATTGAAAGTAATAGCACAAATTTCTCAATACTCATTTACTTGACTCAATATACTAGCTATAAAATAACTCCACAGTATTAAGATATTTGTCTTAGCTGATTCCTATGAAGGTTAGTACATAGAAACAGGATATAAAAAGCATGTTCCAACCAGATACATATAACTAACTAGCTAAGATCTCACTTGTACAGAAAATTAAAGCTTTGAAAGCAGGAGACCTTATTTTGGGGATTATGAGTTCTGTACTGAAAAGAGTGAAACAAATTACAATCTATTATGTCTTTTCCCATGATATGGTTCTTAAAAGCAAGGGACGTAGTATAACTCTTAAAAATAAGTGATTTGGAGAGGTGTCTATTCATGTCTTCTGTGCATTAATTAAGATATATAAATGGCTAACAAACACATAAAAAATGTTCATCATTATTAGACATCAGGGACATTCAAATCAAAATCACATTGAGATAGCACTTTATATCAGTTAGAATGGCAAAAATTAACAAGCAAGAAACAAGTTTTGGAGAGGATGAAGAGAAAGGGGAACGCTCTTACACTGTTGGCGGGAATGCAAGTTGGTACAGCCACTTTGGAAAATAGTGTAGAGGTTCCTCAAAAAATTAAAATTAGAGCTACCCTATGATCCTGCAATTGCACTACTGGGTATTTACCCCAAAGATACAGATGTAGTGAAAAGAAGGGCCATATGCACCCCAACGTTCATAGCAGCAATGGCCACAATAGCCAAACTGTGGAAAGAGCTGAGATGCCCTTCAACAGATGAGTGGATAAAGAAGATGTGGTCCATATATACAATGGAATATTACTCAGTCATCAGAAAGGATGACTACCCAACTTTTGCATCAACAAGGATGGGACTGGAGGAGATTATGCTGAGTGAAATTAGTCAAGCAAAGAAAGTCAATTTTTATATTTTTTCACTTACTTGTGGAACATAAGGAATAGCATGGAGGATACTAGGAAAAGGAAGGGAAAAATGAAGGGGGGAAAATTGGAGGGGGAGACAAACCATGAGAGACTGTGGACTCTGAGAAACAAACTGAGGGTTCTGCGGGGGTTGGGAGGTATAAGTTGGCCCAGTGATGGGTATTAAGGAGGGCATGTATTGCATGGAGCACTGGATGTTATAGGTAAACAATGAATCTTGGAACACTACATCAAAAACTAATGATGTACTGTATGGTGACTAACATAACATAATAAAAAATAATTTAAAAGATAAGTGATTGGGTAAAATTTATTTTTCCTTGTTTATTTTTCTTTTATTTTCCATTTCCAGGGGGAAAAAAGTGTGACAGAAGAAATAAATTTGACTACAAATGGTAGGAATATTATAAGTAAATCAAATTCAGAAATCTTGCTGTCACTACATTAAAATTTACTGCATGAATGATTAGTATTTTGCAAAAGGGACATAATTAAATGTTTGACAAAGTTATTTCATATCAGTCAGTCAAATGCCAGTCTTAAAAGGTTTGTTTGTAAGGGTAAAAGTATTAATTTACAGCAAATAGATTCTCCATATTGTCTTCAAAGATTTTTTTTTAATTAGTTGTTATTACATCATTAAGATGCATACATTACTTGAATGCCTAGGCTGATAGGGTGAGAAATTCATGGTGAATTAATAGAGATACAACTATAATGAGTCAAATATAACCTATGTAGTTTTACCTGTTAGGTATAATAAGCATTTATGTAAATTCCAGTAATTGGCATAAAAATGAGAAAATATCTAAAATAATTTGATAGTTGATATTTCAAAATATGACATTATTTCTTTAAATGTGTTTTGGAAGTTAGTATTTATTTTCTAATGTCATACAAAACAAAGATCTATATTTTTCCCATGCTTAAGGCATTTAAATATCTTAATCTGACCCTGTTCATTATGCAGAAAATGAGCCATGTATAGATTTGTGCCTAATTGACCATGAAGAAATTAAAGAAACTACTTCAGGCCCTCAAAAGTGTTAGGTCTATTAAGTCTGAAATAGAATACAGAGAATAAATGATCCCCTACCAAAGTCTTTTCAGGGCTTCTCAAGGAGTTTTGTGTTAGATTGGGTCCAGAAATGTTAACCAAGAAATTAAAATCAAGTATGGGTAAAGGTAGTACTGGGTGCAAGAGGATAGCCATTCATTCCTCCCACTACTGATCTGTCTCATGTGAGTTTGCAAAAGTAGTTTCCTATCATTCTTGACCATGCTTGTTCAGTAGAAAGAGAAATTCAACCGTTTATATGCATATTTTAAAAGCCTAGCAATTCAAGAGTTTACACACATATTTTTAAAAGCCTAACAGAATGTTCTATGATTATGATAGACTCAAAGAAACCAATTTGGAGCCATGCATAATTTTCATTGACAAAAGAAAAATGCATGATGCTAATTAATTTTTCAATTTTGCTCTGACTACCAAGAGACTCAGAGATAAATGTTACTTAACTGTCCTCTCATTATTATGAACTCCTTTTTTTATCATTCTTTTCATCAGTTATAGTCATTACAATTACCCCAAGTGTACATATAATATTTGCATATAGTCAGCATATTATTAATTTGATGAAGTTTATTAACTATGAATAAATAGGGGTGTGATTTAGATCTAAACTGAGTAGATCTAGTTTATTTCTGAAATACTTGAGTTGATATTATACTGTGCTACAATAAAAATAATTTAAAATCTACTAATGAAGTACTTAATCAAATGGCCTGTGTTTTTCAAGCCATTAGGGAGGAAGTTAACTAATTGTTAGTTATTATTGGACCTACATGAGTGTGAAAGATATTAGTTAACCCCAAAGAAAAGAAAATTGGTTTATGTAGTGTTTGGCTTTCCTCATATACTGTTTAATTATTTCAAGTTTTTAATACAATCTATTTATTGTTTTCCTTGCCTCCCTGTGATCATTAATTTTACTGTCAAAACAAAGATTTTTAGACTCATATAACATCTAATCTTCAAGTACCTTTCATACATTATTTTACAACCTATCCACAACACCCACATGCAGTTGGGTAGAGTGGGGCTTATTTTCTAATTTATTTACTGATAATAAAAATGAGACTTAATTGACTTGGTAAAAATCTCATGGCTACCTAGTAGAACATTTGGAATCAACCAGTCTTTTTTATTTCAAACCATGGCTTTTTTTCTACCCATTTTTATATAATATTTATATACAATTTCTGTCCAATTTCTAAAAGATGTACAGAGGTTTTCTTTTCACCTTTATGAGATATTCACAGTTTCAGGTTTCTACTAATGCAATTAGAGTGAAAAAGTAAAGATCATAATTTAAAAAATTCTTGTACTATTGTTTTTCCTCTGCTTCTCAACTTTATTAGTCTCACCAACATCATAAAATCAAGACAGAGAAACAATATGTACAATACCTAGGTACATTTATAATGGATTATTAATTATAACATACTTCATTACTGAATAGAGTATTTCATCTTTCAATCTAACATTTCTAACTTTATGTCCAGATTTATACCATTTTTCTGCTCAAAAATAGTATACATTCATAAAAACTAAGTTTAAGCAACTGATTCATAATAAAATAATTGGCAATGTAGAAAAAGCAGATTGAAAATAATAAAATATAATTTGTCTCTCAAGAAAAGACAATGATTAATATTTTAGGTGCTATTTTAATATTTAAAATTAATATCAAATATGCAATATTTTGTACTTTATATTTATATTTTATATTTTACTGGTTTTTTTTTATTTCTTTTCAGTATAACAGTATTCATTGTTTTTGCACCACACCCAGTGTTCCATGCAATCCGTGCCCTAATACCCACCACCTGGTCCCCCCAACCTCCCACCCCCCACCCCTTCAAAAGCCTCAGATTGTTTTTCAGAGTCCATAGTCTCTCATGGTTCACCTCCCCTTCCAATTTCCCTCAACTCCCTTCTCTCCATCTCCCCTTGTCCTCCATACTGCATTTATTTTTAAGATGTCCATTTATTCATAAGTATTTATAATATTTTATTTGTGCCTAGTACCTATGTTATTCATATTTGTATAAAGATGTTTACAAAATAAGAAACATTGTTTTAAATATTGTCTCCCCTACTTAACATGGTTTTGTGAAAATTCTTCTGTTATTCAAGTTTTTTTCTAAAGACTTAAAACTGCAGAGGCTGGGTGGTTCATTCAGTTAAGCATTTGACTCTTGATTTTGGTTTAGATCATGATCTCAGTGTCCTTAGATCAAGCCCCATGCTGGGCTCCATGCTCAGCAGGGTGTCACTTGATATTCTCTCCCCCTCACTCTCCCTCTTTGGGCACACATGCACTCTCTGAAATAAATAAATAAATCTTTTTTTTTTAAAGACTATTAAAATCATCTTTAGAATATACAAATATATTAAAATTTGATATTACAAGATTAACATATCCATCCTTCAGTAGCTGGTCTATAAATTGTTCAGGAATAATCCATAACCCGATTATTTCAGATTTCAATTATTCCTCTCACATAACATCTACACATGACCCCCAACCATGACATTCCATAAATGGGATAGAGTGCTCTTCAAATTCATTCTTAATGAAGTTATTTCCCTAACTGCTAACTATTTTCACCAAGATTTAACACTTCAAGATCTTTTCAGGTCCTATCAGGTGCTGCATGAACTTGCCTTGCTGTTCTCATAATTAGCAGACTACTTCTCACCATTTTCCAACCACCTTGGCCAAAATCCTTCCCACCCCACAACTGAAACTGTTCTCTGTCTATGTAACAACAGTTAAAATACTAATACAAAACAGCCAATACTCTCAAAAATTTTGTACAATTTTTTTCAACCTATTGGTTGGAAAAAAACTATGAACTGAATTACGTTGCTCCAAAATTCATATGTTGGCTTCCTAATCATCCACGTATTGGAGATAAGGGCTTTAGCGAGGTATGATTAAGGTTAAATGAGGTTATAAGGGTAGAACCTTAATCTCTTTGTAATACAGAAAGGAAGAGACACCAAAACTTTCTATCTCTGTCTCAACCATATCAGGACATAGCAAGAAGGAAGCCATCCAAAAGCCAAGAAGAGAGCACTAACCCAAATTGAATTGAGCTGGAAACTCAACCTAAACCTGATAGTATAGACATACATACACACATACATACATATATAAATACTAAAAAAAAAAAAAAAAAAAAAACCTCAAAATGCATCACAGATATAAATGTAAAATGTAAAACTATAAAAATTTTAGAAGATAGTCCTCATGACCACAGTTTAAGCAATGAGTTCTTAGACAAAATATAAAGCATAATCTATAAAGGGAGAGAAAATAGATAAGTTGCATCTTATCAAAGTTTTAAAAATGCATATATACAGGTAAAAAATCATCATGTTGTACACCTTAAGTTTACCAATGTCATATATCAATTATGGTTCAATAAAACTTGGGGGAAACATTTTAAAATATTCTACTTTTACTCTAGTAGTTAGTTAAGTGAAAGTTAAAATAGATAGTGTAAGAATCTTATTGCTAGACTCAATTTTAAATCAGAAGTTCTAAAAACTTAATGCTTTAATAGTCTATATTTTGAAAGACAATATATACTGGAACTAAAAACTGTATTCTCAGGTGTCAATGCTTCATTTAAGATGTGAGATCCACAGTAGTGTAGAAGCTGTGATATTACCTTAAGTTACTTCATCTTTTTTGTCACTTAAGTTCCTCATCTGTAAAATTAGGGTAATGATGCCATCTATTAATCCACTGCATGAGTTAAGTGATGAGGAACATGTGGAACACTCAAAAGCATGTTTAGCAAATATCTTGATCATCATTAGTATATTATTATCATTGTCATTATTGTTTCAGCATACATTCTTTAATGCAACAAAGCAACAAAAAACAACAGAAAGCCACACTGGTTAAATGTTTTTACAAAAAGTGATATAAACTTTAATTGGCAAAAGAAAATGGATTTTATGGTTTATCATTCTGGAGAAGTAATATTTATATACATATATTTTTCAAGGTTTATAGATAACACTGTTTAACAGTTCTGATTATTTAAAAAGCAAAACTTCTGAAAAAATTGTCAAAGTTAAAAATAGATCAGAAATAGGACATAGGACTACTATTAAAACTGAATTCACACAAATGGAAAGAAATATATGGATTTACAACAGACAAAAGGGCAACAACTATAAGCAGACATTTCTTGGACTGTTGGTTTGCCACCTTGGGAATTCTGGAGTGAAATGTGAAACTGCTCCCTGTATGCAGGGAACAGGGAGAGACCAAAGGAAGAGGAAGGCCACTGCAGACTGGCGACTGGTTTATTAAAATATTAGTAAAATTATTAGTGTTATTAGTGAAATATTATTATATTTGTTATTATAAAAATATAAGAAACTTAGTTAAATATACACATTAGTAAATATGCCATCAATGTGAATTCCCAAACTAACCTAGAGATTTAACAAACTCCAGTCAAAATTGCAGCAAGATTTGTTTTTAGATATAGAAAAGTTGATTCTGAAATTTATTTGGGAAGGTGAAAAAAACAGCTAAGTCATTCTTGGAAAAACAATAAGCTGAAGGAATTATATTAGATAATTTTATGACTCACTTTATAGCTACAGTAATTAAGACTGGGTAGTATTGATGAAGGGATAGATCACAGACCCACAGATCAATGAAACAGAATAGAGAACAAAGAACTAGATCTTACACACACACACACACACACACACACACACACACACACACACAAGGCCAAATCACTTTTGACAAGGTTGCCAGGGTAATTTAATGGAGAAAGGATACTGTGTTAAACAAAGGGTCTTGGAACCAATTGGATATCCATATGCCCAAAAATGAACCTCACTGTAAATCTGATAGTATATATAAAAATTAACTCAATATACACTATAGATATAAATGTAAGAAAAAAAATATAAAAATTTTAGAATATAGTTTTTTATGACAAGAGGTTAAGGATGAGTTTTTAGATGTAAGATCAAAAGCATGATCCATAAAGGAACTTCATCAAAGTTTAAAAAATGTTCACAATATATACACACATGTAAAAACCATCACACTGCACACCTTAAACTAATCAATTATCACATATCAATTATGTCTTAATAAAGCTTAGGGGGAAAGTTTTAAAATGTTGTTCTGTGAAAGACCCTATTAAAAGGATGAAAAGACATGCTGCACACCTGGAGACATTTGCAGCCACATAGCTGACAAAAGACTAGTATTTAGAATATATAAAAAACTCTCAAAATTAAACAATAACAACAAAGGATTCCTAGAAAATGGAAAAAAAGACACATTGATACATTTCCCAAATAAGGATATCCAGATGGAAAAAAATTAAAAAAAAACACATCATTAGTCAGTAATGCAGATTAAAACTACTGATTAAGTGGTGTTTAAAACCACAGTGAGATATCATTACACACTTACCAGAATGACTAAAATGAAAAATAGAGAAGCACCAAATGCTGACAATGATGCAGCAAGATGAGATCCCTCAGATACTGCTGGTGAAAATGTAAAATGGTACACTTATAGGAAAGCAGTTCAGCAGTTTATTTTTTTTTTGAAGATTTTATTTATTTATATGAGAGAGAGAGAACACGAGCAGCAGGAGAGGTAGAGAGTTAAGTTGACTCCCCAGTGAGCACTATGTCATGGCGCTATATCCCAGGACCCTGAGATCATGACCTGAGAGTGGAAATCAAGAGTTGGACACTTAACCCACTGAGCCATCCAGGTGCACTAGTTTGGCAGTTCTTACAAAATTAAGGATGCAACTATAATTCTATCCACTAACTGTACTCTTTGATATTTATTTATTTTAGAGAAACAAAAATGTATTACAAAAACCTATACATAAATATTCACTACAGCTTTGTTCATAATATCTAAAAACTGAAAACAATCCAGATGCCCTTTATTGGACTAATGCTCAAACACATGATTAGTACATACATATCCTAGAACACAACTCAATGATAAAAAGAAGAAACTACTGAAACACACAACTTGGATGAATCTCCAGGTAATTATGTTGTATAAAAAAGAGTAAAACCTGAAAGAGGAGTCAAGATGGCAGAGAAGTAGCAGACTGAGATGGCATCAGGTTGCAGGAGTTCAGCTAGATAGTTATTAAACAATTTTGAACACCTACAAATCCAACAGGAGATCGAAGAGAAGCAATTCTAGAAACAGTAAATCGACCACATTCTGAAAGGTAGGACGTGTGGAGAAGTGATTCTGAAGCGACGGGAAGATAGACCACAGTGGGGAGGGGCTGGCTCCCGGCAAGAAGCAGAACAACGGAGCACAAAAATCAGAACTTTTAAAAGTCTGCTCCACTGAGGGACATCGCTCCAGAGGCTAAGCGGGGGTGGAGCCCTTGTGGGGACAGTGTGGTCTCAGGTCCCGTGGGGTCACACAAGGATTGGGGGTGTCTGAGTATAACAGAGTTCTCTGGTATCAGAGGGGGGAAGCCAGCTACAGAGACGGAGTAGAGGAGTGAGCTCTCAGCTCAGGTTTACCTTAAATTGTGATCCCTGGCACAGTCCGGCCGCTCTTTGAGCAGGGACCCCAAAAGTGGCAGATCCGGGGAGACTCACCTTCCTTCTCTGGAGGCAGGAATCTGCTGGGTTTGGAGACTCCAAACGAGGCTGTGCACCAGAGACAGAAACGGTTGGTCACAGGCCGGGTGAGCTTGGACCACAGCAGGAGGCCAGGGAGATGGGAGTGATTGACCTCCTTTCTCCGAGGGCACACTGAAGAGAAGGGCCCCGAGCTCTCGGCTCCTCCAGCCAGAGATTGGGAGACCGCCATTTTCATTCCCATCCTCCAGAGCTCTACAGAAAGCATTCAGGGAACAAAAGCTCTTCAGAGCAAACCAGAGCAGATTACTTACCCAGCCCCTGGCAAGGGCGGTACAATTCCGCCCTTGGGCAAAGACACTTGAAAATCATGGCAACAGGCTCCTACACTAGAAGATCAGCAAGAAATCCAGGCAAGACCAAGCTCACTGATCAAGGAGAACAGCAGAATTTCCAGAAGAGGAGAAAGCAAAGCATGGAATTCACAGCTTTCTCCCAATTATTCTTTAGTCTTGCAAAGTTAATTAAATTTTTTAATTTTATTTTTTTCTACTTCTAACTTTTTAACTTTTCCTCTCTCTTCTTTTAACATTTTTAATTAGTTTATCTTAACAATACCTTTCTAAAAAAAAAATCTTTTGAACCTTCATTGTTACAGTCATATTTTATCCTTCATTGTTTCTAACTTTATTTTGTGTATACATACAGGGTTTTTTCTTATGAAAAATTGTAGGATATAATTTCTTCCTATAGATCAAAATATACCCTTAATCTATCACAGGGCTTTGTTCTAGTCTCCAGCCTGAGCAAATGCTCTCCAATTTCTTTTTCTTTCTTTTCCCAACCAACTTATTTTACCAATTCCTCTTTTAGAATTTTTTTTTCTATTTTCATCCGTACAGTCATATTTCATCCTTTATTGTGTTTACTCTTATTTTGGTATATATATATAAGTTTTTCCTTATTTAAAATTTTGGGAGGTAGTTTCTTCTAAGAGACCAAAATACACCCAAAATCAAGTGGGTGGCTCTGTTCCATTCACCAGTCTAATATATATATATACACATACATATATATATGTATATGTATGTGTACATATGTATGTATGTTATTTTTAATAACTATTTAAATCATTTAATTATTTTAATTGATTATTTTTTTTTTAATTTCTTTTTACCCACTTTCTTCTGCCCCCAATTTGGGGTCTCTTCTTATTTGGTTAGGGTACATTTTTCTGGGGTCTTTTCCACCCTTTTAGTGTTTTATTCTCTCATTCATATATTCTTATCTGGATAAAATGACAAGGTGGAAAAACTCACCACAAAAAAAAGAACAAGAGGCAGTACCAAAGGCTAGGGACCTAATCAATAAGGACATTGGTAATATGTCAGATCTAGAGTTACGAATGACAATTCTCAAGGTGCTAGCTGGGCTCAAAAAAGGCATGGAAGATATTAGAGAAACCCTGTCTGGAGAAATAAAAGCTCTTTCTAGAGAAATAAAAGAACTAAAATCTAACCAAGGTGAAATCAAAAAAGCTATGAATGAGGTGCAATAAAAAATGGAGGCTCTTACTGCTAGGATAAATGAGGCAGAAGAGAGAATTAGTGATACAGAAGACCAAATAATGAAGAATAGAGAAGTTGAGCAAAAGAGAGACAAACAACTATGGGACCATGAGGGGAGAATTCAAGAGATAAGTGATCGAATAAGATGAAACAATATTAGAATAATTGGGATTCCAGAAGAAGAAAGAGAAAGGGGAGCAAAAGGTATATTGGAGTGAATTATTGCAGAGAATCTCCCTAATATGGCAAAGGGAAGAAGCATCAAAATCTAGCAGGTGCAGAGAATCCCCCTCAAAATCAGTAAGAATAGATCCACACCCCCTCATCTAATAGTAAAACTTACAAGTCTTAGTGACAAATGGAAAATCCTGAAAGCAGCCCAGGACAAGAAGTCTGTAACATACAATGGTAAAAATATTAGATTGGCAGCACACTTATCCACAGAGACCTGGCAGGCCAGAAAGAACTGGCATGATATATTCAGAGCACTAAATGATAAAAAGCATGCAGCCAAGAATACTATATCCAGCTAGGCTATCATTGAAAATAGAAGGAGAGATTGAAAGACTCCAGTATAAACAAAAACTAAAAGACTTTGTAAACACCAAACCAGCTCTACAGGAAAAATGAAAGGGGTCCCCTAAGCAAAGAGAGAGCCTAAAAGTAGCAAACCAGAAAGGAACAGAGACTGTATACAGTAACAGTCACATTACAGGCAATACAATGGCACTAAATTCACAACTCTCAATAGTTATCCTGAATGAAAATGGGCTAAGTGCCCCAATCAAAAGACACAATGTACAAACCATAAGTGACTCGTAATCTCACAAAACAAAATGAGGGCTGCTGCGGGGAGGGGGTTGGGAGAGGGGGCTGGGGTTATGGACATTGGGGAGAGTATGTGCTAAGGTGAGTGCTGTGAAGTGTGTAAACCTGGCGATTCACAGACCTGTACCCCTGGGGATAAAAATATATTATATGTTTATTAAAAAAAAAGACACAACGTATCATAATGGATAAAAAACAAAACACATCAATATGCTGTCTACAATAAACTCATTTTAGACCCAAAGAAACCTCCAGATTTAAAGTGAGGGATGGAAAACAATTCACCATGCTAATGGACATCAAAAGAAAGCTGGGGTGGCAATCCTTAGATCAGATAAATTAGATTTTAAGCCAAAGACTATAATAAAAGATGAGGAAGGACAGTATATAATACTCAAAGGGTCTGTCCAACAAGAAGATCTAACAATTTTAAATATCTATGTCCCTATCATGGAAGCAGCCAATTATATAAACCAAATTAATAACATAATAAACCAAATTAATAACACACCAACAATAATGCAATAATAGTAGGGGACTTTAACACCCCCTCACTGAAATGGACAAATCATCCAAACAAAAGATCAACAAGGAAATAAAGGCCTTAAACGACACACTGGACCAGATGGGCATCACAGATATATTCAGAACATTCCACCCCAAAGCAACAGAATACACATTCTTCTCTAGTGCACATTGAACATTTTCCAGAAAAGATTACATCCTGGGTCACAAATCAAGTCTCAACCAGTACCAAAAGAGTGGGATCATTCCCTGCATATTTTCAGACCATAATGCTCTGAAGCTAGAACTCAATCACAAGAGGAAAGTTGGAAAGAACCCAAATAAATGAGGTTAAATAGCATCCTACTAAAGAATGAATGGGTCAACCAGGAAATTAAAGAAGAATTGAAAAAATTCATGGAAACAAATGATGATGAAAACACAACTGTTCAAAATCTGTGGGACACAGCAAAGGCAGTCTTAAGAGGAAAATACATAATGATAAAAGCCTTTCTAAAGAAACAAGAAAAGTCTCAAATACACAACCTAACCCTACACCTAAAGGAGCTGGAGAAAGAATAGCAAAGAAGCCTAAACACAGCAGGAGAAGAGGTATAATAAAGATCAGAGCAGAAATCAATGATATAGGAACCAAAAAACAAATCAATGAAACTAGAAGCTGGCTCTTTGAAAGAATTTATAAGATTGATAAACCCTTGTCCAGACTTATCAAAAAGAAAAGAGAAAGGACCCAAATAAATAAAATCATGAATGAAAGAGGAAAGATGACAACCAATACCAAAGAAATACAAACAATTATAAGAACATATTATGAGCAAATATATACCAGCAAATTTGACAATCTGGAAGAAATGGATGCATTCCTAGAGACATATAAACTACCAAAACTGCACCAGGAAGAAATAGAAAACCTGAACAGACCCATAACCAGTAAGGAGATTGAAGCAGTCATCAATAATCTCCCAACAAAAAGAGCCCAGGGTCACACAGCTTCCCAGGGGAATTCTACCAAGCACTTAAAGAAGAACTAATTCCTATTCTCCTGAAATTATTCCAAAAAATAGAAATGTAAAGAAAACTTGCAAACACATTTTATGAGGCCAGCATTACCTTAATCCCAAAACCAGACATAGACCCCATCAAAATGAGAATTACAGACCAATATCCTTGATGAACACAGATGTGAAAATTCTCCCCAAAATACTAGCCAGTAGGATCCAACAGTACATTAAAAGGATTATTTACCACAACCAAGTGGGATTTATTCCAGGGCTGCAAGGTTGGTTCAACATCCACCAATCAATCACTGTGATACAATACATTAATAAAAGAAAGAGCAAGAACTGCATGATACTCAATAGAGTCTGAAAAAGCGTTTGGAAAGTACAGCATCCTTTCTTGACCAAAACTCTTCAAAGTGTAGGGTTAGAGGTTACATACCTCGATATCATCAAAGCCATCTATGAAAAACCCACACCAAATATCATCCTCAATGGAGAAAAACTGAGAACTCTTCTGCTAAGATCAGGAACAGGGCTGGGATGTCCACTATCACCACTGCTATTCAACATAGTATTAGAATTCCTAGCCCCAGCAGTCACACAGCAAAAAGAAATTAAAGGCATCCAAATTGGCAAAGAAGAAGTCAAACTATCACTCTTTGCAGATGATATGACACTTTATGTGGATAACCCAAAAGACTCCACTCCAAATCTGCTAGAACTTGTATAGGAATTCAGTAAAGTGTCAGGATACAAAATCAACGCACATAAATAATTTGCATTTCTATATACCAACAACAAGACTGAAGAAAGAGAAATTAAGGATTCGAGCCCATTTACAATTGCACCCAAAACCATAAGATACCTAGGAATAAACCTAATCAAAGAGGCAAAGAATCTACTCAGAAAACTAAAAAGTACTCATGAAAGAAATTGATGAAGTCACAAAGAAATGGAAAGATGTTCCATGATCATGGATTGGAAGAACAAATATTGTGAAAATGTCTTTGCTACCTAGAGCAATCTACACATTTAATGCAATCCCTCTCAAAATACCATCAGTGTTTTTTCAAGGAAATGGAACAAATAATCCTAAAATTTATATGGAACAAGAAAAGACCTCGAATAGCCAGAGGAATATTGAAAAAAGAAGGCCAGAGTTGGTGGCATCACAATTCCAGACTTCAAGCTCTATTACAAAGCTGTCATCATCAAGACAGTATGGTACTGGCACAAAAACAGACACTTAGATCAGTGGAACAGAATAGAGTCCAAATTGATGAAAGACCTCAATGTGAGATAGGAATCCATCAAAATCCTAGAGGAGAACACAGGCAGGACCCTGTTTGACCTCAGCCGCAGCAACTTCTTCCTAGAAACATCACCAAAGGCAAGGGAAGCAAGGACAAAAATGAACTATTGGGATTTCATCAAGATCAAAAGCTTTTGCACAGCAAAGGAAACAGTTAACAAAACCAGAAGACAACTGACAGAATGGGAGAAGATATTTGCAAATGACATATCAGATAAAGGGCTAGTATCCAAAATCTATAAAGAACTAATCAAACTCAACACCCAAAGAACAAATAACCCAAGCAAGAAATGGGCAGAGGACATGAACAGACAGACATTTCTGCAAAGAAGACATCCAGATGGCCAACAGACACATGAAAAAGTGCTCCATATCACCCAGCATCAGGGAAATATGAATCAAAACCACAATGAGATATCACCTCACACCAGTCATAATGGCTAAGATTAACAAGTCAGGAAATGACAGATGCTGACGAGGATATGGAGAAAGGGGAACCCTCCTACACTGTTGGTGGAAATGCAAGCTGGTGCAGCCACTCTGGAAAACAGCATGGAGGTTCCTCAAAAAGTTGAAAATAGAGCTACTCTATGATCCAGCAATCGCACTACTGGGTATTTACCCTAAAGATACAAATGTAGTGATCCAAAGGGGCACGTGCATCCGAATGTTTATAGCAGCAATGTCCACAATAGCCAAACTATGGAAAGAACCTAGATGTCCATCAACAGATGAATGGATAAAGAAAAGGTGGGATATATATACAACGGAATACCATGCAGCCATTAAAAGAAATGAAATCTTGCCATTTGCAATGACGTGGATGGAACTAGAGCGTATTATGCTGAGTGAATTAAGTCAATCAGAGAAAGACAATTATCATATCATCTCCCTGATATGAGGAATTTGAGAGGCAAAGTGATTGGTTTGAAGAGTAGGGAAGGAAAAGATGAAAAAAGATGGGATCGGGAGGAGACAAACCATAAGTGACTCAATCTCACAAAACAAACTGAGGACTGCTGAGGGGAGGGTAGTATGGAGAGAGTGGTTGGGTTATGGACATTGAGGAAGGTATGTGCTATGGTGAGTGCTGTGAAGTGTGTAAGTGTGGTGATTCACAGACCTGTACCCCTGGGTTAAATAATACATTATATGATAATAAAAAATAATTTAAAAAGAAAGAGTAAATCCTAAATGTTACATATTGCATGATTCCATTTACATAACATTCTCGAAATAAAATTATGGGAACAGGAAAAGGATCAGTAGTTTTCAATGTGAAGGAGTTAGTACGGTTGGGAAGGAAGTAGATAAGGCTCTAAAAGGGCTACATGAGAGAAATTTTGTGCTGATGGATTAACTGTGTGCCTTGAAATGAAACTCAAAATAATAATCATAGTAATAATAGGCAAGAGAGTAGCTCCTAGGTGGCACAGTCAGTTAAGTGTCTGAGTTTTTGTTCTAGCCTAGGTTGTGTTCTTGGGGTCTTGAGATTGAGCCCTGCCTTGGGCTCTGCACTCAGTGTGGAGTCTGCTTATGACTCTCTCCCTCTCCTTTTGCCCCTCCCTCTTGTGCTCTATCTCAAACAAATAAATAAATCTTAAAAAGTAATAATAATAAAATAATAGGCAAGAAAGCTTACATAATGAGGCTCGACTCCAGCAGCTGCACCAGCCAGAACCTTAAAAATTTATGTGGTAGCCTCGGAGTGCCTGGGTGGCTCAGCAGGTTAAGCCTCTGCCTTTGGCTCAGGTCATGGCCTCAGGGTCCTGAGATTGAGCCCTGCATCAGGCTCTCTGCTCAGCAGAGAGCTTGCTTACCCCTCTCTGCCTGCCTCTCTGCCTACTTATGCTCTCTCTCTTTGTCACATATATAAATAAAATCTTAAAGAAAAAAAAAAAAGTTTATGTAGAAGCCTGAACTGGGTTTAGTCATTTACTCATTCCAATGGTCTCAAAAACACCCCACTCTCTCAATACTGTGAGATCCCTAAAATGGCTTCTAGTGATGGACCACTAGGCAGGATCTACCTGCAGTCAGGTCCTCTCTTTTACCTCCTCCAATAGGGATACAATTTTGCCAAGAGAATCTGGCGATTTGACTCTTGTGGTTCAGTGGAGTGTCAAGAAGTGGTTAGGTTGTGGATGTATTTTGATGGTACGGGCAACAGGATTTATGGGACAGTGGAAGGAAAGAGGAATCAAGAGTGACTATGGGATTATTGCTTGAACAATCACATATATGGAGGGGAAAAGATTGAGAGCTGGCAGGAGCAGATTTGGAGGAAAAGAAAGCACCTCGGACATAGACATATTAAGGTTGAAACATATTACTACATAGCTAAGTGAATTCAAGAATGAGAAAAATTTAATCACGTTTAAGTAATTGGAAGTAATGAAATGTAGCTTTATTTATAACAAAACAACTTTTTAATATCGTTTATCTATAAAATATACAAATTGATAAAGCTCACATCATGTTATGAAGATTTAGTTGTAGAGTGTGCATAAAGTACTTAGCAAAGGACCTGGCAAACAGATAGTGACCAATAAGTGGTCCCAAAAACAGCAATCATAATACTGCTAACTATGTTTATTTATGTATGTGGATAAGGAAAATAAGCAGAAGGCAAAATAAATTATGTAAACTATTTTACTAATATTGTAAAGCTTTTCTTTCTTTTTAAAATTAGTGTTGTAATGGCATTTTTAACTTGCACATTAAACTATCACTTTTCATTTGTTTTGTTTTTGTTCTTCATATTCTACCTAAGCTATAGATCAGGATGCGCTCTTTTCAGCACTTCTGAATTTGCTAATATAAAATGCTGATTAGCTTTAATTCTAGTTCCATATAACTTGTTATTACAAGTGCGTGTATGTTATTTGTAGATAAATTAGAAAATCAGGTAATAAAATAAGCAAATGCTTATAATTCTGAAACAGAAATAATAAACAGAAACAATTATCCCTTATACATTGACAAATAGCTCTTCATTCTTAAATCTATAGCAATTTCAATTATTTATTATTTAAATAAATGTTTATTGAATGGTATAATCACATACTGTTCTGGCCAATGAAGATAAAGCAATGAAAAATCCTTGCTTTTGTAGAGAATACATTCTATCTGGAGGAGAAAGGGAAAAAAATGAATGGATGAAATGTATTGTTTGCTAGAATTTAAGTGATATGAAGAAAAAAAAAGCAAAGAAGGGATAGTAAGAATGCTGCATTGGTGAAAGCGCTATGAGGTACAACAGATTGGGAGGACTTCACTAAGAAGGTGACAGGATAAAACTGAGGGAGTGAGGAGGAAACTCTTCAAACATGAGGGGAAAAACAAGGGTCTAAGGTATCACACGCTTCATATTAGTGGTCAGTGTAACTGCAAGAGAGGGAGCCAGAAAGTGGTAGAGAAAGGCTGGAGATATAACAGGTGGCTGTATGCTTGTATACCATTTTATACTCCTTGACCTTGACTCTGAATAACTTGGGAGCCATTGGAGAGTTACAATCTGACATATAGTTACAGAATCACTCAGGATTCTTTTCGAGAATAAACTCAAAGAGGGCAAGAGGAAAAGCAAGGGGAACACTTAGGCTCTGACAATTATTTAGACATATCAAAGATGGCAAAGTTTGTTAAACATTTATTACTTCAGGTCTTTAGTTCTTAAATTTTTACTAAAGTTAAACATTGTTGGTTTTAAATGCCAACTAGGTCTTCAAGGGTTAGAAGGAAACTTCTATATCTCACTCTTGTGTTCTTCTCACAAAAGCAACTACTTTCAAGTCTTTCAGCTGTGCCCCCTCCCATGCCCACTATAGTTAGCTGCTTATTTCTTAGATAATGTGTTTGGTTTTTTAATGAAAACGCTTTACCTTTTTTTTTTTTTTTAATTTTGGATACTATCCTTGCTATTATATCATGAAAAATGAAGATTTAGCTTTCTTACCTTCCCCGTACACACAGGCACATGACATGAGTATGCCTACAAACGTACATCCTGTTACCCCATTTTATCACTATAGTCAGATTTGGCTAGACCAATATCCAGAATTTATATTCTTGTGATTCTGTATTAATTATTTTAGATTCAGCTATGTGACGCACTATGATTGGGTTTCATTTTATCTCTTATATGATCTTTTTGTCTCCCCAAAGTTAATAATTGCCTAATATGTATATATGCTTAAATTTGTATGGATCTGTCATTAGTTTATTTCCAAACTCTTTGCTGAAGTGTAAAACCCTTCTCAGTCCATGCAAGTAATAAAATAGTCAGTTAATTTCATCTTTTTCCACCCCTTCCTCCTGGATCCCTATGTCTCTCTGCGCCAGTGATTCTGCACCAAGTCATTATCTTCCAATATCATTTTAATATTTCCTTGGAAATTTCCCTCATTTTTCTCCTCCATTATATCCTAACTCTAGAAATTTATTTTCTTGTTTCTTGGCTTATTACATTTTTCCTCTAATTCCCAAGTCTTTCTAGGCTTACTATAATACCAGCTTAGGTTTCTGCATTTTACACTCAGCTATGTAGATGATTACTTGATTTGTGTTCCAACTTCTTATCTCCACTGTTTTTTCTATTCATATTTTTAAATAATTAAAAAAATCTCTATGGTCATCAGTGGAGTTTGGGGGAAGGAAGTACAGTGAGGGAAAATAACCAATAAAATCTATTTAACTGAAAATATTTCAGTATGAATGCTTTCCCAAGTCAACAAATACCCTAACGTGTTACATTCAGATTGCATTATAGTTGTTGTTATAAATATGGCTAAAATAAACTTCCCTGAAAAAATACAATATATATGGTACACACACAGTTTTACATATCTCTAACTATATATGTAGGGTAAATCTGGCTAGATAGAACAAATAGACACATTTGAAAGTGGGATTATTATTTCTTACTGTTACAACATGAGCCATAGATATTTAGAAAACACAAAAACCTACTTTTCTTTTTCTTCTCTAATTAAAAATATACAATAAATTCCACAGTGTAGTAATAGCACAATGATATGATTTAGTATTTTAATATTTAATGATTTGGGCTTTCTCTTTCTCTCTTTGTTTTGTTTTATTTTGTATTGTTTTGTTTTCCCCTGTCTACCTTGATCACATGCTATGCAGGTCTATACTAACATATAAGCAGTCATATACTGGTAAGTGTTTAACAGGCTTGGAAGGGGGACCCTGATTTGTAGTTCTTGAGAGTTTCTTTGGTATAATCAGTTATGTACTGTGGCTAATTTCAACCTCATATCACTTATGAAAGCAGAGTTGTGAAAAGATGAGCAAAAGCGACACTTGTGAGACAATGGAAGCCAGGTCCAGCATACTGTTAGCTTGCCATATCTTTTTATCTCTTTTTATCTTCCTCTCTCTTTTTTTTTTTTTTTTTTTTTTTTAGAGGGAGGGGACTAGGACACGGACTGGGAAAGAGAGAATCCTAAGCAGGCTCCACACCCAGCACAAAGCCCAACACAGGGTTTTATCTCAGGACACTGGGATCATGACCTGAGCTGAAATCAAGAACAAGATGCTTAACCAACTGAGCCACCCAGGCACCTCTTGCCATGTATCTTTAAAATATTTTTTGGTTTGCATATATTTCATCTTTTGAGGCTTTTTGAAAACTATCATTTAACTATTTATTTAGATATGTCAAAAAATACACTTTTGTTTGACCTCTATTATGTTAGAATATTTTATCTGGGCTCCAATAATATGTAGATTATTCATTTACATTTTATACTGGTGCTGTTTTGGCTTCAGCTTTATTTTATTATTATTATTATTTATTTTTTTTGTTTTTTTAGGTAATCTCTGTACCCAATGTGGGACTCAAACATGATTCTGAAATCAAGAGTTAGATGCTCTACTGACTGAGCCAGCCAGGTGCCCTTCAGCTTTATTTATTTATTTATTTATTTATTTATTTATTTAACATTGCTGTTTGGAATTTCTGGAGCTGTAAGGTGCAAAATAATTCAATTTTATATCTTTAAATATTACTATCTCATCACTGTTTATTGAATAATTTATCATCTCCCTAATATTAAAGATATCAACTTTTTACATACCACATTTTCTATTGATTGGATCTCTATTCTCCTTATTCATCATCTGCCTACTCTTGCATTTGCATTGTGCTTTTAAAATAATTTTAGGTCTACTATTTAATATACTATCTAATTGTTTAAGATCCCATTCATTTTCTCTCTAAATCCTCTTTATTATTTTGACTTGATTCCTTTATATTGACCTCAATTGCTTTTCAAATCCAGAAATAAATCACCATAGGAAATACTAATAAAATTGTTTTAAATATTTTTATCACTTTGAGGAGAATTGGAGTATTTAAATATTAAGTTCCCATCCACAGAAATGACAGATTGCTTAACTTGTTCATCTTCATTTTTTATTTTAAACAAATTATATGGTTCCAATGATATATGCCCTAGATTCAACTTGTCAAATATATTTCCATGCATTCCATTTTTTATAACAAATCATTTTCTTTTATTGCTGTATATAAAATTTGCAAATAATTTGTACAACATATAAAGCTATAAGTTTCCATATAGTTAGCTCTAGCTATACTCTTCAAAATGTAAGCACAATTTTAAGTTTTTAATTAATTCTCTTGTTTTCTCTGTATGAAATACTATTGTGTAAATAATTATATATTTCTCCTCTTCTTTTCTAATGCTTCTTTTTTTTTTGCTGCCTTTTTTTCTTTTTACTTTACTCTATTTGCAAGAACGTCATAGAAAAAATACTTAACATTATGGGTGAAAACACATCCTCTGAGTCTTGTCTTTATTTACTGTCTTCATTAATTTATTCATTTAGTCACAAATATTTTTCAGTACACATTAAGTACTTGGAAATGAGTTTGGGTTTTTGCTATTAAATGAGATGTCAATTATTGATGTGAGTATTTTGGTTTTTGTCTTTTCAAACAATTCACTATGTACATCTAAAACATACTAAAAATGGGTTAATGAAATATAATATTTGATAATTTATCTGTAAGCTTACTCTGAGTATTATGAACACATATTAATATATATCACAAATAACATTTTTAATTATTGCTAAGTAATACCTAATTTTGAATGACTCATGACTGACATTTTGGTTTTATTCAATATTTTGGTATCTATAAAATGTTGACATAAAGAGTTTTATACACATATTTGGCAAATGCATTTAATTATTGCTTTATGATAAATCCATAGAAATGAAATTGCTAGATTACAAAATAAGTACATTTTTAACTGTCAGTATGTGGAGCCAAATTGGGCATCCAGAAGGTTATATCTATTTATAGATCCAGTGCTATTATTAATACTTGATGGTACTTCCTATTGAAAAATAGTTCGATAAATTTGATTTATAATTAGTATCTTTTTAACACAATTTTAATTAATTTTATATTGGGAGTCAACTAAAATATTAATGTTCCAGATTGTGCACTTAGAAAGAAAATAGCTCTGGGATTCCTGGGTGGCTCAGTTAAGTGTCTGCTTTTGGCTCAGGTCATGATCCCAGGGTCATGGAGGGGAGTCCTGTGTCAGGCTCTCTCCTCAGTAGGCAAGTCTGCCTCTCCCTCTTCCTTTGCTATTTTCCCTGCTCCTGCTCCTGCTCTCTCACTCTCAAATAAATAAATAAAATATTAAAAGAAAAAAAAGAAAGAAAATGTGCTTCAAAATGTAAAACAGAAGTATCAAACCTAAAACTTTCTAGAATATACTTATATACTACCTCAAACTAATAATGGGAGAACATGCCTGAAGACTAGAGCAGCCAGTGGTTTCAAAGGGCTCCTACTAACCTAAAGGCAGTGTTCTTTTATATATTTGAGGAACTTGTTCCTTATTTGATTAAAAAGTAATTTTTTTATGAATGAACATAGTTTGGAAAATAATAATTTTAACTTTCTACGTAATTATAAAATTATAACATAAGCTATGTTGATTTGATAAATGAAACCATAATGAATTTGGATGTGTTTAAAATGCTGTCATGCTTTTTTCTAAAAGTGTATGACTCTTTCCAGACAATGTGAAAGCATTTTTCTCTTAGCCTTTTGTTTCCCTTTGTATAGTTTGGTTAGAAAATAAAGGCAAGCTGAACTTTAATTATTTCCAAGTTTGTTGTTGTGAATTTTAATATATTTATAGACTAGTATGATTGTACACTACCTTTATATTGAAAACTGAAGTCATTTTTCCTGAATAAATCATGGTCAAAATATGACAAGAAGATATGAGGCTATCATAAATGAACTATGATAAATCACATTTCAACAATGAACAAGACAAACAGTGTCATCCTCTCCTTTTACTAGTAAAGTATGGCACTTACTTCATGAGAAAAGCAATTACCTCAGTGACATTAAAGACCTTCTTTTTATATTATTTCTAGTCTTTCTGAGGTCTTTTCCAGCTATATTCCATTTGCAATATTTTATCCATTCAAGCACTGAAATGCAACATACTTTAGATGACACGCAAAGCACATTTTGTTTTATACTGTCCTTGAGATTTTTCTCTATACATATGCAAAGATATAGCTGTAGAGGTAGTGATAGATCTCTCTTCAAATTAACTGCTCAATCAAATTTCAATGAACTTTTTTATTTGTTTGTTTCTTCTATTTGATTCTCTTTCTTCTATTTGCTAGGCAAGGGAAGAATATTATCTGCCTTGCATATACTTGTAATAATTTATAATGGAATTTTTAAAAGAATGATTTCTGTAACAAATTAGTCCTTTAAATTTTTTTTTTACAGAGTTATCATTTTAATTTGGCAATTTATTCATATTCTGTTTGAAAAAGAAAAAAAAAACTAAATGAAAGAAATCACTATTCCTATATAGCTAGCCAAATGATTTTCAGTTCCTTAGCTTAGTAATTTTAAAGTCAGGTTTTAGGTTTGGCATTGGGGACATACTACATGCATTTATGCCATGAACCAACTCTGCTTGGTCCTTGTTTGTCCACTTTTCTTCATGCTTCAGTGGTGTTCTGCAAATTGGTGCTCAGGTTAGGAACCACACAATAGCCAAATCGGACTCTCCCAAGACCATTCCTTGCTTATGCTTTTCAAACGGCCTAAGTTGGCCTTCCATGATCACACTATTCAGATTTGTATTAACCTCTGGTTGTTTCTAGACCAAGATATAATCAAAGATAATGCAGCCAATAACTGTAAAAGAGAAAGGTAATAATCAAATGTATAAGAAAAGTAACTTAAATGTCAACTTATTTGTTTGGATTTGATGGTTTAGTGGTGAACCAGATGGCCTTAACAGTCTCCTCAGCCTGGTTAAACTTTAGACAGGTTTCTTCCCATCTCCCTTTCTTAGAGCATTTACTTCAGAAAACTTTCAATTGTAAATTCTTTCTCTGCCTCTTTGAGATATAAATCCTCTGTGTCCAGGAATGTCTTTCTCAAGGAGAAAAGAGAGCAATCAAGAAAGATAACCCAGCCCTGCCAGTGTCTAAGGGAATGTAGGAGCCTAACTTACATAATCAACAATTAGTGAACATTTTGATCTAAAACATTGACCAACCTTCCCCCCAATGTCCTCTAGTACATTTTCATTACTCAGACCAGTGTTTAATAATGTCCCTGACATTTTTTCAGCAGAGTTGAGTTCAATCTCTCTTTTCTATTGCAATAGTCTTTTTTCTTTAAAGTTTTGTTTATTTATTTGAAAGAGAGAGAGACAGAGTGAACAAGGAGGGGCAGAGGGAGAGGGAAACAAGCAGACTCTCTGAGTGCAGAGCCTTATGTGGGGCTTGATCCCAGGACCCTGAGATCATGAACTAAGCCAAAATAAAGAGTTCAGATGCTTGACTGACTGAGCCAGCCAGGTACCCCAAAGTCTTGAATGAAATCTGCTTTGGGGTTTTTAATGTATCCACTGTGATTTTTCTTTAACAGTGGTATTCATCAGGGTGCCTGGGTGGCTCAGTCAGTCTTCTGACTCTTGGTTTCTGCTTACGTCATGATCTCAGGGTTGTGGGATCAAGCCTTGTGAGGGGTTCTGAGCTCAGTGTGGAGTCTACTTGTCCCTTTTCCTCCCCTTCGTCTCCTCCCCCTACTTACAAGCATCTTTCTCTCTCTCTCAGGTAAATAAATAAAATCCTTTTTTAAAAAGTGGTAAGATATATAATCTGTGATAATTTTTTCTTTCTAAATAAACATTAGCATGTATACCTAATTTACATTTTATTTTGTTTGTTGTTGTTATTGTTTTTTCTTACAGCTCTCTCTTGGCTTTATAAGCTCAAGACTCCTCAAAAATGAATTCACTTTTCCTCTTGCTCATCACCATATTTTCAAGTATTTAAAAATCAGTTCATGCTCTTCTCCATGCCTCTCTTCAACATGCACTAAGGGCCTGATAGGTTTTTATTGTCCTCACATATTCATTCATGAAAGTGTAACCAATATATCAAGAACTAAGTCAACTATCTTTTATTTATTTATTTTTTTTTTAGAAAACTTTCTATGAACACTCAATTGGAATTAGTTTTTCTGGTTTTTTCATAGAACTGTTTATAATTTTGTAATACAATTTATTAATCTGACAGCTAATGGAGTTATATGCATGTTTCCCTATCCTTTCATAAGAGAGACTGTAAGTTTTTAGATTTCAGAGCTTCTATGTTATCAGTTTTTGTATTGCCTTCATTACCTTAAAGCAATAGATACAGGAAAGTATGTTGAATTAAATTGCTGCAATTTGATTTTCTTAGATTTAATCTGAAACCTGACTCTCATGAAAAAAATACTGAAAATTTCCCAAGATAATAAGTTACTTAGAGAGAAAAAGTAATAATTGAGAAAAGAATATTCATGATATCCCATCATATATCTCAGGGAGATAATTTCCTTTGATGGCAAATTGAACTCAAATGCTTCCTCTTCTTTTCGAACTTTCCCTGATTTTTATAGGCTGATTTAATCTTATCTCTTAATCTCTTGGCATGCTGAATATCACACTATCTGATTTTCCTACTAAACTAGAAATCCTCCAGGTCATGGAGAGTGTTCTTATATGTCTTTTTATACTTGGTGCCTAAAATAGGTCTTTCCATACAATGATGTTCTAAGTCAATACTAAAAAGAAGGAAAGAAGGAAGGGATGAAAGGAAGAAGGAAAGGAAACAGGAACGGAAAGAGAAAGAAAGATATATTACCCAACAGTAGTCAGTTCCCTCTCCAAGTCTTTCTGATCTTAAAGCCACGGTTTCTTTTTTAGGTCACAGCGTCTCCCATCCCAGGACTAAGATCCAGCTGCAGAGAACACCCAATTCTGCCAACAATTAAGATTAAAAGAAAAAAAAAATGAATGCAAGCACTCATGAAGGCTATGAATCATCTCCTTTTCCCATGTAAATTACACAGCAATCAACATAAATGGGTTTAATAAAAGATGTATAAAGAAGTTACTTTTAAAAAATCCAAATAAGCTGCTTCTCACTGTTTGATGCATATATACTATTCAAAAGGTTTTATTTTAAAACATAAAATACTTCTCTATAGCCAGTGATACACCCTAGGCAAACATCACATCTTTTCAAACATGCATTTGCAAATCTTTCTTTTAATGTTATGTGTCTGTGTATTTTGTTCCAGTGGCATCATTTATTTCAATATAAATTTTCACTAAAATTAATAAATATTTATTGTGAAATTTAACAAAAGAACAAAAGGAAGACTAAGACTACCCAAAATGATTCAAGCTAGAAAACTCTGTTAGGATTCTATTGCAGTGATTAGACTAAAGGACTGGCAGCAGAGACAGAAATGGACATAATGATATACATGAATGTATGTTTTCATGTACTGATAGTATATTATGATTAATTAGAAATGAAAGGCAGAAATCAAGGATATTTGTTATGTTTTTAGCATAAGCAGCTGAGTTTATGGTGGTAATTCCTTTTTAGGAAAAGAAACAGGTATAGGGACATATCAAGACTTTTCTGTTTGGAAAAGTTCCATTTGAAGTCAAGTCAAGATGTCAAGAAAGCAATTTGACATGTGGATTGATAGCTAAAGGTAAAATAATTAAGGCTGGTCATTTAAAATCAGTGGGGAGTAACTTAAAATAATATTTTGTTTTTGAGATTGCTTAAATATGAGAATTTTTTAAAAATAGGAAGCTATCATTCATTCAGTTCTTTTTTTATAGCATACTATATATTGTTCATCTGACAATCATCCTTATTTTATGATTCTGAAAATTAAAAAAGTAATAAAATGGTTTTGGGTTTTTTTATTATTTTTTTTTTATTATGCTCAGTTAGCCAACATATAGTACATTATTAGTTTTGGGGGTTTTGTTTTGTTTTGTTTTGTTTTGTTTTAAATATTTTATTTATTTATTTGACAGACAGACAGAGATTGCAAGTAGGCAGAGAGGCAGGCGGAGAGAGTAAGAGAGGAAGAAGCAGGCTCCCTGCTGAGCAGAAAGCCCCACACAGGTCTGGATCTGAGGACTCCTTCTGCTGAAGGCAGAAGCCTTAACCCACTGAGCCACCCAGGTGCCCCACATTATTAGTTTTTGATGTAGTGTTAACGATTCATATCACATTGTGTGTAACACCCAGGGCTCATCGCAACGCATGCCCTCCTTAATACCCTTCACCTGGCTACGCCATCCCTCTCTCAACCTCCCCTCTGAACCCTCAGATTGTTTCCAGAGTCCAGAGTCTCTCATGGTTTGTCTCCCTCTCTGATTTCTTCCCATTCAGTTTTCCCTCCCTTCCCTTATGGTCCTCTGTGCTATTCCTTGTGTTCCACATGTAAGTGAAACCATATGATAATTATCTTTCTCTGCTTAACTTATTTCACTTATCATAATCCCCTCCAGTTCCATCAATGTCAATGCAAGTGTAGGTATTCATTCTTTCTGACGGCTGAGGAAGCAGTCAACAAAACTATTAGGCAACCTACAGAATGGGAGAAGATATTTGCAAATGATATTACAGATGAAAGGCTGGCATCCAAGATCTAAAAAGAAATTCTCAAACTCAACATCCAAAAAACAAATAATCAAGTCAAGAAATGGGCAGAAGAGATGAACAGACACTTCTCCAAAGAAGACATACAAATGGCTAGCAGACACATGAAAAAATGTTCAACATCACTTGCCATCAAGGAAGTGCAAATCAAAACCACATGAGATACCACCTTACATTAGTTAGAAAGGTTTTTTTTTTTTTTTAAGATTCATTTATTTATTTTAGAGAGAGAGAAGGAGAGAGAGAGAAAAAGAGAGAGAGACAGAGTAAGCAGGGGGAGGAGCAGAGGGAGAAGGAGAGAATCTCAAGTAGACTCCCCGCTGAGCAGAAAGGCCCACTGGGGGTGGAGGGGTGCTTCATCTCACAACCCTGAGATCATGACCCAAGCCAAAACCAAGATTTGGATGCTTAATCAACTGAGCCACCCAGGTGCCCCTACAATGGTTATTTTTGAATCCTGATGCCCTCAGTCTGGCTTTTCTGAAAAATTCTACTTTGATACTAAAACAAACAAACAAACAAATAAATAAATAAAAGTGTGTATATATTCAAGAAAGTCAAAAGTGGCTGATTTGCCAGGAGTGTTATTTTTCCTCTTTTGTTTCTGAAGACACATTTTATGTTTTAGAATATTGTAACTAGCTTTTAATGGGCTATATACATTGTTTCATTTGAGAAAACAGGTATCACATTAAATTGTAGTGAGCCACTGAGCTGTTTGATATTACATAGGTCTGTTAACTTAATCTGCAAGTAATTATATACTACATGTTATGGGTCAGATACTCAGCTAGATGCCTTGGGGTATTAAAAAATAACTACTCTTAAATTATACTAGTTATCTCACTAATATACTAGGGCAATAGATTGACACACATATATTCTCCCAAAGAGATAAATTCTATAGAAGAGTACAGTTAAGTTCTATAAGAGATCTGAAGATGAAGGGTAATTTGAATAAATTATTTTTTGATAGAAATGGTGCAGTTATTTTTGTATTGAATAGGGCATTGGACCCACATATTAATATTAATATCAATATACTTACTGAATATCTCATGGCAAACTAATCCTCATAAAGATATCAGAATTCCCATATTTCAGAATGACCATTATTGTAGATTATTGACACATTTGTATAAAAGTATTTTCCCCTATTCAATCTCATGACTGTTTCTAATCTTGGATTATTTGATGATGTCATAACCTAGTATCTGTGATATTTGAATTTACTGAGGAAAAAAGGATCCATGGTGAGAACATGCATAGTGAACTAAAGGAACAGTCTGCTGATTACACAGAAGAAAATTTCTATTTACATGCAAATATCTTTGTAATCAGCAGTGATAGGAAAGGAAATGTATGAGTTTAAAGCATTCCAGTTTTCAAGTATTCCAACTTTTCCTAAGCCCCTACCTCAGAAAACGTTTCCTTCATATCAATGACAAAGCTTATCTCATTTAACAAAAACTGAGGCATATTTTACTTGAAACAAAACATATTAATGAGCCTTTCCTATTTCTTCTTCAGTGGCATACTTTCACTTTCGGATTATCTTTAGCTGGAATTTTTCTCTGGTCAATATTTTAGTCTTCAGCTTTTTAAAAATGATAGCTCAAAGCCTTATTTTTGTTATTTTTATTTTTATTTTATTTTATTTATTTATTTGACAGAGAGAGAGAGATCACAAGTAGGCAAAGAGGCAGGCAGAGAGAGAGAGGGAAGCAGGCTCCCGCTGAGCAGAGAGCCCAATGCCGGGCTTGATCCCAGGACCCTGAGATCATGACCTGAGCCGAAGGCAGAGGCTTAACCCACTGAGCCACCCAGGCGCCCCTATTTTTGTTATTTTTAAAAGGGGGATGATACTGACTACACTGGTTATTCTGGCCATACCACACTGAACATATCCAGTCTCATCAGGTTTAATTAAAATAATGTGAATTTCAGCAACTGAGTGTTTGATATATCATGTAAATATTCAAAATTGTAGGTTTTACACAGAAAGTGAAGTGCAATAGGCTTTAAGCTACAATGTTAACATAATTTTAGAACCATGAAATTGGAAGTTCACAAACATTTAAAGGAAAGGGACTTTTCACTAGCAATTGTGTCCCAGGAAAAAATATGAACTGATCTTAGTCCTGATTTGAAGACTGAAATACTGAGGAAAAAATCCAGCTTCAACCTGTGTTTAGGAAATCCCATAAGGATTCATTTCTTTGACAAATGGTATTAAGCATGGTCATTATTCTAAATTCCCTAACCCAAGATAATCCAAGATAAATATTTCACTGGTATGAGACTGAATAACCACATGCGAAAGTGGATTAGAAATGCTGTTTCAATGAAAGTAATTGCTACAGTGTGTTGATACTTATAGACAGGACAAAGTTTTCAAAAATGGTTTAGGGACCTTTTCTACTAGTCTGTGGGGCAAATAAATAATGTAGGAAAGACGTTAGGGTTCAAAGCTGATGGTCAAGAAAGAATTCTTGAGACGTCTTTGCTGCAAAAAGGTAGTTTTATTAAAACATGGAGACAGGACCCATGGGCAGAAAGGGCTGTACTGGCATCATGAGGAGTGACCTATTATATACTTTCAAGTTGGGAGAGGGATAGCGCAAGTCTCTAAGAAATTTTGGAAGCAAGTTTTCAGGACCTTGAGAGGGCTAGCTATTATTGGGGAAAGATCATTTATTAATGTCTAATAAAATCTGAGTCATGAGACCTTTCAGATTTATATCAAGTGGGTCATATGCTTGGGGGATGATTGCTAACATTTATCTTGCGGAGAGAGAGATAAAGGAAGTTTCCAAAGGAATTTTTACATGTTAAAGTACACTTACAGGATCCTGGGGGTTGGGCCAAGATTGCCTTTTGCCCTTAGCCAAGCATTGACTTGGAGGCACTTGAATCCCTAAAGGGATTTTTCAAGGATTTGTTTCAAGGACTTGTCAATGGGTTGCAGATAGTAAGGAAATTTAATAATTTATTTCCTGATTTTGTTTCCCACATCAATATATTTTCAAAATAATACTACATTCAACAAATATTGCTGAGATAAATGGATAATAATGCAAAATTATAAACCTAAAAACCTACCTCACACCATACACAAAGATTAAACAACAAAATGGCTACCAAGGCAACATGGAGTCACTCTGGCTAAGCAGGCCCAGGCAGGCCCTAGGGGGTTAACAGGTTTTAACATGGAATTGGCCCTAACAGGAGAAGATTCATAAGTTGAACTGAAACGAAATCTTTAAAAAAACTGTGCTCCAAAGGACACTATTTAAAAAAGTGGAAAGACAACCCAGACACAGTGAGAAAATATTTGGAAATCACAGATCTGATAAAGGAATGTAGTAGTCATGGTTCTCCAGAGAAACAGAATCAACAAGGTGTAGTTATATATAGAGAGATTTATTTTAAGGAATTGGCTCACATGATTGTGAAGTCTTGTTAAGTTCAAAATCTGCAGGGTAGACTTTCAGACTGGATACTCAGTTTGAGTCCAAAAGGTAGTCTTAGTGACAAAATTCCTTCTTGCTTAAGAGAGGCCAGTCTTTGTTCTATTATAGCCTTCATCTGATTGGATGAGGTCTATTCACGTTATGAACAGTAACCTGCTTTATTCAAAGTCCAAGCCAATTTAAATGTTAATATTATCCAATAAAACTCCCTCTATGAGACTATCCATAACACTGACCAAATCTGGGTATGGTGACCCAGTCTATTTGACATGAGAGACTAACCATCACAAGGACTTATATCCAGAATACATTAAAAAAAAAAAAAAAAACAACTTAAAACTCAAAAATAAAAAGACAAATAACTCAACTAAAACATGAGCAAAGAAGGTAAATACATCTTTCTCTAAAGAAGATATATGAATGGGTGATAAATATATGAAAAGATGATCAACATCATTAGTCATTATGGAGTTGTAAATGAAAACTAAATATATCACATATGCTAGGCTGGAGAGGAGGGAGGAAGGAAAGAGAACAGGACAAGTGTTGGTAAGAATGTGGATAAACAGAAACTTTATACATTGATGGTGTAAAATAGTACAGCTATTGTAGAAAACAATCTGGAAGTTTCTCAAAATATTACATAAAGAGCTACTAATGACCAAGCAATTCCTAGGTATCTAACAAAGTGAAAAAAAAATCCACAAAAAAACCCTATACACTAATGTTCATAGCAGAGCTATTCATAATAGCCAAAAAGTAGGAAAAAACATACCAGTATCCTTTAACTAATGAATAAATACAATGTAGTATATCTACACAAAGGAATGCTATTTGACAATAAAGAGGGATGAAGTACTGGCATATGTTGCAACATGGATGGCCCTCAAATAGGGTATAAGTAAAAGAAGCCAGTGACAAAAAGCTACATATCTTATAATACTATTTATATAAAATATCCTGAATAAACAATCTTATAAGGACAAAGAGAATTAATGGTTGCAAGATACTGTAGGGGGAAAATGGAGAGGGATAGGTAATGGAGATAGGGTTTATTTTTGTGTTGTTAAAAATGTTCTGAAATTAAGATTTTAGTGATTATTGCATAATTTTGTGAATATACTATAAAACATTGAACTGTACACTTCAAACAGGTGAACTTTGTGGTATGTAAATTATATCTCGATAAACCTGTTAAGACAAAGACATCATTTGCCTTTTTTATTCTTATTCTTTAATGAATATAAATGGGATTTTCCAGATTAAAATCACAGATTAATTCAGGAGCAGATATAAGAATATATAAGAATCCTGATGACTTCTATTAATCAGTATATTAGAAGAGATTTATAAAAAGTAAAACAGTGATTTTGAAAATGTAAAACAACATCTTGAAAAATACATTTATTTTTCATAAAATTCTGTTATTTTTGGTTTACATATTTTATTAATATATTTAAAATAATTAATAAAAATCTTTAAATGTTCTATGTTTTAATTTTTAATACAGAAAACATATAAAGATATAATCCAGATAAACCAAAGTTCTTTGTTATCTTCAATGATTTTTAAAAAGTAAGTAAAAAGAACTTGAAAGAAAAATATTTGGAAACTAGTGAAGCAGAGTAATGAACACACAAGTAAATGGTTGAGACAGTGCAGGAATGTCACCTATTTCATAAGCTATGACTGGAAGATGAATGCAAATTGTATTGTAGAAAAATCTTCTCTTTTCCCCATATTTTCTGATGCCTAAATATTGTAATGATTTTTTGATTATTATAGAAGGATGAAAATATGAAAAAGGAAATTTATTTTTAGTTTACTTTTGTTTTGATTTAGTAAATGATCACAAAGGCAACTGAGCAAAAAGACTGCCATTTTTTGGATATCTGTGTGTCTGTAAAAACTCTCCATGAAATAATTAATGGTAATAAAGCACTTTGAAAACGAATCCATGATACAGTTGTCTTTGTGATCAAAGGTAGCTGTGCTTATAAACATACTAAAAGAGCATATTTCAAGGACAGCAATTCCAGCTAAGAAAGAGATTTCTTAGAAACTCTGAGAGCTAAGTTTAGTCAGAAAAACATTCAACTAAATAAGAAATACATATCTTAGGTGGAAACACAGAGCAGAGAAAAGACATTTTATGATGGTTTCTTGCATCTCTTGCTCTTTTTAATTATAGAATTATAGGCAAATTCTAATAAAATGCTGATGAAATTTCAGATCAAGGCTTGACTTTGCCACTTAAAAATTCTGATTTAAACTCTGCTCTACCATTTCCCAACCTGAGAATTGATGAAAATAATGAAAATCTTGTAAGGATGGAGGGAGAATTAAATAAAAACTGAAGTTCAACAAATATTATTTCTCTTTTTCTACAGTTCACTTCCTATTACACAGATGGAGTGATCAAGGCAAAAAGGATTATCAACTTGCTGCAGATGAAACAAATGCTAATAAGTGCCAGTATAGGTACTAGTTCCAATCTTATCTCAAATACTCCAAGCTGTTTTGTAACACTGCACTTCATTTTGCTGGAGGAGGTCATTGAATGGACATGCCTGCCAAATGTCCCACAGGCTGGTCCTGGGTACTCAGAGTCTCCTTGTCCTTTCTCTGTACTTGGAATATATGTTCTTCCCACCATGCACATAGCCAGGGCTGTTTCAAGGACATATCCTTGGAAGAGTAATGTATTGTTGAGAACTTCTGGACCGATAACATGAATGAACCCAATTAAAGCCTCTACATAAACTTTTAGGATTCTGCTGGCAGGTATGGAGATCTACTTGTCTTTTTTTTTTTTTTAAGATTTTATTTATTTATTTGACAGAGATAGAGAGCACAAGTAAGCAGAATGGCAGGCAGAGGGACAGAGAGAAGAAGGCTTTCTGCTGAGCAGGGAGCCTGATGTGGGGCTCAATCCCAGGGCCCTTGAATCATGACCTGAGCCAAAAGCAGCTGCTAACAATCTGAGCCACCCAGGCACCCCAGAGATCTACATCTACTTGTCTTAAGACCATCCAAGACAAGCCTCAAAAGTAAGTTCAATTAGTTGCTAACAACATTATAGAGGTATTGTTATTAAAAAAAAAAATCCCAATTCTATAAGATCTGGATCTGAAGATCTGGCCATTTTTTTCCTACATTACCTTGGGGCAAAAAGTGTCTGGAGTTTAATCTGGCTCCTCTTTGACTGAAGTGATTTCTCAAAGTGATCTGTAGAATACTTCAGTTCTCTGAGGTCCTTTCAAGAAGTTCATGAGGTCAATACTGTTTCATAGTAATGCTAAAATGTTATTTACTTTTTTCCTCTGGGTTGATACTTGCACTGATGTGGCAAAACCAATAGTGAGTGGGTAAAAATGCTGGCTGTTTAGCAGGAATCAACATACTGATACTGGTACTAGTAGCCCAGATTTTCACTGTTATACACACAGTTAAAAAACAACAACAACAACAAAACACTGACTTCTCTTTAAAATGTTTTGTTGAAGCATCAAAAATAGTAATTTTATTAGATCTCATCTCTTGTGGGGCAACCTGGGTGGTGCAGTCAGTTAAGTATCTGCCTTTGGCTCAGGTCATGTGTCTGCTGGTCCTGGGATTGAGCTGAGTTAAGCCGGGCTCCCTGCTAAATGGAGAGTCTGCTTCTTCTTCTTCTTCTTCTACCCTTCCTCCACCACTCATGTTCTCTCTCATGCTCTCTCTCTCTCTCTCAAATAAATGATTAAATTCTTTTTAAAAATTCTCATCCCTGGGGAGGAGTCAAGAAGGTGGAGGAGTAGCAGGCTGAGATGACGTCCGGTAGCAGGCGTTCAGCTAGATAGTTATCAAACCATTCTGAACACCTACAAACCCAATAGGAGATCGAAGAGAAGAAGAGCAGCAATTCTAGAAACAGAAAATCAACCACTTTCTGAAAGGTAGGACCTGTGGAGAAGTGAATCTGAAGCGATGGAAAGATAGACTGTGGGGGGAGAGGCCAGCTCCAAGCAAGTGGCAGAGCAAGGGAGCACAAAATCAGAACTTTTAGAAGTCTGCTCCACTGAGGGACGTTGCTCCAGAGGTTAAGTGGGGATGGAGCCCTTGCAAGGACAGTGTGGTCTCAGGTCTTGTTATTACCCCTTCTTAAAAAAAAAAAAATCTAGCAGCTCTTTTATTTAAAAATGTATACTTTCACAGTTTACTAAACATTATGTCTTATGTCACAGTTTTGATTCTAGCTCTCCTTAAATAAATTGTGTGTTTAAAAAGAAAATACGACTGATTTTAGCTGCAGTTTCTATTAGCTTAGCAAAGAGATGAGAGTAGGAAGAGTTAAATAGGATAGTTTTTTGGTGTATGAGACAGATTGGCAGCAGATACGATCAGGATAACAAACTTCTTTCATGCAGCAAAGTTAGGGACAATAGTATGATACCTGAGGTAATGAAATAAACCAACAGGATCCTCAAAATTAATGCATAAGAACTATTGCTATAAACAGTCTAAGGAAAATGCCCAGATCTAAGCCAATAAATGATAAAAGAGCCACTCTAGAGGCTATCCAGAGGAGCTTTATGGGGAGGGTGAATTATCTGTGGCATTATTCTGAAACTTCCCTGCCTCAGTCCCTGGCTTTAAAGGATTGCACATATTATCAGTGGCAGGGCAAAAAATAGACTTAAGTATATATGTGAGAGAACATAAGGTGCCTGTGCTACTCAAGATCAAATGCTCAACACTGGCACAGCTCAATGGGTAATCAAAACATCATCTCTTACCACCTCACACCAGTCAGAATGGCTAAAATTAACAAGTCAAGAAATGACAGATGCTGGCAAGGATGCGGAGAAAGGGGAACCCTCCTACACTGTTGGTGGAAATGCAAGCTGGTGCAACCACTCTGGAAAACAGCACGGAGGTTCCTCAAGAAGTTGAAAATAGAGCTACCCTGTGACCCAACAATCACACTACTGGGTATTTACCCTAAAGATGTAAATGTAGTGATCCAAAGGGGCACCGAATGTTTATAGCAGTAATGTCCACAGTAGCCAAACTATGGAAAGAACCTAGATGTCCATCAACAGATGAATGGATAAAGAAAAGTTGGTACACACACACACACACATATACACACAATGGAATACTATGCAGCCATCAAAAGAAATGAAATCTTGCCATTTGCGACAACATGGATGGAACTGGAGGGTATTATGCTGTGCGAAATAAGTCAATCGGAGAAAGACAATTATCATATGATCTCCCTGATATGAGGAATCTGAGAGGCAAAGTGGGGGGTTTGGGGGATAGGGAAGGAAAAAAATGAAACAAGATGGGATTGGGAAGGAGACAAACCATAAGAGATTCTTAACCTCATACAACAAACTGAGGGTTGCCAGTGGGAGGGGGTATGGAGAGGGTGGGTGGGTTATAGACATTATGGAAGGTATGTGCTATGCTGAGTGCTGTGAAGTGTGTATACCTGGCGATTCACAGACCTGTACCCCTGGCGCTAATAATACATCATATGTTAATAAATTTTTTTTTTTTTAAATCTCATCCCTTACATAGGCATTTAATATTCTGTGTAACAGAATGCACAAAGTGCCTCTGCAGCATATAACTCTATCATGTTTGTCTTGATGAAAAACACTTGTACAAATTTTTGAGTTGTATTGGACTGGCTGCTCTATTTGTGGAACACCATTTTAATAGGAAGATTGACAGACAAGCTGTGATTATTCAGACTGGGTATTTGGCACACATTTTCTCTAAAGTGGACAATGGCAGCCTGCTCTTTCAAGGAAAATAACTAACACTGTTTGATAGGAAATGCTCAATCATTGGAATAGCTACATAACTTAGTATATCAGTATTTTCCGAATAAGGAAAGATTCAAGGTACAAAAACAGGCATGAGACCCACTCAAAATAAAAATTAAAAAACCATGAAAAGTTCATGGATATGATTTAACATTCCTATTTGAAACAAAATAAAGCTACCACTTGTTACTTGAAACTAGTTTTTTTGCAAAACAGAGAAAGACAAGTAATCTTTACTTGTAAGTAGTATAGTTTTTATTCATATCATAAACAGATTGAATAGCCAAATGGACTTGTGTAATTATTGTTCACATGAAAGACCATATGTTATTTATAAGATAAAATTGATTATTTTGTGTAGAAATGATACCATTGTATTTGGTTTATAAATTAATTACCTCATCTATTTATAATAAGGTATATCCATTTTGAAACCTATATATGTATACACACATATATATAATTGATACAGTGATATATGTAATTGATACATCTATAATTGATACATTGACATATGTTTTGTCTTGAGAGGGCATATGAATAAAAGTGATTATAACTGCTTTAACATTCACATAGGATTTTGCAGAAGTTACTTCATCCATTTACTTTCAGGTCTTCCAAAATCAGTGGCCTTCAAAGATCAGATGAGGTGTTTGTTTAAATGCAGATTTCCAGTCTTGGCACAAAACAAATTAATCCCCTTTATAAGGATGCTTGCAAGATTATTCTTTCCTCACTTTTTGTTAACAAAGGAAAGATATACTTTAAGTACGTATAAGTACTATAACTTATAAAGCAATTAGATTTGGTTTTAGTTAATTGGGCATTTTTAGTCATGCAGTTGATCTCTTCTACCTTTTTAAAGTTCACACTGCAAGAAAACAGGGCTTCCCCATCGCATAGAGGTATAAAATCTTGGTATGCAACATTATCCTCATTTCTAGAAGCACTTGATGTATCTATCTTTCTTGTACTTTCCCCCCAATACTTTAAGTATTTTATTTATTATAGGCTTATTGCATTTTTAATTTTATATTATACGTATGAAACCACTGTCGTATTTGGGGAGCCTGGGTGGCTCAGTGGGTTAAAGCCTCTGCCTTTGGCTCAGGTCATGATCTCAGGGTCCTAGGATCCAGCCCCACATCAGGCTCTCTGCTCAGCAGGGAGCCTGCTTCCTCCTCTCTCTCTCTCTGCCTGCCTCTTGGTCTACTTGTGATCTCTGCCTGTCAAATAAATAAATAAAATCTTTAAAAAATATATATATATATGTATATGTATATGTATATGTATACATATATATTTATTCAGTAAAGAGCAAAATTTCCATTACTCTGTACTCTGATTTCCTTCCAAAATAATAATCCCAGCTATTAGATAAGTATGTTACATTCAAATTTTGTTTCTCAAAGTCATTGGTTAATGTCTGCTTTATTTTTAAGTATTAAGACTGTAAAATTTCAGAACTTTTAGAAGTGAATTTATACACATCTAGTTTAAAGTGTACATAGAAAAAATTAATATATGAAAAAGACATAGATTATGGTCATGAATTTCCACCAGCCACTATCAACATTTGTTAGTAGTTTGACATCCATTCTTCCAGTCATTTTCTATAGACTACTCTAAAAATAAACCAACAAATACAATTATCCTCATGCATGAAAACCAAGTAGTCTTTGACAACTTCTCTCTTATTCATGTAGTTATGTTCCCTAAGTTCTCACATGCCACTCAGTTGATTTTCTTTCTTAGCTTGTTGATGTGATGGATTACATTGATTCATTTTTGAATGTTAAATCAGCCTTGCATACTTGGGATAAATCCCACTTGGTCATGATGTATAATTATTTTTACACATTGCTGGGTTCAATTTGCTAATATTTTGTTGAGGATTTCTACACCCATGTTCATGAAAAATACTGGTCTCTACATTTTTGTTTGTTTTCTTGTAATGTCTTTGTCTGGTTTGGGTATTAGGGTAATGCTGGTCTCATTATGAGTTAGGAAGTATTCCTTCTGCTTCTATACTCTGAAAAATTTGGTAGAAACCTAGTATAATTTTGTCCTTAAATGTTTGAGAGAAGACACTACATTCCAAGATTGCAAAGAAACCAAAACTTCAAATAAAAGTTAAAAGTGACTTGGGGCACCTGGGTGGCTCAGTGGGTTAAAGCCTCTGCCTTTGGCTCATGTCATGATCCCAGGGTCCTGGGATCAAGCCCCCGCATTGGGCTCTCTGTTCGGCGGGGAGCCTGCTTCCTCCTCTTTCTCTCTGCCTGCCTCTCTGTCTACTTGTGATCTCTGTCTGCCAAATGGATAGATAAAATCTTTAAAAAAAAAAAAAAAAGTTAAAAGTGACTTAAAACCATAAGTTGGCACAATAAAAATCTGGTTGAAATGGGAAAAAGGTACAAAAGAAGAAGAAGAAGAAGAAGAAGAGGAAGGAGGAGGAGGAGGAGGAGGAGGAGGAGGAGGAGAAGAAATGGAAAATTTTACACTGAAAGATAAATCATTGAAGGAGTTGAGATGTACTTCAACAGATGAATGGATAAAGAAGATATGGCTCATATATACAACAGAATATTACTCAACCATCAGAAAGGGTGAATAACTACCAGTTACCTTGACATGGATGGAGTTGGAGGGTATTATGCTAAATGAAATAAGTCAATCAGATAAAGGCAATTATATGGTTTTACTCATATGTGGATTATAAGAAATAGCACAGAGGGAAGAAAAACTGAATGGGAAGAAATCAGAGAAGGAGACAAACCACGAGAGATTCTTGACTCTGGAAAACAAACTGAGAGTTGTGAAAAGGGAGGTTGGTCAGAAGATGGAGTAATTGGATAATGGGCATTAAGGAGGGCAGGTGATGTGATGAGCACTGGGTGTTATATATAACTAATGAATCATTGAACACTAAACCAAAAACTAATGATGTACTGTATATTGGCTAATTGAAATTAAATAAAAAAGAAACAAACAAAAAATGTTTGATAGAATTTATAGTGAAACTATTTGAGCCTGGTACTTTGTTTTTCAAATGTTATTATTAATTTTGATTCAATTTATTTAGCAAATATGGGTATATTCAGATAGCTTATTTCTTCTTATGTGAGGTTTGGGAATTCTGTCTTTCAAGTAATTGCTCTATTTCATCTAGGTTATCAAATTTGTGGGCACAGAGTTTTTCATAGAATTTATTTGCTAACCTTTAAATGTCCATGGAATATGTAGTGATGATCCTTTCTCATTTTTTATATTAGCAATTTGAATTGTTTATTTTTCTTAGTTTGCTTAGATCGAGGCTTACCTACATTATTGATATTTTTAGGGAAACGCCTTTTATTCATTGATATTCTTTATTGATACTGCTTTCAATTTTATTTATTTCTCCTGTAATTCTTATTCTTTCTTTTCTTCTGCTTATTTTTGCATTTAGCTTACTATTGTTTTCCTAGTGTTTCAGGGTAAAAACTTAGATATCGATTTTAGGTCTCTCTTCCTTTCTATTTGCATTCAGTGCTATAAATTTCCCTCTAAGCACTGTTTTCACCACATCCCCAAATTTTGAGAAGTTGTGTTTCCATTTTTGCTTAGTTCAAAACACTTTAAAATGTCTCTTGATGTTTCTTCTTTGACCCATATGTTATTTGGTAGTGTGTTGTTTAATCTCCATGTATTCTGGAATTTCTCAATTATCCTTCTGTTATTGATTTCTAGTTTAATTCCATTGTGATCTGAGAGCAGATATTGCATAACCTATTCTTTGAAATTTGTGAAGGGGTGCTTTTAGTCCAGAATGTGGTCTTACTTGATGAATGTTCCATGCAAACTTAAGAAGAATGTGTATTCTGCTGTTTTTGGATGAAATAGCCATCCTTGCCAACATCTCTTGTTTCCTGACTTGTTAATTTTAGCCATTTTGAAAACTGTGAGGTGGTATACTATTGTGGGTTTTATTTGTATTTCCCTGATCCTGAGTGATGTGGAGCATTTTTTCATGTCTGTTGGCCATTTGTATGTCTTCTTTGGGAGAAATGTCTGTTCATGTCTTCTGTCCATTTCCTGACTGGATTATTTGTTCTTTGGTTGTTCAGTTTGGTAAGTTCTTTATAGATTTTGGACACTAGCTCTTTATCTGATAAGATATTTGCAAATATCTTTTCCCATTCTGTCAGTTGTCTTTTGGTTTTGTCAACTATTTCCTTTGTTGTGCAAAAGGATTTTTTTTTGTTTGCTTTGTTTTGTTTTATTTTGTTTTATCTTGATGAAGTGCAAATAGTTCATTTTGCTTTTGTCTCTCTTGCCCTTGGTGACATGTCTAACAAGAAGTTGCTGTGGCTGAGGTCATAGAGGTTGCTCCCTGTGGTCCGCTCTAGGATTTTGATGGATTCTGCCTCACATTTAGATCTTCATCATTTTGAGTTTATTTTTGTGTATGGTGTAAGAAAATGGTCCAGTTTTATTCTTCTGCATGTGGCTGTCCAATTTTCCCAGCACCGTTTGCTAGACTATCTTTTTTCCATTGGATATTCTTTCTTCCTTTATCAAAGGCTAGTTGACCATAGAGTTGAGGGTATATTTCTGGGTTCTCTATTCCATTCCATTGATCTATGTGTTTATATTTGTGCCAGTGCCATACCGTCTTGGGGATTACAGCTCTGTAATAGAGGTTGAAGTCCAGAATGGTGATGCCACTAGTTTTCATTTTCTTTTTCAAGATCTCTTTGGCTATACGGGGTCTTTTCAGATTCCATACAAATTTTAGTATTATTTGTTCCACTCTGTGAAGGAAGTTGGTACATTGCTAGGGACTGCATTGAATGTATAGATTGCTTTAGGTAGCATAGACATTTTAACAATATTTGTTCTTCCAATCCAACCTGGTTGACTTCGTTGGGGTAAATTTCACAAAATTGTGGAGGTCCCTCTTTGACTGGATGTCTCTAGAGTTTTTAATTCTTAGATTTGTCCATACTGTGTTTTCAGTAACTCTCTGATTACAGTTAAGATTCTCCTATCCTGGTACTCCTTCCTGTGGTGGTTTCCATTTGTGAGTCTCTGTTCTGATAAACCAACTTCCAATACTCACCTGTCTATCCCCCTAATTTGGAGGCAACAGTTATCCTGTGTCCTTCCCTCTCTTACAAATCTTGGAAAAGTTGCTGGTTTCCCCATATATTTAGCTTTTTACTTGTTATTATGGAGTGGAAACTTCCAAGCTCCTAACATGTGGAGCCAGAAATGAGAAATGATGGCCTCTTCTGATTTCATGTATTTTTAAGGGAATATGAAAAAGCTCAAGTCCATATATTACAAATGCTTCAGAAAAACATATTTTCAAAGTATAGGATCAACATGTATGAGATAGAATATTTCAAATCCACATAGATATTCACCTCTAAGATATATGGTGGCACTCTGGTGTCTTATGGACCTTTATATCAAAGATAATATTGCATTAGAAAGGTGTGTTCTAGTTGGTATAGATACGTTACACACTGTCCAGTTCCTGGTGTATAATGAACTGTTCTTTACCAGAGAGAATGGATGTTTACAATACTCAATTAATACATCTGGCTGACTTTAATTGCATTAGCTTTGTCACACCAGAGGTGGCATAACTTTCATATGAGATAATTAGGTTTGCTCAATTTAAACAGACACATTAATGCAGCTCAGCAAGGCTCAATTAAATCTGTTTTCAAAGCAAAATCACAATGTGAGGCATTGTGGGCAATGTTTTGCAAATTGTCATATTGGCAGAGAAACTGAGTAAAGTTTTTGCAGTGCCTATTGGCACAAAATGTATTTCTCCATTTGGATATCAAGGCAAAAACAGCAAGATGACTGTGTTGTGATTTCCCTTTTTTAGTGCTTATCAAAGTAATACAGCTGTTGGCCTTGTCAAATGAATTTTTTTTTCCACTTTGGTCTTTAAGTGATTTTTTCAAGTTTTTTAACCAGAGTATCCATTATTTCCACAATCTAAACACAATTTGTCTTCCACTAGACATCAACCATAATCAAAGATTCATCTTCTTTATATTGCCTTTATTTCTAATAAGAGTGTTTATCAGTAAGCAAGGAAAACCAGTTATAATCTTACTGAGATACTTACAATGACCATTCTCAATGGCTGGCAGATTCTATTTGTATAAGTTTGTGTGTGACACAGCTTGGCACTTGAAGAAAATATAAATGTTCTTACCTGAGTTAAATATGTGAATTTTACTAAAATTATCCACCACTGCCAATAATATTTGCAGTAACAATGATTTTATTGACTTCATAATTTAATATCTATTCTAATAATAGAATCCTATTTTAAATAGAATTTTTAAACTATTAGTAAATTAAAAATTAACTCTCAATTTTTGAAGTCTGATGTGTGATTGGAAGAAGTTAATTCTCACTCTGTATGCATATACATATCCATACACTGATAAATATTGAAATAATTATATGGTATATCAATAAGTACACATTATATGTGATACATGCTTAAATATGCATAAGACATTAATATATACAATGTGAATTAAGTATGTAAAGTATACATTATATAAGTATTATATATTTTTTTCTGTTACCAAATCCTCTATGCCTCTAGCCCAATACATAGAATATTCCCTCTCATTTTATTTTTTCCAAGTTTTAATTTAAATTCCAGATAGTTAACATACAGTGCCATATTAATTTCAGGTGCAGAATTTAATGATTCATCATTTACATATAATGACTGAGTGCTCATCACAACAAATGTACTCCTTAATGTTCATCACCTATTTCACCCATCTCCCCACACTCCTGTCCCCCAGCAACCCTCAGTTTGCTCTATAGTTAAGAGTACATTTCTTGGTTTTCCTCCCTCCTGCTCCATTTATCTGTTTTGTTTCTTAAATTCCACATATGAGTGAAATCATATGGTATTTGTCTTTCTCTGATTAACCTATTCCACTTAGCATAATACTCTTAGAAAATACCAAGATTTCATTCTTTTTTAGAGCTGAATGATATTCTGTTTACACATATACCATAATTTCTATATCCATTCTTCAGTTGATGACATTTGGACTCTTCCCATAATTTGGCCATTGTAGACAATGCTGCTATAAACATAGGGGTGCATGTATCCCTTCGAATCCATATTTTTGTATTCTTTGAGTAAATATCTAGTAGTGTAATTGCTGGATCACAGGACAGTTCTATTTTCAACTTTCTGAGGAAACACCACACTGTTTTCCAGAGTGCATTCCTGCCTCATTTTAATCCTCTAGAGAATTTGAAACACATTTGGTATTATTTTTTTACTCTCTTTGGAAAACAGGTATAAAATTATATATGTTTGAGAGTCTATTAATGTTTATTTTACATAATAGCACAAATATGTATTATTAATATTTTTTAAAGATTTTATTTATTTGAGAGAGTGAGCAAAAGAGATACAGAGAGTACAAGTGCGGGGAGGAACAGAGGGTAAGGGAGAAGCAGACTCCCTGCTCAGCAGGTAGCCTGGTGCATGGCTTGATCCTGGGACTCTGGAATCATGACCTGAGCCAAAGGCAGATGCTTAACTGAGTGAGCCACCCAGGCACTCTTATTATTAATATTTTATAACGTTTATCTAACATCTATGTTTTTAAAGAATTATTACCTAATTTTAAATGTGCAGCACCAATACATAAAAGTGAATAAATTATTACAAATAAAGAGATAACATGATACAACAATACTTACAGTGGGGATATAATATATAAACAGGGATCTAGTTAACAGTTGTACATTTTTCTTTACAGTTTTACTCCTATGTAGAATTTATGTAACTTTTTTGTGAAGGACCTTGGAAGAAATAAAACTTTGAAAAATCTTTCTTAGAAATGTAGTATCATTTTAATTATTTACATAAAATTAGAACATTGGATGAATTTAGGTAACCTTTGTTTTGAAAAGATAAAGCATTTACTGAAGAAAATATTCATACCAGGGGATATGACCTCATTTTTTTTATATTAAGATCCAGAAAACCGATGCTTGACATCAGTGCTTACTAATATTTTGAGTAGTATGTAAGATAACAAAATTATTCTGCTGATATAGAAAGACAGTGCAACAAACTTGGGAAGTTTTTATACAATAAAATTTAGTAATGATATCAGTAACTGAATAAAAAAATAACAGAAAGATAGCTAAGGGCTTCTCATTTTGATGTGCATTAAGTCTTTATGAATAGATCCTATCACCACTGAAGTACAAGTTCTACTCTAACAAAATGCGATAGTTTATGTTAAGTTGTACAAAAGTATTGTAGTCATCTTGAAGTTTTTTATTGGTGCTGGTGGTAGCTTTTAAATTTTTTTAAATTCATATGAGAATGGATATATATATATATATATAGAGAGAGAGAGAGAGAGAGAGAAATAGATACACAGATATCCCACCTAAGAATTTTAGGGGTATAGAAAATGCTGTTTTCTATTGTACTTTTTTAAAAGAAAACGAACATTAATTTAAATGAGTAAGAAATTCTTTTTTTTGTCTCAAAAACTGGAGCTTTCATTTTACATCCAATTCTAAATCTAACAATTTCAAAGAGCTGAACTAATTAATATGAATTTGAATATCCATTAGTCATTTGTCAGGAATGAAGTATTCTAAATGATTACATTTTCCCGTGTTGAAGCTTCCCCTTTCACAGATGTTAATGTCATCAGAATTCATGTATTTATTAAACAACAATTCACTTATTGGCTACAAAGTACAGGGTACTTTATTAGATGTTAGAATACAATGGTGAGTGAGACTGAGTTCATGCCCTCAAGAAATTTCTAGTGCACATGGGGGATTTTTTTTTTAACTTTTCAAGTTTGAGATAATTATAGATTCACATGCAGTCATAAGAAGTAATGTGGAGAAATCTTGTGTACCTTCACTCAAAGATTTGAAAAGAATCAAATCAAAGATTTGATTTCAATTGGATTTCACTTTGGATTTCAATTGTACCAAACCCCGGAAACTGATCTTAACCAGTTTAACACGCAATATAAATATGTGTATTTAGTTCTGTGTGATTTAAGCATATTTGTAGATTCATATGACTACTACCACCAATGCTAAGACACAGGTAGACACATGTAGGAGGTATTTTTAAATAGATGCTTTAAAATATTTTATTACTTAAATGATTTTAATAAATAATTTGTAAAATATATGACCCATGCCACTGTTTTATTTTAAGGTTATATACAGACACATAACACACAAGTTAGATAATATAGACTATTCTAACATTATGAACATGCATATTTTCATTACATTGTAAAATTTACCCAACTGCTTTATATACAGGTATTTTATTTTCCTTCAATAAACGTCATTTCTCCTGTGGCCACATTTACTATTCCAAATTTAATCCCTTATTTAAACTTTTAAATATATTAAGTATGGAAAATCAAGATACCAAACTTGTTGAGTTGCTGTTGATCTCAGGGATGATGTATCCTCATGCACAAGGATGATGTGTAATGTTTTCATTTTAGGTTTTTTTCACAATGATTAATTTTGGGACAAGAAAGTGTAAGCTTTTGGATTTCCTTTGCAATTTTCTAATATTCAGGAAAAATTTACCCAAGATTCAAAAAATCTCCATAGAGACTAGACTGCAAAAATATCTAAAGACAGTCTATATTTGACAGGCTAAGACAGAAAAAAATACAGGTTTTCTTTTAATTTCTCTACAGTCATTCCAGTTATTTATGATACACCTTCTCCACTGTGCTTCCAAATGACACTTTATATTATTTTCTTTATTAGCTCTTTATTGTACACTCAAATATGTATCAAATAGTATACCAGATACAAAATGGAGAATTATTTAGTGGAATAAACATAATAATCACAAAATTATGGTTCGTGTCATGGATAGGTGCATGAGAGTGTACAATAAGTGGATTAACTTAATATTCAGCTCAGATGAAGGTTTCCCTGAAAATCCATATCCATATTAGACTTGAGTAATAAGTAGACACTGGTCAAGTGAAGAATAGGGAAAATACATTCAGACTGTGAAGCAGGAAATGACAGACACATTCAAGAGGCTGAAAGAGCTCCCTAATATCTATATGGTAGAAGAATAAAATGGCAATCTACTGTGTAAAAATAAATGAACGTTTTGCAGCATGTAAGAAGAAAATTGCCTCACAATTGGATTTCAGTTTTCAAAGCAATTACCTAGTCATATCTCATTTGAACCCACATATTCAATGCTTGGGCATACATTTATTGAGAATACACCATTTTAAATTGTGTTAATCTGAGAACATACCAGTTTAAACTGTGGTGAAGAGCATTCTTTTTGTTAGATGAATGCAAATTATATTTCACCTTAAGCCATTTTAAACCCAACTACCAAGAATGGCTCATTTTCTGAGATTTCAAAGAAAAATATATCATAGTAGAAGAAAATATTCTCTAAGGATTTGTTGCAGGAAAAATTATCATTTAGCAGTTTTAGACTTAACAACTGTGGAAATGCCAATCTATAAGGCATCCCTATGCAAGAGTCCCTAAAACTACACCGATAGCTTCAAACTAATTTGTTACATTTATAAATTCATATAAAATAGCTCATCAGCACTGAGTTACTACTCAACAAACAGATTAAAACACTGATTTTCATGTTTCTTATTATACTTAATTTGTATTCATTTAAAATTGGGTATGAATATCAAAGAAATTTATCTTAATCTTTAGATGATTCCAGTATTTCAAAAGGTTAACATCAATAGAAAAAAGTAAAATTGATATTATTATTAACCTTACAATTTGTATAAAATTGCTATAAGATATGAAGCTGCAGTGTAATTTTCCTTAATTTTAAAGAAAAATATACCTAATTACCAAAGTTATCCCTTTGTTGACTATTAGAAATAGTTTAAATAGTTCCAAAGAATTTGTCCTTGATATAAATGGATTGATTTGACTCTTAGATATCTTCTTGGTATGAGAGCCCAATGACCTTCAGTTTATTTATTTTTTATTTTTATTTTGTTGTTATTGTTGTAACATTTTATCTAGTTCTATAATTTTTTTATGCCTGGATTGGTAATAATTATTTCATTGTGTCTGTGAGTATAGGTCTCTCTATTTTTTTATTGTGTTATGTTAGTCACCATACAGTACATCATTAATTTTTGTGTTCCATGACTCATTGTTTGTGCATAACACCCAGTGCTCCATGGAATCTGCACCCTCTTTAATACCGATCACCAGACTCACTCATCCCCCTACCTCTCTCCCTTCCAAAACCCTCAGTTTTTTTCTCCTGGAGTCCGCAGTTTCTCATGGCTCCTCTCCCACTCTGATTTCTGCCTTCATTTTTCTCTTCCTTCTCCTTCAGTTTAAGTAAGAAAAGGACACTGGCTATCCATATAAGGCTAAATATGGTAGTCTGATGATCATTTTTTCCCCTCCTTTAATTCTTATTAATAAACACAAACATTTAATATTTACTCTCTCACATTAATTATAATATTTATTAGTGCATGTACTGAAAAACATGTTGAAAATTATTCCATGAGGCCAACAGATTCTGAGAAGACAAATGCTGTTGCTCTGCATCCTTGCCTGCAATTGGTATTGTCATTTGTTTTAATTTAGCTTAAATTAGCTCTTAATTAAGCTTTTTAAAATTAACTAGTATATGTTCTAATAAATGTGCACTTATTGTTGTTTTAATTTGCATTTTTCTAAGAACAAATAATAGTGAGTATAATTTCATATGCTTATTTTCTAAATATATACCGTTTTTGGTGAGATGTCTCTTTAAACCTTATGCTCATTTATATGAGTATTTATTTCCTTTTTAAATATTTTTGTTTCTTTTTTTTTTAAAGAAATCTATGAACTTTTAGACAGAAGTGCTTAATCAGATATATGTTTTGCAAATATTTCCTCCCAGTCATTTCTTTTGATTACCTCAGGTATGCATTTCCCATACCAGTTTTTAATTTGAATAAAGATAAACATCAATTTTTTTTTTCTTTCATGAAATTTGCTTGTTTAAAAACTCATCACCAAATCCAACTTAAGACTTTATAGATTTTCTCATATGTTCCCTTCTGGAAATTGATTGTTCTGTGTTTTACATTTAGGTCCATGGTGAAATTAGAGTTAATTTTGGTAAGAAGTGTAAGGCATGCATCTAATTCATATTTTTTTGTTCTAACAAACAAGACTATTCTTTCTCCATTTTATCATCCTTGCTTCTTTAACAAGATCAGTTGACCATAAATAAGTGTGAGTTTATATGGGGTAACTTTTTTGTTCCATTGATCTATGAGTCAATTATTTTGCCAATACCACTGCCTTGAGTACTGTAGCTTTGTAGTAAGTCTCAAAATCAAGTTGCATGAGACTTTAAACTTTGCTGTTCTTTTCAATATAGTGTTGACTATCCTAGATGTTTTGCCTTTGCATATACAATTTATAGTCACTTTGTCAGTATCTACAAAATATCTTGCTGGGTTTTTTAGTAGGATTGCACTATAAAATTTGGAAGCACTGACATCTAAACAAATTTGACTTTCCAAATCAATGATACATACTATCACTGCAATTTCTTTCTTTTATCGCTTTAAACAAAAAATTTCTGCATACATATTTTGATTGCTATATACCTAATTAACATTTTTGGTGCTATTATAAGTGATATTTTTTAATTCTCAAATTTAAATTATTCATTGCTGATGTGTAGGAAAGCAACTGATTTTATCAATTTTATGTCTTGAGACTTTGATTACACTTAGTAGTACAAGCAATTATTTTGTAGATTCCTGGGGATTTTCAAAACAAATCAATCATGTCACCACTAAACAAAGACATTTTATTTTTTTTCCAAGTGTTTATTCATTTTATTTCTATGTTTTGTCTCACTGAGTTACCTAGGACTCCAAGTAAGATGTTAAAGGGAAGTGGTAAGAGGAAAAATCCTTGCCTTATTTTTGGTCTTAGGGCCAAAGTGTTCCTTTCCTTATGGGTTAAGTCTGATGACAGGTGTAGGTTTCTTACACAATCATTCTTTATCAAGTAGGAAATCTTTCCTATTCCTAGTTGTCTGACAGTTCCTACCATGAATGGGTGTTAACTTTTGCTAGAAGATTTTAATGAATGAATTGATATGATCATATGATTTTTCTTCTGTAGCCTACTGATGTGACAGATTATACTGATTGATTTTAAAATGTTGAACCAGCTTTGGGGCGCCTGGGTGGCTCAGTGGGTTAAAGCCACTGCCTTCGGCTCAGGTCATGATCTCAGGGTCCTGGGATTGAACCCCGCATCGGGCTCTCTGCTCAGCAGGGATCCCACCCCCCTACCCCCGCCTCTCTGCCTGCTCTGCCTACTTGTGATCTCTGTCTGTCAAATACATAAATAAAAATCTTAAAAAAAAAAAAAAAGTTGAACCAGCTTGCATACATGAAAAAATCAAAACACTTGTTCATGACATGTATTTCTTTTTACACATTTTTGATTGAATTAACTAATATTTGTTGAGAAATTTTCTCAATTTTTATGAAAAATAGTGATCTTTATTCCCTTGTAATGTTTTTGTCTATTTTTGGCATTAGGGTTATGGTGGCTTCATGGAGTGACTTAGGAAATATTTTCTGTAGTACTATTTTCTGAAAAAAAGATTGTGGAGAATTGAAAAAAAAATTTTTTTTTAATTTGAAATAATTGGTGAAAACATCTGGGTCTGGTATTCTTTTAATTTACTAATTATAAAGATCAGCCAATTTACTATACATAGGACTATTTGGATTTTCTGTTTCTCCTTGTTTGAGTTTTGAGAGTGTCTTTCAAGAAATTTATCCATTTAGGGCGCCTGGGTGGCTCAGTGGGTTAAGCCTCTGCCTTCAGCTCAGGTAATGGTCTCAGGATCCTGGAATCGAGCCCCACATCGGGCTCTCTGCTCAGCAGGGAGCCTGCTTCCCTTCCTCTCTCTCTCTGCCTGCCTCTCTGCCTACTTGTGATCTCTGTCTGTCAAATAAATAAATAAAATCTTTAAAAAAAAAAAGAAATTTATCCATTTAGTTTAAGTTTTCAAACTTGTCAGCATATAATTATTAATAGTATTTCTTCATATTCTTTTTAATGCCATGATATCAGTAGTGAAGAGATCTTCTTCATTTCTAATATTAGTTATTTATATCTTCACTTATTTCCTTAGTTTTCCCATGCTGAGATTTATCAATAATATTTTATCTTTTCAAAGAACCTGCTTTCGATTTCCTTTTTTCTCTTTTGTTTTCTTGATTACAATTTCAATGATTTATTATCTATTTTTTCTTGTTTTCCTTCCTTTCTTTCTTTCTGTAATTATTTATATAATTTATATAATTATTTCTGTAATCTATATAACATTATATATTTATTTATTTAATGGTCTACATTTCCCTCTAAGCATGTCTTTACTGAATCCCACAAGTTTTGATAAATTATATTTTCATTTTCACTGAAAATATTTTTTAGTTTCCCTTCAGAATTAATTCATGTGCTATTTAGAAGTGTATTGTTTAATCTCCAAAGATGAAGAGATAATGTGGCTATTTTGTTTTTTCTAGTTCCTTACATATGTTATTTTTTTCTTCTTGAAGAACTTATTTTAACATTTCTTGCATGATAGGTCTACTTACACTGAATTCCCTCAGCTTTTGCTTGTCTAAAAAACGTCACTTTTGAAGGATAATAGTGGTGAATATAGAATTGTATATTGAAGATTTCTTTCTTCAATCACTTTAAATGTTTCATTCCATTCACTTTTGCTTGCAATGATTTTTGAAGAGACGTTCAATGTACTTACCATTCCAAACTGGAGCCTCAGAATATGATCTTATATGGAAGTAGGTCTTTTGCAGATAGGATGGAGACAAAGTCATATTAGATTAGGGTGGGCCATAGATCCAATAAGAATGTCCTTATAAGAGAGAGAAAAGGGCACATGGGGACACACACACAATAAAACCATGTGAAGACTGAGGCTAAAAGTGGAGAGATCTGCATACACGCTAAGAGATACTAAAGATTTCTAGCAACCTCCAAAACCTAGCAGGGAAGCATAAGACAGTTTCTTCCTCAGTCTCCAAAAAGAAACCAACTCTCCTGAACCCTGATTTTGTTTAGGGGGACACCTGGCCTCCTGAACTATGAGAGAATTTCTGTTTCAAGCAATCATGTTTTTAGAAATTTGTTATGGTAGCCTAAGGAAACTAGCACACTTCAAAACTGCATTTTTCATTTCTGTTATAATGTTTTGGATCCTTTCTTAGAGTTTTTATCTCCCTGATACATTACCAGTCAGTTCTTGCATGTTGTCTATTTTTTTCCCATCAAAGCTCTTACTATACTAGCTATAGTAACTTTAAATTTCTTGTCTGTTAATTCTAACATTTGTATCACATTTGTATCCAGTTTTGAAGCTTGCTTTGTCTCTTCAGTCTGTGTGTTATCCTGGCTTTTAGAATTCCCTACAGGTCTGTCTGTCTTTTTGTTATTGCTGAAAGCTGGACATGATGTACTGGGTAATAAGAAGCGAGGTAAATAAGGCCTTAAATGTGAGGGTTTATGTTAATCTGATTAGGAGTTGGAGTGATGTTTGATTTTTTTTTTTTTTCTGTAGCAATAAGAACAATAGTTTTAAATTTTCCTGGGGTAATTGTTTCATCTTTCGTGTTGGACATTTGGCCTTCTACATCTTCCTCCTCAGAGAGTCTTGCAGCTCTCTCATCTGCAATCCATTTTTACTTCTAGAGTCCTGTTAGAGTGGTGGTAAACTGTGTGGGAGGGGAAGCAGTGAACCTTCTGAGCAAATCTCACTCTTTTAGCAGCCCTGTGTAGCTGGGCTATGACTTTCACAAGTGTTTTATAGCCTTCCACTCCCTCAACCTGAGATGAGACAAAAAGTCCAGAGAGGGTATGAATAAGGGAAATCCTCATTCCCCAGATGGGAACTGACTCTATGAAGGTCTTTTACTCTCAATAGTAGGCTTGTTTTCTGGAGATACTTAGGCACAGTTCACAATAATTACTTTTTCCCTTTTCCTGCTGGGACTAAGAGGGGATCTTTGTCTACTTTTCACCATGGGAATATGGTCAAGTTCCTGGAAGTAGAACCCAAGAAACTTGCCACCCCTTACCCCAAATTAAGGCCTCCAAGAGTTCTCGTTTTCATGCTAGTGCATACTCACCTCCAGCACCCTGTCCAATTATCATTTAATTTGCTATCAATTTATGGCTTCAGTAGGTTCTGCTCCAGGTAAGCAATCTCTACTATTATTCTATTATTTGCTGCTTTCTAGAGATTTCATGGATGGTGATTTGCTCTCAGAGTGTTATAATAAGATGGGTGCTATAAAATCATTGATTTTCAACATTTCAGCTTTTTCTTATACGAGTGGGAGTGATGATTTCCAAACTGTTTCCATGTCTGATCTTGAATTGAAGTGGCTTTTAATTTTTCACTGATTTGGTAGATCTATGATAGCCTCCTCCTGACAACTTTTTAGTCCTTCATCAAGCTCATTTCCTTGTTCTTAGCAAGAGTATTGTTTCAAATTATCATTACTTGAACTTTTTCTAGTTTTGATTGCAAGGACTATAAATATATATGCATATATATATATATAAACTAATATATGTATATATTATGTATAGAAACTAATATATGTGCATATATAAATATATATAGAAACTAATATATATATATATTATATAGAAACTAATATATATATAGAAACTAATATATATGCATTTATGCATATATATTAGTTTCTATATATATATTAGTTTCTAGAGTTTGTTTTCTAGTTTTCTTTTGTTTAGATATTTCTTTCTTACATTTTAATACCATCTTTCATAATTTTAAGCATTTCAACATGCTTATTTTATTATCTAATAATTCTATTATCTAACATTTAAAAAATTAATCCTGAATACTAGAAAATTATCTTTCCTTGTTTTACCCAGCAATTGCACTACTGGGTATTTACCCCAAAGATATAGATGTAGTGAAAATAAGAGGCACATGCGCCCCAATGTTCATAGCAGCAATGTCCACAATAGCTAACTGTGGAAGGAGCCCAAGATGCCCTTCAACAGATGAATGGATAAAGAAGATGTGGTTCGTATATACAAAGGAATATTATTCAGCCATCAGAAAGGATGAATACCCACCATGTGTATTGACATGGATGGAACTGGAGGGGATTATGCTAAGTGAAATAAGTCAAGCAGAGAAAGACAATTACCATATGGTTTCACTCATATGTGGAACATAAGGAATAGCATGGAGGACATTAGGGGAAGGGAGGGAAAACTGAAGGAGGGGTGGAATTGGGGTGGACGGAGACAAACCAGGAGAGACTATGGACTCCCAGAAATAATCTGAGGGTTTCAGAGGGGAGGGGGGTGAAGGGGTGGTGTAGCTGGGTGATGGGTATTAAGAAGGACACATGTAATGAGCACTGGGTGTTATAAGTAAATAACGTTCATTGAACACCACATCAAAAACTAATGAATATACTGTATGGTGACTAACATAACATAATAAAAAATGAATTTTTAGATTTAAAGATATTTCTTGGTGCTTTCTCTGGGAGAATCACAAGAGGTTTTGTTGAGACTGTGTTCTTCTAAAAATATACTTAGTTTTCCAGTCTCTATCTTCCTAAGTTATAGCTAAGTTCATTCATTTATTTATCAAATATTTATTGAGTGCCTGCCATGTGGCAGGGAATGTTTTATGTTGTGAGGATATATCAATAAATATCAATAACCATCAAAAAGTCTTGTCATCATGGAGCTTACCTTTCAATGGATATTAGTGTACATTGAATTATTTCTTTTGCTTAGGATTTCCCTCTGCAATACTGATAGTACACATTAAATCTTCAAAGCCACATAAAGGAAGATTATATCTCATAGGTACTCTCCACCCGCCCCCCCAATAGAGGTAAGCCTGGAGTGACAGTTTCTTTTTTTGTCATTTCCTTTTTGATAATTGAGTGGATTATATAGTCCACCTTTTTAATAACTGAATGGATCTCATAGTCCACTCATTCATTTATGATAGAGACCTTTGAGCCAATTAACTTCATGCAAAGTTCTGAATTCCAAACTCGAAACCTTTGTTAGCTTCAAAGTCTTATCCTTTATTCACAAAGCAGCCTTTAAAAACCAAAGCTTTTTTCTTAGAAGCAGCCTTTAAAAACCACAGTTCTTTTAAAAATGTCCTTAAGGCAGCTATAACCTTACTTTTTCATTTTGGTGTCTTGCTCCCTCTTTTGTTATATGTCACATTTTATTCAGAATTTTTTGCAGTAACTCAGATTTGAGACTTATACATTAAGAGAGTACGAAAAATATTTATTTATTTATAAATTTATTTATTCCACTTTCTGTACTTTTACATTTTTCTCATTGCCAAATTCAAAATTTTCTTATTCTAAAGTGTAGTATAAATTGTCTATTATATAAATGGTTCTGTGCATTTTGAACATAAGAGAATCCAAATGTTGCTGAAGACACTATCAGGTTATTACCTAGTTCCTATTTCTTTGAACATAACCTGATCTAGTAACTAAAAAAGAAAGTGCATGGTTTCTTGTTTTCTTTTGGCTGACAGTCTTCATTTATAAACTACTTATTTCTTATTAAATCTACTTTTTCTAATGGTTTATTTTTAAATTATTGTTTAAAGTCTTATTTAGGTTTTGCTTTAAAGCTATTTTAACATAGTTCCAAAAGTAAATACTAGGTTAATATCCATATGTACTATGCTCAGAAAATGGTGTAATTAAAGAAATTATAATTTCAATTATTTTTTCTTATAAAGCAATTGGAACATAATACATGCCTTTGCTTGCAAAGCAGAAATTAAATGGGTATTAGGGGTCTAAAGAAAATTATAATTTAAATGGTTTCTTATTTTACACTGAACAAGTATAAATAATATATCTATTTGGTGATAATTATCTGATTTTCCAGTTACATAAAGAATGGATGTTTCTGTGCATTTTTAATATAGTTGCATTAAAACTTAAAAGAGGGAATTTAATATTTGTATAAAATTTATTTGCATCTTAATTAGAACTCTGAAAATTTAATATAATATTGCATTATGTGAATAAATATTGTCTACATACACTGCAGTTGAATGTGTAAGCCAAAATCCCTTAGGTAACTCTCGGCAAACTTTTCCCTTTCCTATACACACATACAGAATACACTTGAGTTTGAAATGATAGATCTGCTCCTAGAAGAGAGAATATAAGACTTTCCTTTATATATCAGTGCTTCAGCTTGAGCAAACATCTTGTACCACTTTAAACTTGACTACAAAGTGTTTTATAAGCTTCTCTCTAGCCTTTGCAAGTTATTGAGGTTAATGGTCAATGCAACTGCCATCTCTTATGCAATAAGCTACTTTATTTTGTCTGTGAGTTCTCTAAGGAGTAACACAAGCATAAAGGGTGTATTCAGCATACATGAAATATAATCCTATTAGGGTAGCCAACTAAATTATAGAATCTCTGAAGCAGAAAAGCTGCCAACTCTGTAAAATGATGGTCTTTTTATTCTTGAATGAAATGAAATGACAAGACTGCTGATTTCAATAAAAGAATTTGAACCAAAAATTCAGAGTCATACAAAATGAACCCAATGAGATTGGAATGGCAGTACACATAATGTATTTGATGATTGCATTGAAGGAAAAAAAAAAGAGGCTGATCAGAATGGCTATGAATACTCTAGTTCATTTTGAAAAAAAAATAATAAGAAAAACGGCAGTAGAGATAAACTACTTCTTCATCTCAAGGATTACTATCCCAAGCCATCTGTTAAAATATGGTGTCATCATTGCATTTATCATGTCAAAGGCTTGGCTATTAAAGATGGTAATATTTCTAGACGCTGGAAAGAATTTTTAACTAGTGACCTAAAAATATGATGCTTAGTCATGTTACCAATGATGTGTTTAATAGTGGTGATTTATGTACTTTGAATTTTATGACTAAAATAGCCATCCATATTGTAGTTGGAGCTTCCACAACTTTTATATATTTGGTATTCTGCAATATTTGCTACTTAATCCTTCTCAGCACTTTCATTAGATTTTAAAAATTTTCTTTGTTTTTTTTCCCTGCAAGAATAACCATAAATTCCCAATTAACCTCTCACTAAAAGCTAGCATTTATTAATATTCAACTACTAAAGAATTCAATGCATGAAATGAAGTAAGTCAAGAAAGACAGAGTTCAGAAGGCATGCCACTTTTAACCCATCTCCTTTCTACTGATACATTCTGTGTAGGTTCAAGTTTGCAAAATGGGTATGTATTTCATTCTTCATCCATGTGGATAGTCATATAAAGACTTTAGCCTACTGTATAAGGTCATAATTTTTTTCAATTTAATATAAATATTACTGAAATATATTTATAGAATAGCCAACGATCTGGAATTGGCAATGTATTTAACACTCCCCACCCCCATATAAAAGTCTGTATTTCTTACACATTCATGGTTAGGAAATGTGTGACTAGGAAAATTATGAAACTATTTGGTAAAAAATATGAACAATTTTTAAGGTTTACCAAGTAAGTTATTAACCAATGAGATTTACTTTTCATTAAAGTTGTATACTTTAAGTACCTAATATGTACAATGATCTAGGGATATAAAGACAAGCATAACAGAAGTCCCTAACCTCAAAGAATTCATATAAGATACAGAAAGACATTGTCATTTATTGATTTTTGGCAGATATTAAATAACCACATCTCACAATACTCAGAAAAATATATGCTAGCCTTCCTATTTTACGGATAAGATGATATAATATGTGAACACAAAAACAAAAATTGATGGAATAAATGCTAGAATAATATGTTTCAAATGCCATCTAAGAACAAAAGAATAGTTGAGTCCTTGTTTAACACAAAACATCACCAAGGCATTTAACTGTTTGCATTTGAGTATGGTCTTTCAGATTAGCTAAACACTAAAGTAAGAGGAAGATCGTGAATTGCTATCTAGTTATGTAGGTCTGCTAAGTAGTAATTACCACAAATACAGTAGCTGGAAACAAAACATATTTAATATCTCATAGTTTTTATGAAACAGAAATCTGGCCATGGCTTAGCTGGGTCTTCTGTTTAAGAATTCACAAGGCTACAGTCAAGATGCTGGCTAAGGCTGCATCTGATCCTTACACAGGAAAGAACCAGGGAAGAATAGTCAGGTTTCTGACGGAATTCAGTTCCATTTGGTTATAAGACTAGGGTCTTTGGTTTCTTGATGGTTGTTAACTGGATACCATCCCCACCTCCTAGAAGTTGCCTACAGTTCCTTGCAGTACGGGGAGCTTCAACATGTTCCTCAAAGCCAATAAGAGAAAGAGACTCCAGCAAGGTGAGCATTACAATCTTAGGTACTATAATCACACAATCAAATAAACATTATCATGTACATTCTGTCATCTTTACCATATTCTATTGGTTAGGAGGAAGTCATGAGTCCCACCACATTTAAAAGTAGAGGAATCACACAAGGGTCTGAATGAATGGCAGAGAGCAGGGTCATGGGGCACATTAAAATTTGATCTGACAGAGATGGTATTAAATGAAGAAGATACCTTCTGAGCAAACTATAAAGAACAAATAGTAAAGACAAAGGTGGAAAGAAATGAGATTTAAATTTGCCTTAGAAGATTAGTTGATTATCTTTCTGGTAATACTGAATCATAGTTGTTTTAAAATTTAAAACTCAAGGCACACACCAAGGGATTGACATCATCATCATCATCATAACAGTAACAGTTATCACTTTGCTGACATCATATATCACAAACTGTGGTGAGGTTATGTATATGGTTCCCAAACTTAGCAAATAAAAATATATATGTTCAAGTATTTGGGACATATTTGTACTAAAATATTATTTGTTATTTATTTGGAATTCAAACTTAACAGCCATTAACTGTTGTATCTGGCAACCCTAGTTATATCTGTAATATCTTATCTATTACTGACAAAATACATGCAGTAGATACTATTAATATCATTATTATTTTCATCATCATCCTAAAGATAATTTAACTGAAACTTAAAAAGCCTAAACCTTTGTTCAAAGTGCAGACATTTTTATGTGGTAAGGCTGGCATTCAAATATGGTTGTAATACGGTTAAGAGACTGCTCTTTTGACCTTCATCATTTACTGCCTTTCATTTTAAGAATAATATTGTAATTATATAATTATAATGTTGTAATTATTACAATAATAAAATTACAATTATATAATTTAATTGCATAATTTAATTTAATGTATATTGCAACTATAAGAAGAATATTTATTTCAATTGGTAACTTATTTACTCAGTGAGTTTGAAAACTAAAACCAGTATCTTAAAGAAAAGAACTAGAAACTAAATATCCTTACTAGACACATTGTGGACAAATTGCAGTCACAGAATCTGAGACATGGAGAAGCTATGTAAGAACAGCCATTCCTGTGGCCTTTTAGCAGTGGCAGATCTGAGAAAAGACATCTAATGGGAGGAGATGAAGGATGCTGCCGGAGTCCTGCTATGTTACTGCAATTACCATATGTAATATTCTTTATAATCCTTGGTTTATTTTGTTGCTAGTCCCCTATTTCTTAAATCCAACAAATCTATGCTAAATTCAGCTTCAGCAAAAATCTCTTTCCAACTTGACTCTTATTCTCCTATTGGCATTGCTTTAATATTTGTTATAATCTAGCAAATTCTCTCCTCCTCTCCTTGGAGAATGGAAGTTGATATAAAATCCAAAATAAACATGAGTCCTTTCTCCTGAGAAGACACTGCATTCCATATACCTAGTTAACTTTATAAACACTTATAAACATTTGGTTTGGAGGTCTGAGATATATGTCACAAAGTAAAGTGTTACTGAATTTAATTCCTCACTGCCATTAGATGGAAGTATTTTCAAAATGTTCACAAACATCCACAGGGGCAAGAATCATGAGAAAAGAGCATTAGGGATGAGAAGATATTAGAGTTGATAGATGAATATTATATTGGGCTTTTTCAGTCATAAAAATTACAGTAGATAACATAAGCTCTTACTAACTTTACTAGAGTTGTTAAAATAATATACCACTTCTTTATTTTTCCCAATATCTCTCTCTTCTCTTAACCCACTCCCCCTCACTGTTCCTTCATTTCTTGCTCATCCCTTATACCTATTCCCTAATCAGAGCTTAGGCTACATAGTACAGAAATGGCAGTTACACATTAATGTCAACAATTTTTCAAAGAAAACAAGAAAAGGGTATTTTTCCATGTGCCTGTTAAGTTAGTTTATACATTCTTCTTTAGAAAAAAATAGGCTTCAAATTTCTGTGTCTAAATACAACCAAAATTTATTTCCTGTTAATTATTTCTTCCCAAACAGTTTGTCAGGATGTTTTGCTCTGCACTTCCAAAAGGACCTATGCAATAAGGGGTTGCATCTAGAAAAAGGGAAGTACAGAATCACACAATTATACACTGGTTCTTAAAGGCCCTGCCCAGGAGTAACTCAAGTCACTTTTGCTCCATTATGTCAGTCCAAAATTGTATGGGGACAGGAAAGTGCAACTCTACTGTTGGCCTAGAAAGAGAACCAGAAATGCCTGGTGAAAAGCAACAAGGAATATTGTTCAAAGTTATGAACAAACCTAATTTAAAAGGCTTTTATTAAAAAGCCACCTTACTTAATGTTTATGGAGGGTTAAAACAACAGACAGCATTTACACCTAGAAAATAAAGAAAACAACAAGCTGGGCAGGCATGAATTTGGTAGTGTAACAGATATAGCATGTGTATATGTTTATAATTTTATCAAATAAATTCCCTTGAAAAAAATGTAAAAAATTACTATCTTGATACATCAATTAATGTGTACTTTCTTTTCCACTAATTGGAGTAAATTTCTTGAAAAATGTCTTCAATGAGGTTATTCAAGAAAGGATAAGAAGCAAGCAACTGATGTGCTTTCTGAACTACTTTCACACTTCCTTATTCTTAGGGCAATCAACCCAAAGCCATTACTGGCAAAAGGCTTTATGAGAAATGTGTGAATTCTCACTTCATATATGATTATTAATTTGCATTAAAAAAATCAAAGTGTTTACAGATGCCAGAATGTTTTCTTCATCATGAACCTAAGCTGATATCAATAATTTTTATGTAAAATAATTGTGAAAACTCCATCATAGATAAAAGGTACACATTTTTCATAATTCTTTTTATATGACTTGTTTCTAATATATAAAAATATGGAGCAAATTGACACTAGGTACAGTTTGAAGGGATCGAATATAAGTTTTAGTGTGGATATCACAGAAGATCACACCCTTGCTCGATTTTATATCTCAGCTTTCCCTTCCCACTTACTCACCACACATAAAGGAAAGAGATTATTAGAAAAGATTAACTTAGTGGCTTCACCCTATAATATTTCAACTCTACTATTATCAGTAACTGTTCATTGAATCCATACATCTTACCAAGAAACTTACGAGGCATTTATAAGACATAGGTCAAAAATACATATATTTAATTTCTGCCCTTGGGTATATTTTCTTTCATTTTTCTCCCTGCATGTTTACATGAGTACTCTTCGGGGGTTGCTACTCATCTTGTTTACGGTGATTGACTGTTGCATGGTGTAGAGGAAGCCAGTAGAACATATAATTTCTTTGAGATTGGCTCCAATAGTACAGCCTATTGCAATTTTCTAGGGTGTTGAGAGGAATAAATCACCTTCTTTTAGGACCTCAAAGTCATAATGCTATGTGGAGGGAGGGAATAGGAAGTGCAGTGATAGCAATCTCTCTGGGGCAGTGAGGAAGAGAAGCAAGCATATTGTGGGCTTGTTTTAACAACAGTGATGGTGATAATAAATACAGATGGGAATTTTGGGTTGACCTTAATTCTGAAAAGCCTCAGGAGGCCGCTGATATCATATATAGTTCATTTTTTCATTTCTTTGGTATCTTGTTCTATAACCTAGAGTCTTGACCTGTCACATAAAAGCATGTTTAAAAAGAAGGAAAAGAAAAAGAGTGCATCAGCAGTTAGTGGTTACTTTCCTGGAATAGAAGTAGAAAAGGTGTAAAATGGTCTCAGTTTATGTAAACAAACAGCATTTCAATAAATATAAGAAAAAAAGTTGCTGTGTTTGATTAGAAAGAGGAAAGATTTGTACTTGCTATATTATTCATTACTAACTGGCTTAAAATATATATTTATATATTAAATATATATGTGTATATAAATATTTTTTTCTCTAAGCGTAACTTTGGAACTATTGAATAAGAATGAGAAAAGTTAAAAAGTAAATTCCATCTAATTGAACAGGCATCTCCTCAACCACTCAACATGTGGTAGAAGGAAAAACAAGGTTTGAAATTTAGGGTTTCTCTTAGTCACCTTCAACTACTTCTATATCGAATATTTAAAATTGCATAGGAAGTCAAACCACTGAATATACAAAACATACAGTAATAATGGCATATTGCTCCAGGAGGTACAGATCCTGATCAGCTGAAGTTCTGAGTGAGGGAAAACGCATAAAAACCACGAATTTGTGACATGTTAAGTAATGAGAACTTTAGCACTGTTAGATATTTATTTGTTAATAATAAATAGATATTTATTTGTATATATAAATTACAATATTTTAGATATTTATTTGTATATATTTACCATTTGTCTTCATCTTTTTTCCATTTTCCTCTCTCCCCTCTCCATCCAATCCTTCCTTCCTACTTCCCTCTCTCTCATTATTTTGTGTAAAGTTTGTTGTTGGTGTTTAATTTTTTATTTTAGTGCTTAGGTTACTAACAGTAGGACAGACTGTTACTATTTTAAGGAGCAGTTAACATCATTTAGAGATGGATGTTGTGTTATGTTACCCAGAGATGGATATGTTAAATGTCTGTACTTTGAAAGAGGATGATGGCATCTTTGAATGAAGGGTTCAAAGTGTGGTTAAGAACAAGCGTTTTTGTTTTGTTTTGTTTATAAGGCCAAGTATAATAGAAGGGCATGTGTAGATGCTAAACAGTCATTAAAGAGTTGGACCGTGATAGTTTTTAAGCTATCATGTTTCAGTTCCAAACCTACTCTTTGTTTTTTGATAGGACTTGGGATTCAACAAATTCCACTTCTCCTTTGCCATCTGGATCCCTGGTAAATTTCATAAATACAAAGTTTTCAAAGGAAACTGAGAGCCTGGAATATAGAGAATATTCCATCTTTGTGGATTATTACCTGTCCCTACTAGGGTCACTACAGCAATAATACAGTTGATTTCAGTTTACAGGATTTTCCCCCACATTTCAGAAACTGCCTTATTATGTACCTTAAAAGGAAGCACATCACCAGCCATCCAATTATGTTCCCTCTTACTTGACTATAACAAATTCAAGGGCAGGTATATGACTTTTTATCTGTGTCAATCTATAGTTTTTGTTAAATCAGCAAACTGCAGAACCTCTGATTCACAGCAGGTATGAAGTAACTATTTGTTGACTGAAATTAAAATGAGGAAAAAAGAGGTGCCTGCATGGTTCAGTCAGTTAAACATCTGCCTTCAGCTCTGGTCATGATCCTGGGGTCCTGGGATTGAGCCTCTTTGGGCTCCCTGCATGGAACCTGCTTCTCCCTGTCCCTCTGCTGCTCCCCCTGCATGTGCTCACTCTCTCTCTATCTTCTTTAAATTTTATTTCAAGAAATAAAATTTCTTTAAAAGGAAAATAAAATGAGAAAAAAATAGCTCAATAATGGCTTTATTTTCTTTACTTTCCACACTGTTATTACATTCTTTCATTGACCATATGTCCATAATGGTCAAAATATGAAAAGAGTCCAGATGTCCACTGACAAATGAGTGGATAAAGAAGATGTGGTACACACACACACAGACACAGACACACACACACACACACACACACACACGAATATTACTCAGCCATCAAAAAGACTGAAATGTTGCCACTTGCAATGATGTGGATGGAACTAGAGGGTATTATGCTAAGTGAAATAAGTTAGAGAAAGACAAATACCATATGGTTTCACTCACCTGTGGAATTTAAGAAACAAAACAGATGAACATAGGGGAAGGGAAGGAAAAATAAAATAAGGTAAAAAGAGAAGGAGGCAAATCATGAGACTTTTCAGTATAGGAAGTAAAATGAGTGTTGCTGGAGGGAAGATGGGTGGGGGGTTAGGTAATCTGGTGATGGGCATTAAGGAGGGCACTTGATGTAATGAGCACTGGGTGTTCTATGTAACTATGAATCACTAAATTCTACTACTGAAACTAATAAAACACTGTATTTAACTAAGTTTAATTTAAATTTAAAAATGAAGAAAAAAAACAGATATTCATGCAGGACCTTCAACAAGCAAGGCAGTCTCTTTGTTTGTGTAATTTCTTGCTTAATAAAATTTATAATAATATGAATCTGAGAAAATACAAATCAAATTAAATTTCTTACCATTTGCATCACTAATATTTTATTAGAATCTCTATGCTGGTGAAACCATGGATTTATTTTTAAATTATGGATGATTACCTAATGTTCAGGTAAATTATTCTTTCAAATATTATATTTCATTATGTTTATTTTTGATAGGTAGTTATTCTTACCATAGTAAAATAAATAAAGGTAAAAATAGGTAGTAGGTTTTGATTACTGAGGAACTGAATTAAAAGTTAACTACTTACTTTTGTATGATATTGATAAGGTTATTTAATGTTTTTGTTTTTTAATTTTTTTTTTCTTTGTTTCAGGTTGGGAAGTTTTATTCACCTTATCTTTGAGCTCCTTCATTCTTTCCTCAGCTCTGTTGAGTCTACTAATGAACCTGTCAAAAGCATTATTCATTTCCGTTACTATATTTTTGATATACAGAATTTCCTTTTGACTAATTCTTTTCATGTCCATCTTTCAGCTTCCATTATCCATCTGGTCATGTGTGTTGTCTACTTTGCCTTTAGACCCTAAACATACTAATCATAATTATTATAAAGTCCCTGTCTGGTAAATACAATACCCATGACATAGCTGAATCTGGTTCTGATGATTGCTTTGTCTCTTCAGACTTTGTTGTTTCTTGACTTTTGACATGTTTTCCAATTTTGTTGTTGTTGTTGTTGAAAGTTGGACAGGTATTGGGTAACAGGTGAATAGACATTCAACATGAGAATTTATGTTAATCTGGCTAAGAGTTGGGATGTGTCCAATGTTTGTTGTAGTTACAGGTAGCAGAGACTTTAATTTCCTCTTGTGTCTTTATTTTGGTCTCCCTTCCTGGCTTTGGGGCTTTGCTTTGTACTGCTTTTTAGGAGGGCCTGGATCTTGCAGCTATAATCCATTACTATTATACTGTTGGTATGGTAGTAAAAGGGGGGAAGGGGTCTTCTATAATCATCTTATTAAGTCATAGTCTCTTACTGATCCTGTGCTTCAGGAGTATAGCCTTTACAAGTGTTTCTGTCTCCTCTACAGGAAGCTAGCTTTTCCCGCTCTTCTCATTACTCCTCTCCTTAGCTGCAACATTCTCAATCTATTTACTCCAATGTTGGCTGTGTTGACTATGGATTTTTTCCCCTTAGTTGAGTCAGGAAGGCTATAGCAGGCTAGAGTGATATGGATTGCCTTTACCCTAGCTTGGATAAGAGTACAATATTGCCAGTTGGTAACATCCTTTCCCTTGGAAGTGTAGGGCTTTATCAAGGATTAGGATCTGGGAGGGTTTCACAGAGTTCACTCTTATCTTTCCACTGCCATGGTCACAAGGAGGATCATTGTTGAATCCTGGCCATGAGAACCCAGTGGAGTTCCTGGAGGAACTAATGAAAAAGTGGAGTCCCACAATGACTATTGCTCTAGTCTATACTCAGCCGTTGAGAATTAGTAAAAATTAATAATTAAATAATTTCTTACCGTTCCTTCCAGCTCACGGTGCCCAACAGCTTCTGTTTCAGGTAAGCAAATCTTGGATTTTTACCACTGTGGATGAACTTATCCATCCAGATTTCATGGTGGCTGTTTGCTCTGTGACTTCAGTTCTCTAATGGGTCCAAGAAAAGTCATTAATTTTTGTTTGTTTGTTTGTCAGGTTTTTCTCATTTTACCAACAGGTGTATTAACTTCCAAACTCTTTATATATCAGAGCTGAAGTAAATGCCCCATCTTTAAAAGGGATTAAAAATATTTTTTTACAAAGGGTAGAGTATTAAAGTTGAGGAAGAAAATAACTTATTTTTATAAACTAGTAAATGTGTAAATGTTTGATACTCTTACCAGATTTAACTTAAAATGTTTTAACAATTGGTAATCTTCCATTTTTTTCTCTTCCACTAAAAGTGAGTGGATAAGTACTTGCTTTTGGTTCTTTCTAACATGACAGATGATTGTTTTTCTTAGCCATTTAGTCAATTATTTTTTAGTATGGACTTTCATCTTGTCTTTAAATATCCATCAGACACTGTGACCATTCTTTGTTCACTTTTTTAGTGCTTGTGTTGAAACTACTAGAAACAACACTTTGTAATCATAAAAACCTATAAGGCTTTTGATCTAACTCCTTCCAATGTCACTTCCCCATCTGGAGTTTTAGGTGCCTTCAGGATTCTTCTGATTGAAAGCATTTCTTTTATACATATGCCTTTTGCTTCTGTTACTTGAGGGGATGATTGATCAGATCATCTTGTCAGCAATTTCTTTTTATTTGGTCAGCAGGATGCCTGCTCTTTTCTTACAATTCTGGAAATATTTCTCAACTTCATCGAAATATAACAGATTTATGTTGTTTGTGGTAAGTTTGAACATAAAATTGTGACTTGTGTTAATAAAATCAATAAAAGAGTTAGTCCAAATTAGCATGGTAAAGTAGAGAGGAAATGGAACCCAGATCCAATAAACTGGCTGTGTGTCTTGGGCAAACAGTGCACCTCTCTGAAACTATTCTCCAACATTAAAAGAAGTATTCAGCTTGGAAATGCTCTCTGCTCATTTAACAAACATGTGTTGAGAACCAACTCTTTGTCAGACACCATTCTAATTACTAGGAATATCATGATGAAGAACAAAGGCAAGGTGCTTGCACTCATGGAAATGAACTGTAGAGAGATGAGGTTAACAATAAATAAGGGGAGAAATGAAGATACAAGAAAATAGCAGGTGGTTATGAGTATTCAATGAAGGATTAAAGTAAAGTGGTTGATAGAGTTGTTGGATGCTACTTTAGACAAGGCGATTAGGGAAGGCCTAATGTCTACATGACCGGGATTCAGATTCAGCTCATAAAGACAGAAGAAATGTTGGTACAAGCTCCTAAAGCAGAAATAAAATCAGCATAATTTAGACCTCCTGGAGACTAGTTTTGCTAAAGGGTAGTGAGCAAGAGAGAAACATTATAAACTGAAAAATAGGGAGGGCTAGGGTCTCATTATGTAAAAATCTCTAAGTTATCTACGGAGTTTAGATTTTATTGCAAGTATGAGAAGCATTGACAAATTCTGTTTCAATTCCATAATTTAGTACTGCTTCTTTATTCCTTATCCTCATTCTTTGAAAATATGCAGGTTATAATATGCTTACATGATAACAAAATAACAAAGCTGCATTATATTTGTGAAATGCTTTCCATTATAAAGTACCTTCAAATTAATTCTCACTGATAGATTGCTAAAGATTGTAATCTACTGATGAGATCATTGATTCAGAGATATTTTATCATCTGTGTAAAGATTTGTATATATGCACAATCTTTTGTAAAAGTTGTATTAATTGTTTTGTACATGAAAAGAAGTCTAGCACATGATTTTTATTTATTTTTTAAAGATTTTATTTATTTATTTGAGAGAGAGAGAGAGAGTGTGTGTGTGTGTGTGTGAGAGAGAGAGAGAGAGAGAGAGCATGAGAGGGGAGAGGGTCAGAGGGAGAAGCAGACTCCCTGCAGAGCTGACAGCCCGATGTGGAGCTCGATCCCAAAACTCCAGGATCATGACCTGAGCTGAAGGCAGTCGCTTAACCAACTGAGCCACCCAGGTGCTCTAGTTCATGATTTTTAAATGATATGCCACAAATTATTGAGTGAAACAGTGTCAGAGATAGTATCCAAGCCTAAGTTTTTAGGCACTAAGGACCAAGCTCCTTTTTTTTTTTTTTCAAAGATTTTATTTATTTATTTGACAGACAGAGATCACAAGTAGGCAAAGAAGCAGGCAGAGAGAGGAGGAAGCAGGCTTCCCGCTGAGCAGAGAGCCCCCCTGGGATCATGACCTGAGCCGAAGGCAGAGGCTTTAACCCACTGAGCCACCCAGGCGCCCCCCAAGCTCCTTATAATAACTGTTTAGACTACAACCTAGAATTTATCTTTAATTCTCTAATTCTTCTTGGGCCAGAAGGCAAACCAAAGCTTTCTCTTCTCATGATGGTGACAGTGGTAGAAGAGAAAGAGTAGAAACCCATGATGCTTCTTAAAGACCAGCCTTGGAAGTGGTATTCCGTTACCTCTGCTTAACTACTATTGGCTGAAAAAATTTTAAATGACAAACCTATAGATAAGGAGTAAAAATTTGGATCAGCAATTTAATCTATTTGCCATTGGTAAAAGTATTTCTGAAACATTATTGAAGTTTTAAGTAATAACAAACAATGCTTGTTTAGTAGTGGTTTATAAGTACATAAAGTATTTTCACACGCATTGTATAGTTATCCATATTATCCCATTGGATCCTTCGGCAATACTATGATGTACATATTTTCACCATTTTACAAATGAGAAAACTAAAGATCAGAGAGGTAAAATATATTTCCCAAATCACTCAGTTATATTTGAAAAGGCTTCGAATCTACTACTTACCATTGTTTAGATTCTAGCTATCTCCTCCCTTCTTTTCTATGAAGAGAATGTCTCTCTGAAGACATTCTACATAATGTCTCCATAACTTATTAAAACAAAACAAACTTTGGAAATTAACATGTTATAAATTACCTACCCATGAACTAATTGTTGCATACTTAGTGGTAAATGTGTTCAAGTTACTAACGATCTTCATTTTCGTAAATTTTTCAGTAAATTTATCAGTGATTTTTATAGTTTGCTTTTATAGATAATGCTATTATTATTGCACTCAAATTCTTTGACAGCATCACTGCCAAATCAATAACCTTTCCAATGTATCCTGAAGTGGTCTGAAAGAGATTCCCAAATAAAAGTATCCTATACTAAAGTATTGTCATGATGATATTTGTGTCTAGAAGCTAGGTAAAAGAAGGGGTTTGTTTGGGTTTTTTTTGTAGAAAAATGGCATATCAAAATATTAGATTTGGGATTATAAAACAAAGTTCTGTCCTTTTTCTGGTCCTTATCTTAGCAATTATTTAGTGAAACTTACTAGGCTCCTTCTAATATATAAATTTTATCATTTGAGGAACGTATATGATACAGAATTTTTTCAATAAAGGACATCATTTTGGAATGCAGTGAAAAATGGGAAGGTTTGCCATGTTTTGACTGTAAAGAAATGGTTTTATTACCATTAAATCTGCAGCATAGTGAAGAGAAGGGATATCTCTTTGAAGCATGAAGGGTCCCCAATTGGCTTTCTGCCCTGTTCTTTACCCGGGCTTTTTGTCTCACTCCAGCTACACTGGCTATGAAGGGGGTTGGCGAGGACCTAGAACAACTTGCAACTGTGGTTAGAGGTGCAATGATAGGAGGCTTTAAAAATTGCACCAAATATTCAGCTTCTTATTTTTAAAATTTTGCGCTCTCTAGTATTTGAGGCAAAGTTCATCTCATTGTACCACTTCCCTGACTCTGCTCCAGAGTATAATTCACAAATAAAAGTTACTTGAAAGCTCTTTTTTTAAAGTATACTTAAATCCATGATTTGAAGGATCAGTCATGGTCTGTTTTTCCATTATTTTCACAGTACCTAGTAAGAGTCTGACACCTGGTAAGCAGTCATAAATACTTGATGAATTAAATCAATTAACTTGTGTGAAGTTTGCATAAGGGATAAGGAATGAATACAAGTCTAGTGGAATTTATTAGTGTTATGCTTTTGTAATAAATTATAAAGGAAAATAATACTTAAATATAAGGTTTCAAAATGTCTGTTAGTTATCATGGATTACAACAAAAATAGAATTCTCAAACAAATAAAAGAAATAAGCAGTTTCCTTGAATAGAGAAATGTGATTACCTGTGAAACCTGGAAGAAGATATAAAATATAAAGCTCTAACAGCACTGTGGTAAAAAATGACTAGCAGAGCAGCACCTGGGTGGCTCAGTTGGTTAAGTGTCTTCCTTTGGCTAAGGTCATGATCCCGGAGTCCCAGGATTGAGCCCCCACGCTGGGTTCCCTGCTTAGTGGGGAGCCTGCTTCCTCCTATCTTCTACTCATCTAGCTTGTTCTCTCTCTTGAATAAATAAATAAATAAAATCTTTTTTAAAAAGTCACTAATGAATCCCTCCATAAGCCTTGACATGGGTTCTGACCAAGGGGAAGAGGTCTCCTCCTCTGTGTGCACTCAGATCACTGTGCCCCCTCCCTCAGCACCTCACCCGTTTCTCTTTGACTTATGCTACCCACCATTCTCTTTCAAGGCATATGAGGTCTATCCACATTCCTGCATTATGTCCCTCAGCCCTTGAAGATTATTGCATTGTCATCTTTTTTTGTCTCATTGTCAACTTCTTGGCACCATAGGAAATGATAACATCCAGAGATGGTATTCCAAATGCTTTAACTAGTGGCCCTGATTACAGAGATGACACGTAACTGTGTACAGATGTTGTGCAAGTGACACGATGGAAAGAAAAATGACATAAACAAAACCCAGTCGCCAACTGAGTGCCGCAAGGAAAGCAGGAGCTGTGGGGATTTACAGGGTTCGAAAAAATGAGAATTAGATTCAAACACTAAGAAAGAACTTGTAAAGATAAAAGGAGTTTTCTGTCGACAGAGGTACAGTTGCTGTGCTTGGGAAGTCAGGAAATTGTAGGACATTGAGTCCAATTTAGGGAATGTATAGAGCCATATGGGTGATTGTAGAAGTTCTGGGATTTTAGTTGTTTCTGAAATAAACAAGGCTTTATATAAAATAATTAGATTAGTACTGACAGATTCTTAAGGGAAATTGGGTAATCAATTCTAATTATAGCTTCCTTTTTAGGATTAATCTGTTAAGCAGTCTGTAAAGAGTCAGCATGTAGGCCAGGGGATGGGCCAGTCTTACCAAGAGCATGAGATGCTCTACAGATCTCTCTAAATCTTGGGGGTTGTTCCTATTAAGGGGAATAGTGACAAGGAAAAGACAGAGCTTTGTGTATCTCGTAAGTATGAGAACAAGAATTACAGCTAGAGAAGGAGCCATATTGTGGAGAGCACTTGCTCTTCTAAATCGTTTTCTAGGTTGAAAATGTGCAAATAATTATAACTTCTACTTTAACTTTGTACTGTTAATAATTGTGGGTGGTACAAGCACAAAAATCAGACAAATCTAGAACCATGTATATGTATCTAGATATGTAGCTGTACTCTTCAGACAAGTTATAAACTCTAGGCTTCAGTTTCCATGTCTCATAACTGGGGAACTCGACCAACATAGAATTGTAATGAAGATGAGGTATTTTATGTAAAACACTTAGGGAAATGCCTGGCATGTAGTTTTTTTAAATATTATTATGCTTATTACTAAAAACAACTCTTTTCTTCTTCTTTAATTAAATAGCTCTTCCAAAATATGACTGAATGATTTTTCTATTTTTGTTGTAAGCTATACTTGGTGTAGTGTACTTGTAATTATTTATGGTGATCTCTAAAGAAGATGACTGGGCTTTGTTTTTCTTTGTTTTTGCATCAAAAGGAGAAAAGTAAGGATTTGTATTTAATCATAGATATTATATGTTAGATCTAATACTTAGATCTAATATTTCAAGAAACTGACTTAGAGATTATTTTATATCTGTAATAAATGCTAAACAAGAAGGTGTATTATTGTTTAGAGAGTCTAACTCTTACCGGGAAAGTCAAGTAGTTAAAACAACCATCAGAGGACTCTCTATGGGATATTTCAGAAGTAAGTGAACGAATTAAGAATTATATATTATACCCATAGGAACTACTATTGAATTTTGGGTATTTTTCCTTTAAAATTTTTTGATTCATTAATTAGTTTTGATATTTAGTGTTATGTTTGCTCATGTTGACATAGTCTCAAATTACTGTTTAGGGCCGCCTGGGTGGCTCCATTTGTTGAGCATCTGCCTTTGGCTCAGGTCATGATGTCAGGGTCCTAGGATCCTGTCCCACATCGGGCTCCTTGCTCAGCAGTGAGTCTGCTTCTCCCTCTGTTTGCCGCTCCCCTGCTTGTGTTCACACACACTCTCTGGCAAATAAATAAATAAAATCTTTTTAAAAATTAAAAATATAAATAAAGTTCTTAAAATAATAAAAATAAATAAATAAAATTACTGTTTTTTTTTTTCCTTTTCTCTATCTAAGAATGCATTTACTTTTGTACAATTGAGTGGATTTAAAATTTTTCCAGTGACTCCAAACTTGTGTTTTGGTTAAAGAATAGGACTTGCACAGCTTCAATGTTTTAAACTATTTTAAACTGAATTAAGCAATGCTATTTCTGGTTTTTAAAAATGTTTTGTGGTCACCTACAAAGAAGGTGCCTGTTTATACAATACAAAGCTTAATACATACCTCTTAATGTAAACATATATCTTTAGACCATAATGGTCACATAGGAATTTCTATTGCTCCGACCACCTCTCTCCCCTAAGAAATATCAATTTGGACAACTATCTGTGTATGAAAATTCACAATACTGATTAAGGGGCATAGTTTTTATGACAATTTTATCATCATAGAGAGGTACTGAACTTAAAATCTTGGTCTCTGAATTCTGCTGGTCTGAATTTCAGTGTGAGCTTCATAATTTCCCAATCATATGAACTTGGAGAAAATTAGCTCCTTTTATTTATCTTTAAAATGAAATTCACAAAGTACATTAGAGGAATACATGAGTTAATCACAAAGAAAATTGTAGACTGGTCTCTGGCACAGTATAAGTACTAATTAAGTGCAACTATTATTAATACCTTGTATGGAACTTTTCAAGGGAAAATATGTAATTTATCCTGTAGAATGGTCATCCATTTGCTTTGCCTAAGATATATGTGCCTATATTTTTATTTTTACTACCACATAATTTCAAGTCTATTTTAAAAATCATGTAGTTAGATTTTACTTTTTGTCATATAGTGAGAGTTTTATCTTAATAAGTAAACCCCAAATTTGATGTTTTAACTGATACAGATTGTCTTGAATCTGTTTTGTCAGCTTAATGGCTTTGCTTTTTAAATTGTCTTGCTCTCCTTGTTTTATGCACACACACATATATATCTTCTCCAACCTTGTGATTTATATTAGTTTTAATTTTTTAACAAAGTTATCCTTAGCCTACATTTTTCTAGTTGATAAAATTAAGAAAAAGATATTACTTTTGAGTAACCTATATAACAAAATAATTTAATGTGCTTTACTTTTGCTATATCCCAGCCAGCTGAAAAACTTTCTCAATCATCTGTCATTTTAGGTACAGAGATTTTTTTCATTATTTTCATATTTAACATATACCACCTATTTTTGTACAGGTTTATAAAAAGAATTGCAAAATTTTGCTATTACCTTTTCTTAAGTTACAATTAATTACTTGTCATTGCCCTCCTTTAGCTCTTACCTTTATTTTCTCTTTTTTTTAAAAAAAATATTTATTTATTTATTTATTTATTTAGAAATAAATAGAGAGAGGGTGTGAAAGAGAGAGAACATGGCAGGGTGGGGGGAGAAGCAGAGGGAGAAGTCGATTCCCCACTGAGCAGGGAACTTGACGTAAGGCTAGATCCCAGCACCCTGGGATCATGACCTGAACTGAAGGCAGACACTTTTTTTCTTTTTTAAAGATTTTATTTATTTATTTGACAGAGAGAAAGAGATCACAAGTAGGCAGAGAGGCAGGCAGTGGGGGGGGGGTAGGGGGAGCAGGCTCCCCGCTGAGCAGAGAACCTGACTCGGGGCTCAATCCCAGGACCCTGAGATCATGACCTGAGCCGAAGGCAGAGGCTTTACCCACTGAGCCACCCAGGCACCCCATGAAGGCAGACACTTAACCAACTGAGCCATCCTGGTGTCCCTGTTTTATCTTTTTTATTAGATACATGTTATCCTCTAAATAGAAAGGTACAAGACAATTTTTAACATTATGTGTATAAGAATATTTTTATTTTGTGTTCAGTCCACACAAGAAAAACTACAAAGTAAGGCTTGACATTTTGAGGTCATATCTTTTTCTATTCAGTATTTTGAAAACTGTGTCTCGTGAATTCTGGCCTTTACTTCGTGTAACATTATAACAACATCTGACTCTTCTCTGTTCATTAGTATCCATGTGTTTGTCTCTTTTTCCATTCCTAGTTGCATAAATAATGTATCTTTTACCTCTATAGTTAATTGTATCATAATAGATCCTTCGTATCTGAACAAACCTGAACAAACCATGAAATCATTTATTGATATTTTCTTCTAGCTTGAGATTTTTAGTTAGTCATTTGCTTCTGGTAAAGAAATAAATGGTATCTTTTCACTTCATTATTTAACTGTGTATTTATCATTTTTCTTTCAACATTTTTAATTATTTACCCTTTATTTTCTGCATTCCAGGAGGGATTCTCTTATTTGTTTTCAGATTGGTGATTTAATTTTCTGTGGCATCAAATTTTCTCTTCCTTTCCCACAATGTAGATTTTTCCTTACTCTCATCTTTCACTTATTTCATTACCTTTTAATCTCGTCTGGTTCATTCCTTATGACTTTGTTTTTTTCATACATTAAAGCAAGTCATTAAGAATGTAAACAGCATTCTAAATTTGTTCTTTGGTTCTTGTATTATATAATTTCAGAAGTAATTTTTTTCTTGTGAGTCTTCTAGATACTAATACACTGTCTTATAATGTAGATATTTTTCCATATAGTCTTCTTGGTTTTATACTGTGATTATTACTCATTATTATCACTCATTATTGCTGCATTACCTAGGGTAAGCTAAATGGTACAGAAGCAGAATCAAACAAATGACTGAACACAAAAGAAATTTATATTTTGCTCTCAAAACAACAGTTGAAAAATGTACAGGGTGACAGATCATCTCTCCTGTGTGAGTTTATTCAATGACCCACACTCCTATTTTGTATATATCTACTAATGCATGAATCTTCCTTGTTCTCTCTATGCAACTGGCAGAAGAATAAAAAACAAATGATAGAGCAGATAAGAGGTTTCAACTGACCATAATGGGAAACATAACACACCATTATTGCTCCTATGCTATTGATGGGAACTCAGTTACATGTTTACATCTAATCCTGAATGTATCTGAGAAATGAGGCCATCTATGTGTGTCAAAGAAGAGGAAATGGGTTTGGTAAACAGCTAGCAATCTCTGAGAAACCTCAAACAAGACAACATATGGTTTTTCAATATACATACCAGGTTGATGTAGACTCAATAGGGTATCATTAGCAATAAGTAGTAATTTTCAACACTGCCCCTTTAAACCTCCTGGTAAGATCATTCTTCACCCATGCATAAAATCTCAAACTACCCCATAGTTTTTCCAATCATTTGCATATATTAGCAAGTATCTTAGTCTTCAAATGTTAGATAAATACTGCCTAAGCTATTATCAAAGAGTAAAGTTTTTATTTGATTTAAAACTTCTTACTCATCTTCAGCCTGACTTAGGCTTAGAGGTCTATAGTGAAGGGAGAAAGTGTGGGTCTTCTTCACTATTCCTCAGGCACAGAGTAGCAATTATTAATGACTGTTTTACAGAAATAGAGTCACATTATTAGTTCTATAGATAGAAGACATTGTGATATATAAAGATCCAAGCCAATTTCTGATTTTTAATAGAATTTAAGCTTTTAAATTCGTTCTCTACTGAAGTGCAGTCTTGTGTGTGTGTGTGTGTTTCTTCTCAATTTCTTTGCTCTGTGTAAATCTGAATGATTACAGTTCATGGGGAGGAGTACGTTAAATGTTCAGTAGGATTCCTTTCTGTCTGGATTTTTCATGTTTCCTCTTAGCCTCCTGGTTTTAATCAAGATACAACTTCCTGGAAAGCTCGAATTTTCATAAGCACCCCACATTCCTCCCAGTTGCTACTGGCTTTTCTTCAGAGTCCCACCCCTCTTTCCAAGTTCTTCTCTGGGCTATGCAACCTTTGTCAAAATGCAAAAATATGGCACGTGTAATAAGACTCAAGGCTGTGGAAGTATTATTGCTCAGTTTCTAGAATCCAAATATACTGAGTCAGATGATAGATATTGGAAGTATTATGAAGCATAGTCATAGGCTTAACATAATAAAAATGGTATTTCATAAATGATGCTTGGATATGCCATAGTATGAAGCCTGAGTAAAATTTTTCTTAATCCAGATTCATATGCCTTATCATTCATGCAAGTTTCTTTTTTATTAAATTTTCTGACAGCCTTAATTTTAAATACTATTATGAGTTTTCATCTTTGGTGACTTCACCGGTATTTTTTAAGTGAATACCTTATCCTTTTTTTTTAAATGCTATTATATAGTGTATTAGCACAGTCAGTGGTGCCTGTATATAATTTACAAGTAAAAATAAAATGCATAACTGAATAAGTACACTGTAGTTTGTCTAAATTTTATTACTATTGGATTCACAAACAAAAATGAGAACACTGTTCTAAATTACAGCTTTATCTAGTTTCTCATCAGACTTATCTAAGTCTGTCTTGCTCAGAGTGTTTGTCAAATTGATGTCAACTGGCAAATTTTTGTTACTGGTCCACAAAGAAGTAGTACAGAAATTGGAATAAACATTTACAGATGTTTATAGAAATTGACAAGACTGCAAGATCCAAGTATGTGATTATTTTCCCAGAAATTCATCTTTTACACAAGTATTCTTCTGTAATGCACAGGAGAAAATAGTCTTTCACCACAGATAGTTTGAGAAGTATTGTCCAGGAGATATTCAGCACTAATCCCATTACATTTCATTTCCTTGTTTTTCTGAGTCAGCCTCCATGTTTAGGCTTCCTGGATCATTCATCATTAGCCAGATTTTTATCTCCAAACTGCACTATACATCCATTAATCTTACCCATCTTGTACTCTTCATCATCCCAAACTCTTTCACTGGGCTGTCAACAACATATGTTCTGTTGTCAAGACTCCCTATATCCTCAGACTCTTTTCTAAATATTTACAAAATCACATTCACCTATCTCTGCCCTACCACTTTCTAAAGTATGTTATTCTTGAAATTTTCTCTGTCATTTTTTTAAAGATTTATTTACTTATTTTAGAGAAAGAGAGAAAGAGAGCATGTATGTGTAAGAGAGGGGGAAGGGGAAGAGAGAGAGAATCTTCAAGTAGACTCCCCATTGAGTGTGTCCCACCATGGAGACATCATCCCACAACCCTGAGATAGTGCCCTGAGCTGAAACCAAGACTCAGACTCTTAACTGACTGAGCCACCCAGGTGCCCCTCTCTGTCACTTTCAAAAAGATTTTCTATTCATTTTTTTCCCTATTGACATATAAACATCATCTGATTTCCTCCATCTAAAATATCTATCATCTATCTATCTTCTCTCTTTCTCATACACATCTATCTCATCTTTTATCTGTAATCATCTGCCTATTCTGACACCATGTTCCTTTTCAAACACTGCCTTATTCCACTCTTCCCACTCATCTGAAGGAAGGAAGAGAGAGAGGAAAGAAGGAAGGAAAGGAGGAAGGAAGGAGTGAACAAATGAGGGAGGGAAGGAGGAAAGGAAAATGGGTGGAAGGAAGGAAGGAAACTGGAATAAATAGTCTACTCTTAATGTCTGTACTTTCTCATTTACTCTTTCCTCTCTACCTCTTCTCTGTTACTACAGGGAACAGCTCTTGTCAAGAAAACCTATAATTTCTATTCCTATTTTGGCATATGTTGCTTTTCTATTCTCATCTTAACTGATGTCTCAGTACCATGCTATAAAATATCACTTCCTATTCTTAAATCAGTTTATTCCTTTGAATTCTAGGTTCTTTTCTATAGGCTATTTTCTCCTACCTTATTGCCCACTTCATCTCAGTGTCTGGTGCTGGGTCCTCTTTTCATGCCATTTGCATTTGGTGATGAGTGCTTCAGTGCTCAGTCATCAAATCTACTTCTCTTCTCTGAATATATCTTCCTCAGGTAACTTCATGCAGTTCCATGACTACAGATAATATCCACATGCTAAGGTTCCCAAAGGTCCATCTCTAGCCCTAACTTTTCATCTGAAATCCAGACTCATATATCCAATAGCTTTCTGGACATCTCCACTTAGATAACTATAAATGTGTCTAATTCAAGACATCCCAATGGAATTAATGATTTCTTCCATCTGAATGTATGGTTTCCCAGGCTTCCTTATCTTGGTAAATGGCACCAACACTAACTCAACTGCTTAAACCAAAAGCCTGAGAATCTTTAATTTTCATGTTTTCTTTCTCCTTTCTTTTGGCAAACATTTTCAGCTCTATCTCCAAAACATATCACAAATGCTTTCACTTTTCTCCCACTGTACCCCAGACATATCTCTAGACCAGACTACCAAACTATGCTAATAGCCTTCTCTTTGGTCCCCATGTGAGCACCTTCCTCCACATTTCAAGCACCAGTCAGAGTAAATATTTGAAACATCCAACATTCAAGAATCTAAAATACTCTAGAAATTTTTCTCTATACTTAAAATAACACCTAAATTCCTGGCAGAGACCTACAAGCATTTAGTCTTCCTCTTCTCAGAAAGCACCTAAATATGGCTGCCTCTTCCTCACTACTACTATAATTGGCCCTTTCAGACGACTCAGGGCACTTGTATTTGCTGATCCTTTTGCCTGTCATATTCCTCCCTCAGAACATCAAATGGATGGTTTCTTACTATTTATGTCTTATCTGAAAGCGCACCTCCTAACAGGTCTCCCCTAGCCAATCAATTTAAAAGTATTTCACCCATTGTTCATTTCACAATACTTTCTTCTATTTTCATCAAATCATATATCCTTAGCTGATAATACCTTGTTTTGTGTGAATTTTTTTTTTCTTGTTTGTGGCTTGCCCACCCCTTCTCAAACAAAATGTATGTTCAGAGACAAAGTCTATCTTGTTATGTCCTACACTTAGAATAGGGTTTAGAATATGGTAGACAATTGGTAAATTTTTTTTAATGAATAAAATTTATGAATAGTTGGATTAGCAGCTAATGCTCAGGAGACATTTTAAACAAGAAATCAGTTGTGTCATGTTTTATTTATATATTATCATTCAAATTATTTTTAGTATGTACCTAAAGATTAATACAGTTGTGTTGATTTAAAATTGTCTCTAGTTTGTCTATTAAAAGACAAGAAAGATGGGGGGAATTATGTTACATAATGATTTATTTCTGGTTGGCAAAGAAAAAGAAATAAACAATGTCTAGCATCAAAAGTTCAAGTGCAGTTATTATAAACAAATGAAATCTACTTTAATAGATCTTGCAATTTCAAGGGGGTTTAAGGAAAAAAATGTCATTTATTTTTACAGATTATTTGCCTTTAAACTCTAAGGACATGGAAGAGACTAAGTTTACTGACAAAGCGAAAAATAGAGTAATTTCATTAACCATGCTAATTTAGATCCCTCTAAAAAATGCCAAACTATATTTTACAACTTTTTCAATTACAATTAATCTATTTTTGAAGTTCTAATTAAATGCCTGAATAATAAAAATGTTCTTGCTTTACTTATAAAGAATTATTGGTTAGTTCATTGGCTACAACATGAAACACACATTTGAAAACCATTCCTAGATTCAATAACAAAGTGTAAGATTTTGAATGATAATGCACTCTTTATGTAAATGTAAACTTTAAAATATGTATGTGCTGCTTCAAAATATATGTGTGTTGCATTAACTGTATTCTCCTAAATTTTTGTAAAATACATATACTTTTTTCCAGTTTAGTGGTATGCATATTTTAAATTTGAGTTTGGGGATTGTTTGTAGCTCAGAAATTTATATTAGCACCTATTAGTATTATCATTATTCAATTATTGGAAATTTTTCTTTGTTTCATGAGAAAAAAATGGCAATTGCCATAGTTCAAGTTATCATTATAGATTTCCCCTGTGGTATCACATTTTACTCCCAGACTACTTCTGATTGTATGTGCTGATATATACAGACATACTTAATGTATGTCAAGATTTACTTCAAATCACATCTGTCTATAGTACCTACATGCTTGGTCTGACTTGAAAAATGAAAAATTTATTTAGGCAGGGATATTATTCCAAATTATCAAAGACCATTACTCATATAACTTTATTATTTTTAGAAAACTGTATTTAGTCAGTGAACATTTTATACTCTACAAACAGGAAAAACTGGAATTACCAATAGATTCTTTAAGAATACTAAAGTTCAGACACATAATAGTCAAAGATTTTAAAGAAAATTCATGTAATAAAATATTATCAAAGAAGCTATTAAAATACCTTAATTTCATCATATATAACTTTATTACTTTTGACATGCAATGTATGAATTTATATAATAAATTATTTTAAATTATTTTTAAGTTACAGTATTATAAAAAAAAATTAGGAAATAACTGAACTTCTTATATATTTAAAAAAATAAATTTAACCGGGCATCAGGGTGGCTTAGTCAGTTAAGCCTCTGATTCTTGGTTTTAGCTCAGGTCATGATCTCATTGGTTATGAGAATAAGCCCCACTACTGGCTTGAAGATTCTCTCCCTCTGTCCCTACCCCCCTTCTCTCTCTGTGTGTGTCTCTCTCTAAAATAAATAAAGAAGTCTTTTAAAAAATTAACAAAAATGTACTATTATTGATAAATGGTCAGAAAGAAGTCTCAACAGAAATAATTTTTTACATTGTTCAGATATGATTCCTTTTCATAGGCATGCCATTACTTATTCTAATTTCTTATTCTAATTTCCTGGAAATATTAGAATGCTACTTTATTTACATTTTTCACATGTACTGTATACATATTTTTTCCCATTTTAGAAGAAATAGCCTTCAACAGTAGGCTTCCTTTATTTTATATTTTTAATTTAATTTAATTTTTTCAGTGTTCCAAGATTCATTGTTCATGCACCACACCAAGTGCTCCATGCAATACGTGCCCTCCTTAATATCTACCACCAGGCTCAACCATCCCTCCACCCCGCTCCTTCCAAAACTCTCAGTTTGTTTCTCTGAGTTCACAGTCTTTCATGGTTCATCTTCCCTCCGATTTCCCCCAATTCACTTTTCCTTTCCTTCTCCTAATGTCCTCCACGTTATTCCTTATGTTCCACAATTAAGTGAAACCATATGATAATTGACTTTCTCTGCTTGACTTATTTCATTCAACATAATCTCCTCCAGTCCCATCCATGTTGATACAAAAGTTGGGTATTCATCCTTTCTGATGGAGGTATAATATTCCATTGTATAAATGTCACATGTACTATATTTGATTTTTAAAAAAATCTTTAAATTCACCTTTTAAATAATCAAAATGCATTTCTTTCTAAAGATATTTTCTATAAAAACTTTTTATAAAATTCTTTCATACAATCTGAGAAAAATTTACCTAGTTTATTAATTTTTCTTTCCTCTTAAATAAACTGTGTCTCTTTCCTATAATTACAGAACAACCAACAAATAGTCTTGGAATTCGGACATGGTGCCAAGAAATGAGAAGGATCTCCCTAGGGCCCAATAGTGGTCAGAGATCACTTGTTTGTTTGTTTGTTTTTGTTTTTGCTTTTTGTTTTCTATGCCTCTTTTATTTTTTTTTTCTTGTACTTTTAAAAAAATTAACATATAATGTATTATTAGCCTCAGGAGTAGAGGCCTGTGAATCACCAGGTATACACACTTCACAGCACTCACCATAGCACATACCCTCCCCAGTGCCCACAACCCCACCACCCTCTCCCTACCCCCCTCCCCCTGGAAACCCTTGTTTGTTTTGTGGGCCTAAGAGTCTCATGGTTTGTCTCCCTCCCAATCCCATCTTGTTTCATTTATTCTTTTCCTATCCCCCAAACCCCCCTCCCGTTGCATCTCCACTTCCTCATATCAGGGAGATCATATGATAGTTGTCTTTCTCCGATTGACTTATTTTGCTAAGCATAATACCCTCTAGTTCCATCCATGTTGTCGCAAATGGCAAGATTTCATTTCTTTTGATGGCTGCATAGTATTCCATTGTATATATATACCACATCTTCTTTATCCTTTCATCTGTTGATGGACATCTAGGTTCTTTCCATAGTTTGGCTATTATGGACATTGCTGCTATAAACATTTGGGTGCACGTGCCCCTTAGGATCCCTACATTTGTATCTTTAGGGTAAATACCTAGTAGTGCAATTGCTGGGTCATAGGGTAGCTTTATTTTCAACTTTTTGAGGAACCTCCATGCTGTTTTCCAGAGTGGTTGCACCAGCTTGCATTTCCACCAACAGTGTAGGAGGGTTCTCCTTTCTCCACATCCTCACCAGCATCTGTCATTTCTTGACTTGTTAATTTTAGCCATTCTGACTGATGTGAGGTGGTAAGAGATGATGTTTTGATTACCCATTGAGCTGTGCCAGTGTTGAGCATTTGATCTTGAGTAGCACAGGCACCTTATGTTCTCTCACATATATACTTAAGTTTATTTTTTGCCCTGCCACTGATAATATGTGCAATCCTTTAAAGCCAGAGACAGGCAGGGAAGTTTCAGAACAATGCCACAGATAATTCACCCTCCCCATAAAGCTACTTTGGATAGCCTCTAGAGTGGCTCTTTTATCATTTACTGGCTTAGATGTAGGCATTTTCCTTAGACTGTTTATAGCAATAGTTCTTATGCATTAATTTTGAGGATCCTGTTGGTTTATTTCATTACCTCAGGTATCATACTATTGTCCTTAACTTTGCTGCATGAAAGAAGTTTGTTATCCTGATCATATCTGCTGCCAATCTGTCTCATACACCAAAAAACTATCCTATTTAACTCTTCCTACTCTCATCTCTTTGCTAAGCTAATAGAAACTGCAGCTAAAATCAGTCGTATTTTCTTTTTAAACACACAATTTATTTAAGGAGAGCTGGAATCAAAACTGTGACATAAGACATAATGTTTAGTAAACTGTGAAAGTATACATTTTTAAATAAAAGAGCTGTTAGATTTTTTTTTTTAAAAGAAGGGGTAATAACAAGCATTTTAAAATATAGCCCATGGTATATAGGAATCTTCTTGGTATTTCACTGCCTATTAAAGGACTAAACTAATATTCAGTTCTTTACCCAGATAGTTCTATGCCTCATTTCTCATTTTTATTATGAAGGAAAATCAAACTACAATCATTTAAATATAGTTAGAATTATCTCACTTTGTTAAAACAACAACAACAACAACAACAACAAAGAAGATGCATTTTGAAACACAAATCCAAGTTATTAAGACCCAAACAATGAAAAAATGAAATAAAATAAACTATAGACTTTTGAGGGCCAAATTTTCATTGCTGAGTATATCAAATGAACTAAAGCCTTTAAAGAAAACAAAAAACAAAACAAAACAAAAAGTTGTTAAGTAAAATGGCTTAATCTTGTTGCAATGGAAGGAAGTTTCCCATCAGAAACTGTAATCACTAGCATTTGGAATAAGAAACTGATACAAAATGATTTTGCTGCTTGGCAATATGGACATAGATATATTAGCTACCTGGAGACAAAAGCCGCCCAGAAGCAAAGTACATTAAATAAAACAATGGTGAGTTAGAAAACTATTGTGGTTTACAGAAAGAAGATGGAAAGTTATAATGCATTAATACGAAACCAGATACCTAAACAAATACTGGCAAGTGCTGCAGAGAACAAATTTAAGAATGCTCTGAGCTGGCTATTATGCCACTGACCTTAAGGAATTCCTTCAGTATAAACTGGTTTACAAACTTGATGATATTTTCAAGAAGGAAATGAATGTACAGAAGTATACAGGGACTCTAAAAATGCCAAGAAAGATGAAAATCTTTGTTTGTAAGTTCTTTGACAAGTGCATGAATATAGGGATTTAAAAAAAAATAATGAAAAATCAAAAAAAAAAGGAAGAAAAAGAAAAAGAGGATAGAATCATAAGACTTTAGAAAGAAGTCTTTAAAAATCTGTTTTATTGGGACACCTGGTGGCTCAGTCAGTCAAGCGTCTGCCTTCAGCTCAGGTCATGATCCCAGGATCAGGCTGGGAGCCTGTTTCTCCCTCTGCCTGCTGCCCCCCCTAATTGAGCTCTCTCTCCCTCTGATAAATAAATAAATTAAATCTTTAAAAAAAAACCTCAGTTTATCTAACCTCCCAAACATTAAGCAAAGTTCTAGAGAAATGTGACTATATTTGTTCTGAAAAAATATAAACTTAAAAAAATATATATATATAAACTTAAAAATGTTTGATAATAAGATCGATTCCAATATATCCGTAGATCTCATTAAACAAAACATTTTTTACCTGCATTTTTTAGTAATAATTTTTGAAGCTAAAAATGATGTGATTTTCAGTGATATTTTTATTATGTATTTGATGCTGTTGTTAAAATGTTGATTGCTTCATCTAAGTCAATTTGTTTTTTACCTAGAATTGTTGCAAGAAAAGCTGAATTAACTTTGACAGTTAAGTATTACATGCAGTTTGGTACCAATGAATTTTGTATATCAAATTTTCTATTCAGAACCTGTAAGGAGAATACACTTTAACTGATAATATATATTTCTTAATGAATGGATACAAACACCTGAAAAATAAGCATCAGAAAATAATTTTTAGTGAGTACAGAAGTGGAATTTAGAAATATAATTGAAGAAGTAGAAGTAATAATTTCTAGAACCTTTACTATTTACAAATATTAATTAACCTTATACTTAATCTGCATATCATAGTATGTAAGGAATATGAATATTTTAATTTAATTTAATTTTTATATTTATTTATTTGAGAGACAGAGAGAGAGTGAGCAAGAGGGAGAGGGAGAAGCAGGATTCCCCCTAAGCAGGTAGCCTTTAGTTAGGTTCTATCCCAGGACCCTGAGATAATGACCTGAGCTGAAGGCAACCGCTTAACCTACTGAGTCAGCCAGGCATCCCTAAGTATTTTTATTTCTGCCTTACAATTCAGAATATTGTTATGAAAAAAGATAACAAAAATGTGTCTGTAATGAAAAAGAATCTTCTAAAATATTAATTTAGTGACTTCAGTCAAACTCTCATGTTGAAAAAAAAAAAAATCAAGAGTGATGTTAACAAGATGACAGGATAAGGAATCCTCTGATGGTAACCCTGGAATTGGGATAGCAACAATTTGGTAGCCATCCATGGGTAAATACACCTTTGTGGAAGCTTTGGAATCCAGGTAGAGAGTTGCAAAATTCTGGTGGAGCCAAGAGCAAGGAAGACTATTTTGAGAAGGCGTGCCCACATTTAGGTGGCAATTCACCAAGTGTGGTCCCAGCTATATACCTATAAACAGCCCCATCGTCGTGTGGACTTTACTACCTTTGTGCTGGTAGTAGGTATTCTAATCACTTTATATTTTAAATCATATAACCATTACAATTTTATGATGTGGGTACATTCATTACCCTTATTTTATGGATAAAGGAAAATGAAGCACAAAGTAATAAAAAAATCATTATCATATGATAAATATTGTAGGGATTTGAACCTTAGTCTGGATCAAAGCCTGTATTTTAAAAATCCATCTTTTAATGTTTCTTTTCTGCATTAAGAGAATAAATTACAGTTCATCAACAAAATGCAATTTTTTGGTATTTCTTTAAGAATGTTTCATTATATCAAATTAAGTGTAACTTTTCTCAGTATATTTATGAAAAATGACATTTTTATTCTAAAAAATGCATTGGATACTACCCCTATAGCCCTCAAGATGAGTTTACTATCTTAGGCATAAAACTCATACACTGCCTTGGTATTTTGATTTATAAAGTGTATTTGCCATCATTATGGTAAGAATGATGGAGTTTCCATTGGAGAATTTAAAACTTCAATTTAAAGCAAAAGCATTTATGGGAAAAAAATTGAAAATAGAAGTATTCCTATTTCAGTGGAAGATTGATTAGTGTGATCAGAATGTAAGGGTAAAATATTTAATTGTATTATTGGTACAGAATTCAGGCCTTGTTTAGAAATGTTATTTTTATAAGTCATTAAATTGCCACTGTATTGGTATTTCCATTATCTTCATGAAGTTTTGCCTTAAGAAATTGTTGTTGTTTATTTCATTTGCTAAAGTAAAAAAGTGTAGATGTAAATATAAGAAATTAGTACTTTAAAAATTTTGCTAATGGGGTGACTGGGTGGCTCATTGGGTTAAAGCCTCTGCCTTCAGCTCTGGTCATGATCCCAGGGTTCTGGGACCAAGCCTCACATCCGGCTCTCTGCTCAGCAGGGAGCCTCCTTCCCCCCACCCCCGACTGCATGTCTACTTGTGATCTCTGTCAAATAAATAAATAAAAAATATTAAAAAATATAAGTTCTCTCTCTCTCTTTAAAAAATAAAAAAGAAAAAATTTGCTAATAAAAAAGACATTAAAATATAGTATCTACTGTAATTTTTTAGTAATCCAGTTATTTTTATTTATATCAAATTCTATTGTTAATGAAGTACATATGAAAGCAACAGAACAAGACAGTATTTAGTTACCTTTCTGTTAACATTTTAAGTGTCCTTACATAGGTAATGAACACCTATTCCTGTTACATAGCTATATAGCCACAAATTAAAAAAAAAAAAAATTCCCAAGTTCAGAGTATGTGACTATTTCCAGGTACAGTAATTGTTAAAAATTCATTCACTTAACTAATCTTTGAAACATTTCTATATTTCTCTTTGTCAGACATGGCCCCAAGCAATGACCCTTAAGGGTTTATATGCAGCTATTTTCTCAGCTTAAAGAAAGACTTGGAATATTTCCAAGTAGAATCACAGAGCTTTAAAATTTACAAAGGCCTTTGAAATAACGAATCCAATCATTTCATCTTATTGAAGATGAATTTCCCTTATCATCTGAATACAAGGGTGCCTTAAAAAGTGGCAGTGTCCCTGATATATGTCCCTTGAGTTTAATTGCTCTACCTATGAATGTCGCCTGCTCTATGATGGTGCTATCACACTTGGATAAATCAGTCACTTAAGTGATCTCATAATTAACACATTCAAAGTAATTTTTTACATAGGTAAATGGGTTAATTGCATATTTTTATACAAATATATGTACATATTCTTTTCATTTTGTAAAAAAAAGGGGTTAGACCATATGCCATTTAAAGTCTTTTTCAGCTCCACAATTCTAAGTACAATATATATGAATTTCTTTCCTAATAATTTGCAAGAAGTCTATTTACCTATGTGTAGAATGTTCATATATATATGTTCATATTCTGTATTCTCTCTCTCAACTACAGTCATATTTATGTTTTTATAGCCAATAATATTGGATTTTTATTTACACAAATTAGACTTTACTGTTTTTGAGTATGAGTTTTACTTTAGATGATTAATCTTGTATTTTACAGTTTATTCATCTGTAAAACTCTTACAATGCAGATTATGCTGCAGGGTTGTTGAAGCATTACCTGCATTTATTCACTAATTCATCAAGTACTTAGTGCCTCATTCTATGTGGTAGACACATTGCCTACTAATATAGCAGTATTGAGGTAGACAGTCAATAATCACATGCATTCTAGTGCGCATGAAACCAATTTACAAATTGTAAAGAATAGATATGGCCATTATCCAGTTAATACACTTTAAGATTATGTGAAATTGATCATATGGATAGCAGGGTTGTTGTTATTGTTGTTGCTGTTTTGCTTTGTTTGATTTGTTTTGTTTTTTAAAGCAGGACTTTTTGCCAAGTAGGAATTTGAAATAAAGGTCCTTAAGACTCTGGCCTACATTTCTATACTATATTCTCCAAAGGCGCAATGCTTATGACTACATTCCTTGTCATTCAAAGTTGCCTACTGGTTTTTGTTTTTAGTTCACAAACTACAGCTCTAGGTAAAATGCCAAACAAACTTAGTTTATTTCAGTATTAGTTGCTCTTCATACCTTATCATAAAACATCACAAGAAAAAGATCTGCTCAAGAGGAAATGAAGTATCAATAAGATGAAATAAAAGCGATATAGAGAATCTATAAATTTGCAATACAACTGTTTCTAGACTCACCAAAATAGTAAATATGACCAATACCAAATTTGAGACAAGGATCTACTGAGATTCAGCCAAGATTGAATTAGTAATTAGCTGCTCACCTAAGACTATTATTCTATCTGCCTTAGGGTAGCCCACCAATAAAAAAGTATCAAGGATAGAACAAATAAAAGAAATAAAGCCAAATGAAAAATTAAATACAGGGCAGAATGATGATTATGGTTATAGGCCAAAGGAATTGACTAGAAGCTAACACATTAGCAAGCCTCCTAAATATTGTAGGGGGATTTATTCCCAAACTATGATTTGAAGCTAAAAGGTTTTTGAATGTATCAGTTTTAACATCCTAAGGCACTAAACTTCTATAATAGGAAATAGAATAAAACAACTTACAGTCTCATGGGAAGCTAATACCAACACCCATTTCAAACATGGCCATGGAGAATTGCTGAATTGTCTTCAACAATTCTCCATGGAATACTCCTGTTTTTGCAAAGCCTGGTCCTTAGAAGAAAGGACATTTGAAAGCAAACAGACTTAAAAGAACAGAGGTTTAAAAAAATACAAGTAGTATATCCTTTAAGGGAGAAGTAATGACAGACCTTCCCGCAGACATTCCAGCATACTAAAGACTAAAGCCCTCCTGTTCTTCTCCCAAAGATGTACTTTACACTCGAGGGTAATAAGTATGCTCTCTCTTTCCAGGTAATGACGGATAGATGTACTAGCAGCCCCCTAACAGCTCAGTGTCTCTTACACTGTTTCTTTCCTGTGTTGAACCCTAACTTGCATCCAGGTAACATCAGCCCACCTTGTGTTGTCCTATTAGGTTTGGGCCATGAAAAACTGATAAAAACTGTTTTAACTGCTGTTTTTGACTGACTGATCTTGTGACATTCTATCAGAATGCTGTGTTAGGGTAACCTACCTAGCAACTGGAGTAAAATCTCAGACCCTCCATATTTTCTGACATAACAAGGGTAACGGACAAGGAACTTCTTTCCTGAGGGAAGACTCAAGGTCTAAACAATGACTCTTGTCCATAGTAGTTTAAGAGGGGCTTCACAATACCTGACCAGCAGAATGGCATAATTGTTATAAACCAAACTATTATTTATCTCCCTTCTTTTCTTTTTTGAATAGAATTTTTATTGCAATTATTGCAAAGGTGCTTCATGATTGTTCTTCGAGTGTGATGTGAATGTATTACTTATTGTTCCTGGACCATGTATATCTGGGCTGACATCATTAACACATAGACTTTGAACTGGATGTAGTTATTGGGTTGTGTTTTGGGTTTTCCTCCTTGCATGGGATTTGAGGACATTCTATATGTTCAAAAAAAAATCTTCAGGTTGATACAGATACAAGAATTCTATATTATAGTTAACAGTATTAGTTCTTCATTTAAAAAATATTTCCCTCTTTGGTAAACACTTAGCCTATAATACCTAGCTTCCCTCACAATTAAATGGGAAACATGTGACTATATATTAATAGTAAATATGAGGGGGGGCACCTGGGTGGCTTAGTGGGTTAAGCCTCTGCCTTCAGCTCAGGTCATGATCTCAGGGTCCTGGGATCAAGCCCCACATCAGGCTCTCTGCTCAGCAGGGAGCCTGCTTCCCCCTCTCTCTCTGCCTGCCTCTCTGCCTCTCTCTCTGTCAAATAAATAATTAAATCTTAAAAAAAACAGTAAATATGAGCAGAAGTTTGATGTATAAATTTCTGAGCTGATATTTTTAAGATGCATGTGTGCCCCTATTACTACTCCATACACAAGCCCTCCTACCAAATAGATGCAGATAACCATGTAATCCTAAGAGATGGACCATGTAGCCCTCAGATGTTCGACGTGAAATGAGCTTGAGTATTTGATTCACAACAAAAAATGAAAGTTTCCTGTCATCCAGGAACACCTATTTTGGATGATTATGTGCAAAGAAAATAATATTCTATTATATTTAAGCTTCCCTCCATTTTTAGATGATTTGTTATTATAGCTAGAATTACCCTAACTAATAAAATGTTGCAACCTAACAACACAACAGATAGGTTTATTGAGTCTTCGGTCTTAAACTGTTTTGTTGTAAGTTCTCTGTATCAACTCTGTAAGGTGGTTTGATCCCCTTTGGTTCACAGAAAAATTATTAAAAGTATAAATTGATTTCATCTTGCCAAAAAATACATTGGGATAGAACTATATATTCTACATTCTAAACTTTTATTAAAATAAATATGAATATAGATAATGTTTAAAAACATCCTAAAGAACTGATATTTTCCCCTTAATATAAATTAGATCCATTAAAAAAAATTTTTTTGGTTCTTGTAATGAAGAGCATTATTTTGTTTATCTTGAGAAAAATATAGGTTCTCTACCCAGGACAGCTATTTTCTCCTAAAAGAAGTGTACATACTTGAGAAACAAATATGTGGGTATTGAAGGACAAAGCTACTCCTTGGGGCAGATCAACTCTAGCAACTCAAGGGGGTCAATACCACAGACATAACTGGTTTATATATAACATTAACTCCAGAAAATGATCTTAAAACATAATTCTGATATTCTTTCTATTTAGGAAAAGCACAAGTGTACCAGAACCTTCTAAGAGTTAAAGTCATCTATGATGTATGTTGCTGCCTTGCTTATTAAAATTTTCACCTGACATGGTCTTTAGTATGTCCTGCATGTTGGACTAGAGACACTAAAATGTAAGATCCAGTGACCCTGATATAACTGTAAATAAAGTTCTTCTACATTTTGTGTTTAAGTGAAAAAATATGCTGCCAGAGGTCTTTATTCATAACCTAATTATATAGGTGTTGTATCAATGAGTTTTCCCTATAATTATTATAATAAATTGAAAGTATGAAATACTTTCTTCTTTGTCAATACACAGATGGCAATGAAAGCAAGAGCAATAAGTATATAGGATTTTAGAAAAGTTAGCTGACTGAAAGTTTAGAGAACACATACCAAAGTTTTGACCATAACTAAGCTCAAATAAGGTGTCAGAGCTATGGAAGGCTCACATTAACTACTCATATTTTCAAATAGAAAAGCATCCTGTCCACGGGTAGCGAGAACAGGAAATTTCTTTCATGTAAGTAGTCATATATCAATGTCTTTTGGTCAGGAAGAAGCAATCATGAAACATTTCTTAGAGTCTGATATTTTCCTTTAACCCATTGCAGTCACTTTTATGTTGGAAAAATGAGTGCCTCATGGTTAGACTCCATGAAATGCAACAGAAATAATTTTTCACTGTTACCAATAAAGTTCAAGTAAATTTGCACCACGAATATGCATCTAATGAGCTAGATACTACCAAAAAAGTAAAGGGATAATTTTGCATAAAAACAAGCTAACAATTTTCTTTATCTGAACTTAGAGTGTAAAACAATATCCTATTTCATGCATTGGAAAGAAAAATAGGTATTAAACTATAATATGATTCAATAATTCAGGAAACTGATAATGTATTGATTCTGGCCCAAAATGACTATTTTATTTCATTTTTGTTGGTTTGGAAAGTCTATAGTTATCAAGAGAATGGTGGCTATAATTCCTTTATGACAAAGAAGTCACAGTTGATAAAAGTATCTAGTTAGTCAATATCAATTGTTTAATGTAGATTATCAATATACAGTAGGCCTATGGAGATTTACAATGGAAGAATAATTTATTTATTGATTCTGAGTTTTTTGCAGAAGTTTAAATATAAAGGAAGAGAAAGGAAACCTATATTTGCAAGATAATGTTTTCAAAAAAATTTAAAGAAACAGAACAAAAGATGCATAAATATGTTTTGATACTTAATTGAAAAGTATTAATCTATTTTTTATGAGGCACTGCAATCTAGTAAGGGTGAATATATATATATATATATCAAAAGGTAAAACCCACAATGTAATATTCAGTTTTTATTGCAACAGTGATGCATGGCAAATAGGCACAAACATTGGTTTATCCCCAACAAACCATTCCTCTGCTACAGTTCTGCTGAGTTCTTTTGGATTCTTTTAGACTGTCCTCAGTGGTTCTGGTTGAGCTCTGTTGGCCTTGGCTCTAGGCTACAAATCACAATTAAATCAGTTTCACACATCTTTTCATTTGAATTTTAGACTGAAGAAACAATTACCTTTGAGATATACTGTCTCAGGACAGAGGGGAAGGTATTCAAGAAGATGAAATGGAAACCTACAATACCATTTGAATTCTTAGTTCAGAAGTGGCCCATTGTCACATATTCCTAGTTTTTATTGGTCAAAGCATGACATATGAGTAATCCCAAAGTCAGCAGAGGTGAAAGTTATATAATCTACTTCCTGTGAATTATGGGAGAGTATATACGACAATGGGCAGGACTATAATATCCTACCCTAGGGAAGAAACAAAGAATAGGAATAGGAATTCCATGTCTTACATAAGAGAGGGATTTTTGTTTTTGTTTTTAAGCCCAATAGTACCTTGAAGCACCACATGATAAGTTGATAAATGAATTCACTGATCATTCTGTGCTTTAGTCAGCCTCCTTTTTCAACCATTGCTCCCCAATCTCCCATGAAACTGTGTTCTTTTGAATGGGATGAATTATATGAAACTAAAATTTTGGATCCCCAGTTTGGATGCCCAGAACTGTAATAGAACTCCACTAAAGACTGTAGATGAATAGACTATTTCAGTGGTCTTCTGAGTGGAACTTTGATCTTCAGACATGGCACCTTCCAATATATCTTATGTTTTATTCCCAGAGTGATTTTACTAAAAATGTGTATTTGATTGTCAGGCATTTATTTAAAATTCCCTCCTCCATCGCCTTTAAAACAAGTACATACTTGATAACATCCAAAACAAAGCCAAGACTTCTTATCTCCCACAACTATTAAGTGATCCCTTCCTTTACTGAACTGTCAATATGCTTTTGACTCAGTTCCTACCAAGCCACATCAAGTGATTTGATAGATAACATAAGTATATTATACTTGAGAGAGAATCTTGAGCAGGATCCACACCGAGCAGGAAACCCGACATGGGGCTTGGTCTCACAATCCTGAGATCAGGCCTTAAGCCAAAATCAAGAGTTTGATGCTTAACCAAATAAGTCACCCTGGTGCCCCTGTAATTATGTTTTTATATATTTTTTCTTCTATTCATGTTATATTCTAATAGTCTAAATATGTTGATATCCTCCCTTATATTTCAGACTTGACTCTACTGTTGGTTCTATATTACTCTGGCCAAATAAAACAAGATATTCCTCCTTGCTTCTCAAAGGATTACTGAAATTATATCTCAGGCATTTCATCTTCCTATTTATCTGTGAATATTTAACCTTAAATATCTACCATAGTTTCCCTGTTGTAATGTATAAATCTTCCATGTCTCCTTTTGTATCACCCTTTTTACTTGCTTTCCTGAACAGAATTGAGTCTTTATTCTGATAATAGTATTTCCTCTACAGAGCGCTCAACCAATGCCTATTCTTGTCATTATTGTTTTGTTGTGTTGTCTTTTAATAACCCATGTCCTTCATACATAAGGGACAGGATTTGTGTTATTCTTATTCTCCACAGAAATTCCAGACCATTAGTATTTCAACTTTGTTCAGAACGAAAAGAAAAAAAAAAAAGTGCAGATCGTTTGAGGTTGAGCTATACCAATCCTCTTTTTAACACCATCATCTGTGGACATTCCAGTTAGTCTCCATCACTCCTCAAAGATCTCAGTACCCAGTTTAGATATTTCCCTTACCCCAAGCCCTAACTTGATATGTATAGACATCATTGTCTTATGTATAATATTTGACGTTCTAGAGCTCTTCAGTTCTTAAAATTTCTGATTCTCAACAAGTTCTTTATTTCCTCCACTTAAGCCACTCACTCCCATGTTTATACCTTGAATCTGTTCATACCTAAATCTGATCAATATTGAAAAATAATTAATCCAATAACCCTACTTCATGGACAGTGTTTCCTTTCCCTATGGCTTCTTCGATTACTGCCAGCATTTTTAGAGTTCATCAGGATTTCCAGTTGCTTGAACTTGCTGCTTTCTACAAATTCATGAGATACTTCCTTCCTTTCCTTTCCTATTCAGTTTTGTTGATTTCATGATTTTTTTTCCAAGAATATGTTTGCTATATATAAATCTCTCTTACTTCTCTTCATTTTTGTCACACACATATTGCAAAATTTCACCCTCTTTGAACCTAATAATCTTTTTCCAAGATTGATCTTGATCATCCAATTGTTGCATATGATTTTCATATAACAGGACAGAAATTTTTCCATTATAAATTTTTAATGGCCAAACTTTATTGGGGTCCCCAATAAATTCTGCAATTCTACATTTCTGGTCAACTCACAACCCTATTCTACTTTCCACAAATACCCAAATTTCAATTTCTTCCCATTTAGCTTAAAAAAAATGACCTTGGGAAAGATAAAAACTTTTTTGTGCTTCAGTTTTTTTTTTTTAATGTATACAATTTTTAAATATTAGCTGGTGTTATTAGTTATATTATGATTTTTAGTGTCATTTATTCCTCTTCTCTCCTCCTTCTATGTGGCAATGAATACTATGTTCCCCTTTTAGTATTAATTCAAATCTACTTTGGATCCCATCTCATCTGCTTTCTTACTATAATATCAATTATCTATTATTATTTTTTATTCCCCATGTCCCTCTCACAATTGCTTCATTCACAATGACTTTTAAATCAACTCAAGTAAATCCCATTAAAAATGGAAAAACAAAAAGAAAATAACGGGATCTTACTTGACCCTTCTACCTCTTCAGATTTAGTTTCCTTTCCTACACTTCACGAAGTTCCCAAAAAGCTTATCTATATGTTACACTTCACCAGTTCACTGTTTTTTGGTTGTTTGTTTTTTATTGTTTTTTTGGTTGTGGGTATTTTTTATTGTTTTTTGTTGTTGTTTTTTTAAATTTCCCACTATAACACCAACCTGTTTTCTAGTTCCTGTCTCTCGATGGAATTCTTACCAAAGTCACATGTGATTTCCTTGTCATTAAATCCTTTTTTTTAATTTGGAGGAAGGTATCCCTAGATTACTGCGGCAAACTCCCTTTTTTTATTCTAAACACTCTCTTTTGGTTTTATATTTAAAATTCTCCAGATTTTACTATTACCCCTTATCCTTTATAATCCACAATAAAATATTATAGTTTCTCAAATCTGAGTCCCAGGATTTCATGTTGTCACAAGTGACTAGAAGTTACTTCTAGAAAATTCCATTATATATAAGACTTCCATTTTGCATTAAATTTATTTCCAAAAAAATGTTATTTCTGATCAGAACTGTCCTTTAGCTTCAGATACATATATCATACTACCTGATAAAAACAAATTATTGGATATTTTAAAGGTCCTCTTACACAACAAAGACAAAAACTGAATTTATCATCTGTGTCCACACACCTAATCCTTTACCACTATTCTTCTTCACAAATAGCATAACCCATCAGTTTAAGTAAGCTGGAAAAGTAGGAATCAGCTATGACATCTGCTTCTGCCTTACTCCAGATATCCAAAGTATCACAAAAATCTCACAAGCTTGAACACTATGCACAATCACTCCTAGTCCAAGTTACCAACATTTCTTCTCTAGTGTAACTACATTCATGTTTAGTCCTTTTTTTTTTCTATCCAGAGCAAATAAGAACAAATCACTCTAATGCGTAAAGCAGTTCAATGGCTTCTCATTGTTCTTAGAGTGAAGACAACATATTTCAATGATATTTAAAAACTTGGCATGTCTACTAATTTGAGAAGATATATACACCTTTATGTTTATTGCAGGATTATTTACAATAGCTACCCAAGTATCCATCAATAATTGAAAAGATGTGATATATACCCAATGGAATATTACTCAGTCATAATAAAGAATGAGATCTTGCCATTTGCAACAACATGGATGACCTAGAGGGTATTATGCTAAATGAAATAAGTCAGACAGAAAAAGACAAATACCATATGATTTCACTTATATGTGGAATCAAATAAACAAAACACATAAACAAACAAAAAAATAGACTTCTAAATACAGAGAACAAATTAGTAGTTGTCAGAGGGCAGGTGGGTGGGGGTATAGGCAAAACAGATAAAAGGAACTAAGAGGTAGAGACTTACAGTTATAAATGAATAAATCATAGAGGTGAAAAGTACAGCATAAGGAATATAGTCACTAATATTTTAATAGCATTGTATGGTGAAGGATGGTGAGTACACTTGTGGGGAGCACTGATTAACATACAGAATTGTTGAATCAATATGTTGTACACATATACATATGTAACATTAGTTAACATTTATGTTAATTATACTTTAATTTTTTTAATGTGAAAACTGTAAAAACTGCAAATTTTGACACCAGTCTAACTCTCCCCATACTCATCAGAACTACACTCTTTCTAACTGCAGCTAGTAGCTTTCTTTTAGACCCTCAGATTCACCATGCCTACTTTCAACACATGATTTTGCATATGTTGTTCCTTCTGCCTGATTATGTTTTTCTCCTTCTTTTCCTCAGTTTATCTGATTTCTCTGGTTTGTGTGTCTCTCATTTTGGAGGAGGCACCTCACATATGTTTTACTAATAAAATGACCTATTAAAAACATTTATAGCTCTTTTTCTTTTATTTTATAGCATATTAATTTACGTGCACATTAATGATTGTGTTCTTTTTTAAAAAAATCCTTATTGTATCAATGGTTGCCAGTGTGCCTGGCCCAAATGACTAAATGAAAAATTAGCACAATGACTTGCTGAAAGATGTTTTTACTGAAACACTGAACTAGACCTAATTTGGCCCTAAGTTGGTGTTCAATAAATGTCAGTCTGAAATCCGTAAAAAACAATTTTGGACTTTGTTTACATCCATGGTCAAAAAAGTCTATTCATGCAAATGGACAATGACCAACAGACAGAGAAGTAACTTTAAAGTTCTGTTCTTTGTAAAAAAAAAAAAAAAAAAGAAAAGAAAAAGAAAGAAAGAAAGAAAGAAAGAAAAGAAAGAAAGAAAGAAAGAAAAGAAAGAAAAAAGAAATTAGGTGATTTACAAATTTCATATTGCTGAAAATAAATCTTTGACAAAGATGTATTGATGGCAAGTATGGAATTTATGACTGTTTCTAACTAGATAATGTGCAATATTTTCCTAATATATTTTTCTATTAAACCCTTAGGCCAATTATGACTAATTTTGTTTCTTCTTTTTATTTCTGCTTGTTTGTATAGCATTCTTTTTTAAATCCAATAGTTATATTTCTTACCAAACCATATTAAAGATAATTAATAGAATTATTAATTAGATTAGTAGAATTGCCTATTTTCCTAAATAAATTATTTCCAGGATGTTTATATATCTTTTTGAAGACAATTTACCTTTGAAACCAATCACAGTATTGGATAGAAAAACCTGATAATTATTTTTGAGTTAAAGTATACATGACTTTATTGACTTTGCGACAGTGAAGAATTTATCAGTAGGTGAGAACTACAACTGTGTAACTGTGAAAACCAAGGGCATGCTTTTGTTAGCTACGGTTGCTCCTTAAGGATACTGGAATGTTATTAAATGATCCCCTGCTGTAGAGAAAACAAAAAATGAAGTGGGATCTGCAAAGATATAAGTTTTCCTATTTTTTTTTAATTTTTTTAACTTTTTATTTAAATTCTAGGACATTGGGGAGGGTGTGTGTTGTAATAAGCTTTGGGTATTACATAAGACTGAGGAATCACAGACCTGTAACCCCTGAAACAAATAATAGATTATATGTTAATTAATTGAATTTAAATAAATTTTAAAAAGAAATTCCAGTTAGTTAACCTATAGTGCAATATTAATTTCAGTAGTAGAATTTTATGATGCATCTGTTCCAGTGATCATGTCTGATAGAATTATGGGACAAAAACAGATATTTTATTTTTATTTATTTTTTATAGAAAACGATCTCAGTTAGGATGGACATTTATTTTTAGTTATGTTCTTTATGAATAAATTAACATTTCAATAACAAATATCACCAACTATAAATGAATATTTAATTGAGGTTGAATAAGTAAGAAGGGGGATCTAGAAGGTATAAAGTTGACTTTATTTTACTTAAACTTTTTACTTAATTTAAAAATAAATTGTTACATACAAGAAAGTTTTTAGCAATTTTTCAAAACCCCATTGTTTTACTTAGAAGCCAATATAGCAGAAAAATGATCCTCTTTATATATATATATTTGTGTGTGTGTGTTTGTGTGTGTATACATATATACATATATATGTATATTCATATATTCAGACCATATTCAGTCTCATTGGCATTTTAGGAAGTTCTCTGAAAACACCAATATTTTCCACCGTTGGTCAGAGTCCTTATCTGAGATGTAGGCTATTAAGTTCCATTCCCTATACCAGAGACACATGTAGAGATGTCTTAGCAATTAGTACCTGGAATTGGTTTACAGATCTCTTTAAAAAGGCCCAATTAGTGTGAAGCTCAAAACTTCTTTCTGATGGTTGTATCAAGGTTCTTCTTCATCACCACTGGACATTTTGAGGAAGCCTCTGTACCTGAGTCATTGCCAGCTTCTATCTTACGTTTGTAGTAGCAGCTTTGGACAAAGACAAAATTGTGCGTGCTACAATGGGATCTTTGATTAACATTATATTTATCTTCTAGATCAAAGTCTGCTTTTGAGTTTTCTAGTTATAGAGCCAACAAATTCTTTACAGTTTAATTCAGGTGTAGTTGAATTTATTTTCATAAAACCAGTTTACATTGCTATAAAAAGTACTGTTACAGTGGTTAGTACCAGAAGGAGGCAGTAATACCATGACTGTAGTAGATCATTTAGGATTTCCTTTCCTAATTTTCTGGGCCACCATGTTTCTAAGAATCTGTCAGATGATAACTAGCTATGGGAAAGTTATTTAAATTAACTTAGACTCCCATATTTAAAGTAGAGAAAGTGTAACTATATTACTATATTCTTATGAGGATTAGAAATAATGCATGTGAGGGGCACCTGGGTGGCTCAGCGGGTTAAAGCCTCTGCCTTCGGCTCAGGTCATGATCCCAGGGTCCTGGGATCAAGCCCCACATCGGGCTCTCTGCTCAGCAGGGAGCCTGCTTCCCTTCCTCTCTCTGCCTGCCTCTCTGCCTGCCTGTGATCTCTGTCTGTCAAATAAATAAATAAAATCTTTAAAAAAAAAAAAAAAGAAAGAAAAGAAATAATGCATGTGAGAAGCTTCTGGATGGCTCAGTCAGTTGAGCATCCTATCCTTGGTTTCAGCTCAGGTCATGATCTCAGGGTCGTGAGATTGAGGCCCCATGTCAGGGAGTCTGTTGGATATTCTCTTTCTCTCTCTCTCTCTCAGCCTCTGCCCCTCACTTCCAAACAAATAAATAAATCTTTAAAAAAAAAAAGAAGAAGAAGAAGAAGAAGAAGAAGAAGAAGAAGAAGAAAGAATGCATGTGCCACATTTGCCCAGGGGCACGTAGTAAACCTCAATAATGTATAGCTACTGGGTGTTATAATTACAAAATGCTACCTTGCAGCCAGATTCAATGTTGCTTAAGCAATTCTATGAGTGAGAAAATACATCTAGTTAATTATTCTTTTTCTCCATTATTTTCTAGTATCTACTTCATTTATCACTTTGTTGTATTTAAAAATGTTTTGTCTTAAGTCAACCAACTCTGATATAAGTAAATGCATATAAGTCTAATCCTGAAAATATATTCTTGAAATTGGTATTCTGCAACCACATAATTACAAGTGTCAATCTCTATCTCTCCAATGTTAGGTGCAAGCTCACTGACAATGACCCCTACTGGTGAGCAATTAACTCCCTTTGATCTAGGTGTCAGAATTTTTTGAGAGCATATACTAATGTGAAAGTCACTACTAAAAAAGGTATAGCAAAAGAAACAACAAAAAACAGGCTCCTCAGAGAACAAAATCTCAGCAGGCTCAAGTTTTTAAATAATCTACCTGCTGGCAGATCCAATAAACCTACTGATTATTGGCTACTTTTTCCAAAACCTGCTGTGTCTTACTTACTCAACTGAAGAGGCTGCTATTCTAAGTGATTGTGAATGTACATGGCAAGTAAATATATGTTGTAGCCTATTATTGCTATCGGTAAAAAGATGAGAACAGTTATTACTAACCTAAAAAAAAGAATGAAGGACTAGAATATATTGCCAAATGTAGTTTCACTGCATAACACTTTGAAAGAAGTCCAAAATGTGTAAATAAATGTTTGTTCAATTCAGATGATCACTGTGCAATATTTTTCTCTAATATTAATACTTTAATTAAAACATTATTTGCAAAATGACTTAAAAAAAACCTGTTTTGGAAGCATATCAGTGAAACTGATATCTTTTAGACTGTATTATTGATGGATAGACTGAGTGTTAATAAGTGTTTATTTGGTGCTAACATCTTATATATTCTTGTCAACAAAATTTTTCAAGTTAGAATGCATCAAGATAGATGCACCTTTTATGGGCTGATGCTGTGATAGAGCATTCAGGTACTTTTTGTTTTCCATTAGGAAAATAGAACCCCCAAATACATATTTATTTCTGTGACTTTTTAAGTACTGTGCTAAAAAGTGGCATTGTGGTTCTGCATTTGCCTTTCTTCTTGTAAGACCATCTTACTACATTTCCTGTAAAAATATTGGAAGTCTATCCATTAATAGTGCTTTAAAATTAAAAAAAAAGAAGTCTATTTTTTTTTTTGTTCCATGAAACTCAACCTTTAAGAATTAAAAAGAGCACTGACACAGTAAAATTCTGAAGTGTAACGTGGGGACACCCTCTAAAGTATAGGGTATGATTGAAAGTCATGCCACAATCACTTCAGTTCTGTTGATCTGTGTATCACGAAGTGCAAGGGGACACTTTCAGGATGACCTGGTAAGTGGTTATGAATTTTGCGATTCCAGAGTCTCCTAGATTCAAAGAACTAGTAAGATCACCTACATGAATTTCCTCCTTTCCTGGAGAAATAGTGAGTAGCATGACAAGAGCATGGAGAACACGGCAGCAATAACTGGCAATAATGCCCCAAAGGACCCAGGATCCAATTTTTTAAAAGATTTTATTTATTTATTTGACACACAGAGAGATAGATCACTAGGAGGCACAGAAGCAGGCAGAGAGAGAGGGAGGAAGCGGGAAGCAGAGAGCCCAATGTGGGGCTCAACACCAGGACCCTGAGATCATGACCTCAGCCAAAGGCAGAGACTTAACCCAGTGAGCCACCCAGGTGCCCCAGGATCCAATTTTAGATGTGGTATAGGGTCCAGCTGTGGAGTCAAAAAGTCTGGTATGATTAAAGCTCCACACTTTATATTAGTCTACATCTTAACCTCTTAAGCCTCAGTTTCTAAGCTCAGTTAGTGTTGTAGTGAGAAAAGAAAATAATACAGGTAAAGTTTTTTTTATATGTATACTGTACACAGTAGAGTAAGTTGATGCTATGCTTACAATTAACATCATTATTGAGTTATTGCTATTAATTTTCCTGGTAAAATATCTAATATAACAAAAGAATCATTTCAGGAATTTTCCCCTTTATCTACTACTACAGGGTAAGATATACATTCTGGTCCAAGGACTTGTGAGCATGAGTCTCAGAAATGTCTGGGTAATTGGTCCTTGTTCTAGTTCTAAAAACTGAGCTACAGAATATATTTTTCCTGAGGTATATAATGACACTTAAGTTGTATTAGAAGGGGATTCAGGCCCGAGTCTCTAATGAGGTAGATGTGGTCCAGATAAAGTAGTCCATACCATGTCTCTAGCCAAGGCACAAACTTAGACAGTTCCAACCTTATGTATAACCTGGGCTTGGAAGAAAAAGTTAATCATCCAGAGTATCTGATGTGAGTCACCCTCACTCAAACTTATCATGGACCATTGTGTCCTTCCTGACAAATCTCTTGGGAATTTTAGAGGCCATGATGTCTATACTTCAATTGTATAAAATTATTCTTTATTATGTACCCTGAATTCTTCAGATAAGAAACTATGATTAACTTAAATGTGCCTATGCCTGGTTTTTGCAACAGTTTATATCTATTATTGAGCTATATCAAGACAAAGATGGGGCACCCAGGTTGCTCATTTGGTTGGGCATCTGACTCTTGATTTTGGCTCAGGTCATGATCTCAGGGTGGTAAGATTAAGCCCTGTGCTGGGCTCCATGCTCAGCAGGGAATCTGCTGGAGATTTTTTCTCTCCCTCTCCCTTTGTCCATCCCCTCACTCATGTTCTAAATGAATGAATGAATGAATGAGTGAATAAGTATATAAATAAATACATAAATAAAATAAATTTTTAAAAAGGCAAAGGTGTAATTATACAGCATGCTTACTGATCATTTATCAGTGACTGCCTGAACACTGATTAACAAAAAGGAAAAAAAAATGTAACTGTGTTCCTGCTTTCAAAGAGCACTGGGAATGGTCAGAATAATACACTGTAATGTATCCTTTAATGCTATTGGATGTCTCTGGTGGTTGAAAACCCCTTACTTGTATTATACCAGAATGACAAGATAAAGTCAATAAATCACCTAATATTAATTATTAATTAGATTATTTCCTTTATCTACAGGTAAGGAATCCATGTAGAGCACAGATTATTACTCTTAGAGGACAATAATACCAGCAGAAGGTAAACATAGTAATAGGGATAACAGGGAACTAAAGGCCAACTTAACTACAAAATTTTGAGAATTTCAACAACAGTCTTACCTTTGCTATTACATAGTGACATCACACAATTAGATGACCAGGCTTTTCTTTTTGACAGTTTTACACATTTATTTTTCTATTTTAAGAGCAATTATACTAGATTATGATGTGACTTGCAAAATTTATTATTTATCTTTTTGTGGGGGAAGGAGAGGTAGATATTAGGAAGAGCTGAGAATGTCTCCTACAGTGCCTGGTACAAAATAAGATTCATAAAATTTCTTCAATAAAATAATAGCATAGACTGCATAATAATCATTGTGTATCAGGTACTATCCTAAGCAATTTATGCATATTAACTAATTCATGAGTTGATTACTTCACAGCAACCGTATGAGGTAGTTCGCAATATTATGTCCATTTCATAAATGAGGTAACTGAAACACAGAAGTTAAATAAATTACCCAAACCCATGGACTTACTGGAGCTTAGAACCAGAATTCAAACCCAGGCAGTAGGGGAAGAATTCATGCACTTAAACAAGATTCTACTCTGTCTAAAAAGCAAGACAGAACAAACCAAAATTCTAAGTTATTGATTGCATAAGGTTTACTAAATGTCTATAGATTTTTTTTCCATTTTAGTTTTTAACTTATAATTTTCCACTTTCAACTTTACCACATGAAAAGTTGGTCTGATTAGGAGAAGTATGGAAGACTGACCTAGGGCTATTATGCTAAAGTAGTAGGTTTGCCTCATGAGCTGCTGATTGCTGATGTCCTATATTGACTCTCAACTAATTAGCCCAGATACCAAAATGTCACCTGTACTTTCATCTGAGAACTTCTATGGCTTTTGTTGCATTTCTTACATTTTGCTAATGTTTACCTATAGTACTCCCTTACTTACTAACTACCTCACTCCCAGTGTCTGCTGCTTTTTAATCATGTACAGCCACTGCATATGATTCTTGTTTTATAAACTGCCAGCAAATAAGGCCAGGCAAAAATAGGCTTCTTGTCTCTCAAATAAATGTTCCACAAATCAGAATCTTGCCCAATTGATATTCTCAAGTGTCTAAGAAGGCTGAATGATAGATTTTAACACTTGTATAAACCTCCATCTTCAGAGATTGTACTGGTGCCATACATTTTTTCTTTTTGTTCTTCACTTGCTTTTATAATCTTTAGTTCATATTCCTTTTATTTCACCCAAAGATTATAGAATACTGATCATATACCATAAAAATTATACTGGGAAGCTCATTTTCATTATTCCAAAACTTAATATTTCCCATATAGGAACTTCATCATATAAGATATTAGAAACATATTCCTTTTTCTGGTTTTATTGTAAATCATGTTAACAAAATAGAGTATTTAATATTTATTTAAGTTTAACTGTGGTACAAGCTGGCCTTATGTCATTATTATGGAGCCAATGAGACTGTGCCTGGTTTTAAATAATTCAATCAGTACTGTTTGCTCATCTGTCCCCTTTCCAACTATTCTTGTCTTAGCTAAAACTGTGTTTGTCCCAGCCAGGGGTAGGCCCAGCCAGTGTTAGTCCCAGCCAGGTCCAGGTCCTTCTGCTTCATCAGACTTACTCTAAACTAGTTAGAGGAAACTAAGTAAATTTGCTGCCCCTTTGTCCATCACAATATCTGACACCCTCAGGAATAGGTTTAGTCTTCTGTACACCCACAGAGTTCTGAGCCTTAGCTTTATCATTTATTTACCCCTGACTGTGAGCTGCCTATCTGCCTAACGGACCATTGTGCCCCTATGGTGTCTATTTGCCCCTCTGGTACTCTCTTACAAATTACTCTAAGTGCATATCCTCAGGGACTCACATTTATTTTGGTTTTTTTTTTTTTTTTAACTTGTATTTGTTTAACGTGGTTGCATTTATTTAGCTTTGTCTTTCCTATGTCTCACTGGAAATGTTAAGGTTGGGATCTTTTTTTTTCTTCTCACATTAGTTGGTGTGAGAGCCCTCAATGTCTGTGAAGATCAGGCTGTCAGAGTCTGTTGGGCAGTGGAGAACTGATGAGATATGAAAGATAGGTGGGAGATTTTTTTTTGCCTTTAGATAGGCTAAAGGCAATTATCTAAGGTAATTTTTATGGCTGAGTTACCCTGTCAAGGAGTTGGGAGAGAAAATAGTTCAGAAATATGTGCTGAGACTTCCATCCTCATACTCCTACTTCAGAAACAGAAAACAGATCCTAAACACTAGACAAAATTCTATGTAACATGACACCTTCATATAATTCTAAATGATTTTTCCCAAGATAGAAGGGGAGGCTCTCACTGCTGTTCCTACTTCTTGTATCACAACTTGATTAATAAACATTGCCCTTATTAAGACAATTTTCTTAAATTATGGACTTTGTATCATGTTTTTCTATATCACTGTGGAGCCTGGGTTTAATTTATATACTGTTTCCCACCTTATTCATTCAGGTTGACTTTTTCTTATGATGATATACTATAATCAGATATAATAGGATTATATTAAGTGAGTAAGTTGTTTGGTAACAATACATAAGTCAATAAATTGTCATCATAATTTAACCACAGCCAATATTCTTGTTGAAATTTTCTGGCTTGAATTTCTAATGTCTAATTGTTGTTATTACAAATCATAGCAATCGAACTATACAGACGATATAAATTGACCACTAAATTTAAAATAATAAAAAGAAATTCTTCTTGTTTACTATGACTAAATAACGCACACAGCTATGCCATCTCTCTCAAGGATAATTATTATAACAGCTCAGATAAAGAAATAAAAAACAGTGTTCACAATAGGACAATGAGAGAAATCATAGAAGAAAAGTCCACTAGAAACTTATGGAAAAATACTAACTGAGATGATGAACCACAGAAATCTTTTAAACTTGCAGGACAGAATGCTATAAAAACTCAGAAATTGACGGCACCAGGTACATTTGACCGTGGTGAGGTGTAATCCTGGAGCTGCAATCAGAAGGATGAATTAAATATTATGGAAGGGTCGGTAAGACACAGATCTACACTGCTTTGCAGACCTAAGCACTTACCTATACCTATCCACCCCCAACACTGACAAAAGAATATGTTTCTATTCCGGCTATATTTGTTTTGCTGAGCACAGAGATAAAATGCTGCCTCAACACATCAACATTATATAAGTTAGTGACATACTGAAAAGAAAATATTAACTGAATTTTGAGGGACTTCAATACACAGACCAACTTTTAGTTTTATCATCCCTTTGCAAAGCATGCCAATTCACATGCACCATCTTCCCATCAGCTTTCTCTCCATGTAAGTACTCAACCAACCCAGATGAAAGAAGGAAGAAGGAATCCAGGAAGAATGCTTGCATAAATAATAAATAAATAAGTAAATAAATAAATAAAAGTGATTGACTGTACCAAACATAGCATAAGGTCTTTGGGAAGAATTAATAATAGTAACAGAATAAGAAAAAGAAAAACAAAAACAAAAAATGGTAACTGTTCTTCCCAATAACACCAACAGTTAACTCCTCCCAACTATGTGATTATAAAACATTATAGGGATCAAATATGACCCATATTTACATGATCACGATAATGTAAGCCATAGTATTAGCAAGAAATTGTGTTTAAACAGTACTGAGAGAATGAGGTAAGGAAAAATCGTTTTTTTTTTTGATGTAGCATAGGAGATCTAAAACACCTTCTATAGTAGGAGATTGATGTACAACATCTATAACTGAAACAAGATAGAGAAGCATAAATATGCATTTAGAAATAGGATTGCAGATGTCAAAGAAACATCTAAAATTACTGAAAATATCTGAAAGAACTTCCATGTTTCATTATTAACTAATTCTACTTGTTTTATACATATATACACATAATATGTGTATCCATACAAATGTATGTGTGTTTACGTTATGTATGTACATTTATACAGAGGTATAAATGTATATCTTTTCCTCCCCATCCAACCTTTCTTTTCAAATCTGTTCAACCTTGTCTCTTCAGGCAGCCTAATAATGAAAGATGATTTAGCAGAATAATGACTTCAGCACTTTGCTAGTGTTAGTGTTGATTCATATTTCAATATTTTAAATATAATTATTTATAAGAATTTCAAAGAGAGCTGTCAAAGAGGTAACATCCATATTCTGAGGTCAGACAATCTAAGTTCAACTTCTGGTTCCCTTACTTACTAGATCTATTTCTTTAGGAAAATTATATAACTTCCCTGTGCTTTACCTTATCCATCTATAAACTAGGATAAAAATAGTACATATTATAAAGAATTGTGACAACAGAATTAATGAATATAAAATATTAGTGTAGTTCCTGGCACAAGGCAAACAGTCCATAAATAGTAAATGCTGTTGTGCCAACAAAAAAATATATTTTTAAAAGTGTAACAATAAACTCATTATTCAAATTTGCTTTTTAGTCCTTTTTCAAAAGGCAGTCTGGTATGTACTATATTAAAGCAGAAATATTTAATGGAATTTAGATTAAATCATTTTAAATTTGATATACTTCTAAAATAGAAATTTTTTAGTATAACATTTAAATAATGGGCTACAAAGCTGTTAAATCATATTTTTATTGTTAAATCGGATGGTTTAAAGGCATTTTTGTATATTTGTTTTAAAAAGAGAGCTTAGAAAAATATGTACCCTGTTTTATTTCTATTATTTATTTTTCCTATCTTGTTTTTTTGTTTGTTTGTTTACCTTCTTCTGTACCCAGATTGTGGAATTTCCATAAGATATATTCTTTCAGGTAAGATAGAACAATGAAGTATTGAATGTAACTTTCTGATACAACTTCTTTCACTATCAATGTTTTTTTTTTTAAATCTATCTCTTTATCCATCAATCTATCTACCTTAGTTAGGATTCATTAAGTGAAACAGAACCACTGTTTGATATCGCTATTATAGAAATCAGATCTTACACAACTGTGAAATTGGTGCAGGAATCTGTTCATGGATGTTGTTTGTGTTAATTATTTAACCAAATTTGCTACAGATTAGCCCGTCCAACAACAGAAAGGTGACAGGACAAGACCATGAACAAGCTTGAATCCATGCAGACCACTGGAATCCATGAGAGTAAACCAGGACTTGCATCTGCCTCTTACCACTTCCAACCTGTGACAGGGAACCTAGAGCTCTTCCCCATGGAGCCACATGTGCGCTTGGCCAAAAACTCAGAAAAGCTGAAGGAAAGAAAGTTGGCAAGGTCTGGAGAAGTTGCAGTTCTGGTGCTGCCCCACCCCAATAAAGTTAATGAGAAGGCCAAAAATAATGTGCATGAACTGCTATAGTGCCTGGTGCCCTTTTTCAACTTTCAGAGGATTAAAAATAGGGCTGTTGTTTCACTTACGTCTTCCAGATCTCACAAAAACACATTTTTCTTGTGAACCATACAGGGAAAGGCTACTGAGAAACATAATTCCAGCTGAGCTAAACTGCCACAATATAAAGCCACATGCTGTATCTTGTCAACTTAGCATCCATTCTTATCTCTGTTAAATAGAGTAAATTCCAAATAAAGACAATAACAAATTCATGCCTAATAGGATACATATGTCTCTTGTACACTTAAAAACATACTAGTCTTCTCGTCAAAAGAGGAAATTAAGTCTTTTTGTTAATCTTTCGTTAATGTTCATTTCTTGTTAAACTGTGTCAAACTCCTGCTTTTTTTTTCTGCTTTCCTATCTTACAATTTACATACTAAAATTTAAAGCCCATAACAACACCTATTATGTTAAATGGTACGAGCATGGGAGACAGGACGGAAAAAAAAAAAAGTTAATACATACGCAAAACTTTATAAACTAAAGAGTAAATACTTTATCTTTTAAAATCCTCAATTTGCAAATGATAATGTGGTTGTGACTGGCATTTGCATCTACTTTCTTATACTACCATTTCATATTCTCTTTGCTCTCAGAAAGTGTCTTAGTTGGCCAGAGTTCTTTGTCTTTTGGGGATGATCAAAACCTTTATGACCTGAAGAGTTCTCTGGGGGCCATTCTTACTGTCATTCTTGGCTTACAGTGAGTAGCTACCAAAGAGCTCATTAAAGATGCCAGTGCTCCCCTTATAAGTTATTTCTCATTTAACTGCTCTAGAGTTTCCACTGGACTCTCCTAGGAAACACAGGAAAGGGATAAGTAAGCATATGTTACATGACAAATTCACTCAAGCATTCCAGTACCTGTAAAATTTTGGACACCTACTTCCACAGTATAACAACTTTTTTTTTTAAATTTCAACTTCAATTAGTATAGGTCACAAGTATATTCGGTTTTTAGTCAACCAACTAAGCAAACTTTTCCTAGCCACTTAAGATAAGACAGTGAATTCAGAATCTCCACAGGGTGAGCCACATTAATAAATTTTTCTTGATCAAATATTACATGGCTTCAACCTGATCTCTCATTCTTTCAATCCATTCCCACACAGGTTCTGCAGGTTTCTATCTTAATTAACAAATTACGCATTTTTTTCATGACTATCAACACTTCCTTATAGTCACACATTGGGTTTTGTTTTGTTTTATTTGCGTATAGTTAACACACAGTATTACTATTAGTTTCAGATATACAACATAGTGATTCACAAGTCTATACATTACACTATGTTCACCACAGTGTAGCTACCATTTGCCCCATACTTGCTATTACAATATCATTGACTATATATTTTTTTTAAGATCTTATTTATTTATTTGACAGAGAGAGATCACAAGTAGATGGAGAGGCAGGCAGAGAGAGAGAGAGAGAGGGAAGCAGGCACCCTGCTGAGCAGAGAGCCCGATGTGGGACTCGATCCCAGGACCCTGAGATCATGACCTGAGCCGAAGGCAGCGGCTTAATCCACTGAGCCACCCAGGTGCCCCCTCATTGACTATATTTCTTATGCTGTGCTTTTTATTCTCATGACATTCATTCCATAATCAGAACCCTGTATTCCCCACTCCCCTTCAGCCCTTTTGCTCATCCCCCCACTTCCCCTCCCCTCTGGCAACCACCAGTTTTTTCACTATATTTATAGGCTTAATTCTGCTTTTTCTTTTTTTTTTTTTAAGATTTTATTTATTCATTTGACAGAGAAAGATCACAAGTAGGAGGAGAGGCAGGCAGAGAGAGAGAGAAGAAAGAAGGCTCCCCACCGAGCAGAGAGCCTGATGCGGGGCTCTATCCCAGGACTCTGGGATCATGACCTGAGCCAAAGGCAGAGGCTTTAACCCACTGAGCCACCCAGGCACACCCTAATTCTGCTTTTTATTTATTTGTTGTTTATTTGATTTCACCTATGGGTGAAATCATATGGTATTTGTCTTTCTCATTCTGACTTTATGAGACTCCACTGGTATGTCCCCTAACTTAATTTCCACAATCCCTTAATTTTCCCAATCAGTTTTAACAAAGAGATGCTAAAAGGCATGTGTGTGTGTGTGTGTGTGTGTGTGTGTGTGTGTGTGTATTTCTTATCCATTTATCTATTGATGGACACTTAGCTTGCTTCCATATCTCCATTATTGTAAATAATGCTGCAATAAGCATCGTGGTGCATATATCTTTTCAAATTCATGTTCTTGTTTTCTTTGGGTAAATGTCCAGTAGGGAAATTATTGGATCATATAGTATTTTATCTTCTGGGGGCTTCTGAGATCCAAGTGTGTCTACTGATCTATTAGCAAAGAGGTGGGAGGGGTAGAATCTACAAAATACCAGGAGTACTTTACAAAGCAACTTCCTCAAGGGAGCTATTATACTTCTGTAGACAGAAGGACATTCAAATAGAGAAGGGGGCCATAAAGGAAGCTCAGTAGAAGTAAGAGTTCAAGTACTCTAGCTTTATGCGACTCCACTGGTATGTCCCCTAACTCAATTTCTACAGTCCCTTAATTTTCCCAATCAGTTTTAACAAAGAGATGCTGAAAGGTGGGAAATTAAATTTTGCATTAAAATCCAGCCATCTGAAATACTAGGCTTTTAGTTCAATTTCCAGATTTCAGTCCTATAACTACAGATGCTCCTTCTAGGGAAGCCATAATAAGCTTTCTGGTCACTTACTTTGACTTTAAGCTGAGGACTTAAAGCCCAGAGCACACCCTTTTCTTTTCCTCAAGTTCTTCTGTGTGCTTAGATACAACCAACCAACCCAGTTATACTCCTGACTATACTAAGCATTTTACCTGATACTCAAAACCTTGCCATGTATAGGCACTTGATTGTAAGTGACTATTGGTGATAATAACTGTTTTGCCACCACTTGTCATGAATTGGTAGTTTTATAAACGCAAGGATCACTAATGTCTTTAAATCTAATCAAATCAGATATTCACTTGTAGATAAGTTAGTATCAGTTCAGTGAATTGCTGAAATGTTCCAAGTGGTAAGCCCTTGAATGATTTAACTTCTTAACATGGTTCCTCAATGGTATGATATATTTTGTAGTTCTGAGTGCAATATATTATAATAATTATTATCACTGTCCATGGTTGCATTCTTAATTGGGGTTATTTGAGAAAAATTCAAGGATAATTTGACTACCATTTTTCCTATTGCACCTACTTCAGAACTTACAAGAGCTATAAGACTCATGTCCTTATATATGCAATACAAAGATCTCTATATCTAATAAAGATAATGGTCATGAAATGGTTAATAGACTTTTCATCAGTAAGATCTAATGATTAATCTACTGACCCTATGCCAACACTCTCTATGTTTGGCCATTCTCCCGCAGAAATTTCTCACAACTTTTAGCAGTTTTCCTGATGATCCCCTAAATTAATATATGTACCATATAAGTAGTAGTATATATATTACTAAAATCTAAAGCCTTAAACAGTAATATGTATATTACTAAAATCTAGGTTGAGGTCAACTGGCAGAAGTAAATCCACTTAAAAAGATAAAAAAGTTTAATGCTTTTATTGAAATACTACAGCTAATGGTTTGCTACAGATTTTTTTTTTCATTCACAATCTTTCTTTGCTTTTTAGATTAAACATATCTTTATAGTATCATTAAAATAAGCACATAATAGTAAAGGAAAAAAGATTAGAAACACAAATCAGCTTCCTTTCAAATTGTCAGTATTTTATATTTTATGTGTACACTCAATAGGATAATTGATGCTCAGAATTCTTATAGATAATGAACAGAGAGATGAGAGATATAATTTGAGGCAAATAACGTCCGACATTACTTTTTGTACATCCAGCATTCAACTTTTCCCTTTAGATTTTATTCAAATATTTGTTGAAGACCTGGGCTACATTTTTCTCTTTGCTTTTGCTTTTGCTTTTAGTCTTTAGATCATAACCACTGCAGAGGGTTCTGTCCTGAGCCCATTCTTGTGCCTCACATACAATGATCCTATTATCAACCCAAGATCTTATAATATGATTTAAATACTGATGAATTCTATTGGCATCAACCTTCTTCTACTGACAGCATATTTCTTCTGAGTTACAGACCTGTACTTTCAACTATTTAATATGTTCCTATACAATATGTCCAAGTTAAACTTAATTCACTTTGGCCTACAAACTTAAGAAATAATATAATTACGTGAGTAGAAAACATTTTTTAAAAATTACAAACTAATGTTTTCTATTTTGTCTAAGTAGAAAATTTAATTTGCTCATCCACTGCAAAAGAATATTTATTCACTGCAAGAAATTCTATATTCTACCAAAGGTACTTACAACTGCTAAACTTGAGGTAGCCATATAATTTCAGTAGTGATAATAATATAGGAAACTACTAGAATGCAAAGACTTTACATGTGAGGAAGACCCATTTCCATTATCAGTCAATATCTCCTTGGAGGTATAAAAGTTGTTTTCTAAATAATTTATAACTTATGTTTCACATGTAAAATTGTGATTCATTTTGAGTTCATTTTGTATATGTTCATTCCTGTAAATTCATTTTGTGTGACTTTATTTTTTTGCCTGTAGATGTTCAATCTCCAGAACCAGTTGTTGAAATATTGTTTGATCATAAGTAATCCATTGAGTGAAAGTAAATTCAAAGTCCCATCCTGAGTTAATGTTAATTTTGTTTACATTTAAAAGAAATATTTTATATTTAAGATAAATATAAAAGAAATCAAAGGGATAATGAAAAGCTATTCTATTAATATCAGTGTTAACTCATCCACATCTTTGAAAATACATGTAGTAATTTGGAATATTCATTAGACACAATTTCTCTTTTTTATTTGAAACAATCACAAAGAATTCTGTTGCTTAGATAATATTACTTCTAGTTGATCAATTATGTTTAAATTTTCAAACACAGGCTTTTACTACTATACTTTAACTTTTATTTTTTGGTAACCTGCCCTATAGCTTGGCAACAGAACACCAAAGGCTTTGTATTTATGCACTATTTAAAAAAATAATGAATGAAGAACAAGAAGTGGAAAATGAACAATTTCTATAAATAATTTTTCTTGTATCTCTTACCTATTTTTCAGTCAACTTGCTGTTACTCAAATCAGGAATTCATTTACTGTTACCCAGATCCTATGTTATACTTAAACAGGTCTCATGCATATCTCTCTCTCTCTCTCCCATTTCCACATCTGTCCAAATTGTCATTGAACAATCAGTATAGGACAAAACTTTTCAGCATCTATGTGTCACTATGGTTTTTGCAGAAAAGTAGTTTTGGAGATGGGGGATGGAATGATTTTTTTATAAACTGAATTGAGAACTTCTGCTTTGGGTAATGGTAGACCATGCAAATTGAGCCAATTATTCTGTTGAAAACAACCAGAATACTCATCATACTTTATTACAAACTGGTCTAGGTGTATATAACTATTATGTGGACTTCCATATATTTTATATAAGATAATGTTAAATTATAAAAATGATTGGCAAATCTGCACAAATTAATGCAGAAGTCTTTCTTATAGCTTTAATTATCATATAACCCTTTCATATGTACTTTTGCAAAGGAAGTTTTTTTTTATGGGGTCCAATATATCAAAATTTTCCTTTTTGTGGTTCATGCTTTTGATATCAGGTCTAAGAAGTTTCATAAATAGACTATAAATGTGTTTGAGGTTTATATCCTTTTATATACCTAGAGTCAAACTGAAAAATGCACTGTCATTTCAGCAAAATACTTAATGATATTCTGCCTTGTTATCACTTCTGAATAAATGAAGCAACCTATAGAGTTGAGTTGTAATGTTCATGCCAAATGCCTATAGTGTCTTATTGGGTTAGGATAATATAGCATTCTGTACCTATTTAGATTAATTATGATTCAATTTAAAAGCTGAGTTTGTTGAATTGCTTCATCATTTAATTAAGATGGAGACTAATTGTTTTTATATGCTTCTTTTCTGAAAGCGTGTGAGTTTCTGATTATTGGCTAAGTTTAGTAGTACTGAAGATTTAGAATTTAAAACTTCAAATGGAAAACTTAACTACTTTGGGGCGTCTGGGTGGCTCAGTGGGTTAAAAAGCCTCTGCCTCTGGCTCAGGTCATGATCTCAGGGTCCTGGGATTGAGCCCCGCATTGGGCTCTCTGCTTGTCAGGGAGCCTGCTTCCCCCTCTCTCTCTGCCTGTCTCTCTGCCTACTTGTGATCTCTCTCTGTCAAATAAATAAATAAATAATCTTAAAAAAATATTTAAAAACTTATCTACTTCATGATTTTAGAAAATTTGTTATTTGTGAGAAGATTCTCACATTCCAAAGATGATATCTCATCTTAGAGAGACAAAAGTGATTATTATAGATTTCAGAGCCCCTTCTCCCTAACACAACACACACACACACACACACACACACACGAGCACGTGTGCGCACACGCACACACACACATACACACACATCTTCTATGGAAGATCATTTGTTTGCTCAACTTCTTTGTTGGTTTCCTATTGAACTGATTTCAATAAAGTCTAGATTGGAAAATATGAAGAAGCCAAAAAAAGTCTGAATTTCTCTACAATAAGTAAGTAAAAATATAATGAGGAACAAAATGAGAGAAGGTGTTGAAAAATACACTAAAATTAAAAGTGATTAGTGAAGAGAGTTATCAGTCACAGAGGGGAGTGACAGTGAGAAAACCTTGCTAAGAAAGACCTTGTAGAGTGAGATAATGAAAATCTCATTTAGGATTGAAAGTCTACAACTTCTCTCTGAAACATTGTGCACTGATCAATCTTGAATAGAAGCAAGAAGGCCATTGTTTTTCTGTTTTACAACTGAATTATAACTTCATTGAAAAGAGTATGCACATTTTCATTACATCTCCCACAAATTAGTGTCAATAAATACACCATTTTTATATTACAATAACATAACATTAGTCCCAGTTCCTCCAAGAACACAAGATAGCATAACTGATAGTAGGGGGAAGAAAGGTGAGACTGTCTTCCTCATTACCTCTTCCTTTTAGGTTCTAAACACATCTTTTTGCTGCTCTAGCTTATACAAGTTTATGGATTTTTTGCATTATAAAAGAGAAGTATTCCACAAAATTCCCAAATTGTTGTGGTTAGACAAAGCCAATCTTTCTAATAGTTTAATGATCCTCTCTAGGATGATGATGTCTCAAACTGCATGGCTGGCTCTATCTTTCTGGTAAACTGTAGTCTCCATTTTCAGTCTTTCTGGAACTGTACTACCAGCAACTCCAGCTCAGTATGTTCAAATTTAGGTTTACATAGTCAGTTGAAGTTATCTTTTACACTTTCCTTTCATTTCACTTCACCAAAGGAATATATGAGTTATTTTCTCTATTATAACTGTATCCAGCTCTTGTATTTTCTTTTTCTCTGGTATGGTCATACTCCATGAGACCATGGTTAGTCACCTAAGTTACCTTAACAGCCTTCTAAAAATGAGTCATTTAGCCACTCTGGCCATTCTGCATACATTAGCCCTAGTGATTTTGTGAAGCCTTGGTTAAATCACCTCCCTCCCTCACTTGGCACTTCTCTAAAGACTCCCATTGCTATTATAATGAAGTCCCTATACTCCCTACTCTGTCATACAAGATCTGTATAATTTGTCTGGCTATCCTCTCCAACCATCTCTCCTATGGTTTTCTTACTTCCTTACTGTGTTTCAAGCACACAGACCTTTCCTTTCTTTCTTTCCTTCTTTCCTCCCCTCTTCCCTTCCTTACTTTCTTTCTTCCTTCCTCTCTCCCTGCTTTCTTTCTCTCTTCCTGCCTTGCTTTGTCTCTTCCTCTCTCTCTCTTTCTTCCATCCATCCTTCCTCCCTCCCTGCATTCCTTCCTCCCTTCTTGCATTCCCTCCTCCCTGTCTCTGTTTCTCTCTCCCCCTCTTGCCTTCTTTTCTACTTCCTTCTTTCCTTCCTTCTTTTCTTTCTTCCTTTCTCTCTTTCTTTCTTCTTTTCTTCTTTCTTTCTTTCTTTCTTAAGTAGGCTCCACACTAAGCCCATGTGGAGCCCAATGCAAGGCTTGAACTCACAACACTGAGATGAAGACCTGAGCTGAGATCAAGAGTCAGACGCTTAACTGACTGAGCCACTCAGGCACCCCCCATTTTCTTTTTTGGTTCTTAAATTCAGAAACATGTTTTGATATTTTTTAAGGCCTTTACAATTGGTTTAATTCCTATTTGGAAAGTTCTTTCCTAAAGTACCTGCATGACTACCTCCTTCTTGTCAGCTTGCTCTCAAGTAAAATATCATCCCCTCCGAGTTATTTCCTGATAAAGATATTTCAACGCAGCTTTACAGATCCCCAGCTCTTATAAGCAACTTACTCATTTGCATATTTATTGTCTCTTTCCAGTTCTATCCCATAAGGTAGCATGTGATTTTGAATGAAAAGACTAGGCATTCCCCTCATCTGGGTTGGAAAGGATCTGCAAAGCTTGAAATTATTAAAGACCTCTTTTGATATCAAAAACATTTTTTCTTATTTAAGCCTACATCCACAACTACAGTCGTATCTGTCTGTTTAATTCATTTATTTGTCTAAGTACCAGCAAAATGAGACTAGTTTTCCAAATACATCCAATACTTTGGCTCCATGTATGCATTTTCAAAGTCATTTTTCCTAAAGAGTTAAAATGTAAACATCCATGTGTGATTGCTAATCCCTAAATGTCATTTTATATGAGTTTAGATACATTTTGTTTCTTCTGTTCAGTGGCTGAAATAATTATCTAAATAATGTAAATATTCCTATACCACATGCTGTTCACTTTTCAGAATCATGCTGTCATTAAAGTTTACAAAATAATATATGCTTTAAAAGAATATTAAAGGAAAACCAATAGAAGGTTCTATATTTATTCTTTATATAGATGAATAGTTATTTTTAGAATAATGTCAGTTTTTAAACTATATATGCATATTTGTTTTATATGTCACCATGATAAGAAAAGATATTCCTTTTTTTTTCTTGTAACAAGATGTGAGAAAAACAAAGTAATATCTACATTTACTGTAGCCTTCTGTTACAGGAAGAAGTATATGTTACAAACTTCATATGTTCTTTTAGTGATGTTCATATGTTCTTTTATAACATTATTTTATCACATGTTTCATAAGCAATAAATATTTGCTTTACATTTTTCAATGACTTTATATTTCAGACATTGGGAAAATAAGAAGGAATCTAACATGCATTTTTCACCTATAACATGGTATATTTTATGCTATATAATTTGTGTAAATAATCACTTAATTCTTACCAAACCACATAAAATAAGAATCAAATGATAATTTTCCAATCTCTTAGGTCACTTGAGGAAACAGCAGAGTACAACAGAAAGAGTCAGATGGGTCTGAATTTAAATTGTTTCTTTCCCCTGTGAGCTGCATGACTTTAGGCCATTTATGTATTCCATCAGTTTTTTTGCTTGTTTTTGTTTGTTTGTTTGTTTTGTTTTGTTTGGGTTAGAGCACTAATGGTTAGGGTTCTTACCTTGAAGTATTCCTTTTCTGCAGGGAAACCCCTTGGAAGACTTGCATATATGAAAGTTTTCCAACTTCTCTCTTTCCACTATTCTCTTAGATCTCTCTGTAATCCACCTTTTGCTTCCACACCTCCTCTATTGATGCTCTTGAGCAGTTCACCAGTGACATCTACATTATTAAATTTAAGGATTAATTCATAGTCCTCATTTTACTGGGTCTTTTAGCAACACTTCACACAGATGCTCACTCTCTTTTCTTTGACATCTTTCTTCACATCTCCTCTAAGATATCACTATCTGCTGTTTTTTCTCTTTCATCACAGGTGTCCCTTCTTAATCTATTTTATCCTAGTCTCCCCAATCTCTAACTGGTAGAAAATCTTAAGGTTCATAGTTTGGTCTTTTTTTCTTCCTGAACCTCCCTTTCTTGGTGAGGGCATGCAGTCTCATGACTTTGTATACCACGTAGTTGCAAACGGCTCTCAGTTTTTTTTAATCATTTTTTTACATTTATTTTCAGCATAACAGTATTCATTGTTTTTGTACCACACCCAGTGCTCCATGCAATCCGTGCCCTCTCTAATACCCACCACCTGGTTCCCCCAACCTCCCACCCCCCCACCTCTTCAAACCCTTCAGATTGTTTTTCATAGTCCATAGTCTCTCATTGTTCACCTCCCCTTCCAATTTCCCCCAACTCCCTTCTCCTAACTCCCCATGTCCTCCATGCTATTTGTTATGCTCCACAAATAAGGGAAACCATATGATAATTGACTCTCTCTGCTTGACTTATTTCACTCAGCATAATCTCTTCCAGTCCCGTCCATGTTGCTACAAAAATTGGGTATTCATCCTTTCTGATGGAGGCATAATACTCCATAGTGTATATGGACCACATCTTCCTTATCCATTCGTCCATTGAAGGGCATCTTGGTTCTTTCCAAAGTTTGGCAACCATGGCCGTTGCTGCTATAAACATTGGGGTACAGATGGCCCTTCTTTTCACTACATCTGTATCTTTGGGGTAAATACTCAGTAGTGCAATTGCAGGGTCATAGGGAAGTTATATTTTTAATTTCTTGAGGAATCTCCACACTGTTCTCCAAAGTGGCTGTACCAACTTGCATTCCCACCAACAGTATAAGAGGGTTCCCTTTTCTCCACATCCCCTCCAACACATGTTGTTTCCTGTCTTGCTAATTTTGGCCATTCTAACTGGTGTAAGGTGATATCTCAATGTGGTTTTAATTTGAATCTCCCTGATGGCTAGTGATGATGAACATTTTTTCATGTGTCTGATAGCCATTTGTATGTCTTCATTGGAGAAGTGTCTGTTCATATCTTCCTCCCATTTTTTGATATGATTATCTCTTTTGTGTGTGTTGAGTTTGAGGAGTTCTTTATAGATCCTGGATATCAATCTTTTGCTGTACTGTCATTTGCAATTATCTTCTCCCATTCCGTGGGTTGCCTCTTTGTTTTCTTGACTTTTTCCTTTGCTGTGCAGAAGCTTTTGATTTTGATGAAGTCCCAAAATTTTATTTTCGCTTTTGTTTCCTTTGCCTTTGGAGACATATCTTGAAAGAAGTTGCAGTGGCTGATATCAAAGAGATTACTGCCTATGTTCTCCTCTAGGATTCTGATAGATTCCTGTCTCATGTTGAGGTCTTTCGTCCATTTTGAGCTTATCTTTGTGTACGGTGTACGAGAATGGTCGAGTTTCATTCTTCTACATATAGCTGCACAGTCTTCCCAGCACCATTTATTGAAGAGACTGTCTTTTTCCCACTGTATATTTTTTCCTGTTTTGTCGAAGATTAACTGACCATAGAGTTGAGAGTCCATATCTGGGCTCTCTACTCTGTTCCACTGGCCTATGTGTCTGTTTTTATGCCAGTACCATGCTGTCTTGGTGATCACAGCTTTGTAGTAAAGCTTGAAATCAGGTAACATGATGCCCCCAGTTTTATTTTTGTTTTTCAACATTTCCTTAGCGATTCAGGATCTCTTCTGGTTCCATACAAATTTTTGGATTATTTGCTCCAACTCTTTGAAGAATACCGGTGGAATTTTGATTGGAATGGCATTAAAAGTATAGATTGCTCTAGGCAGTATAGACATTTTAACAATGTTTATTCTTCTGATCCAAGAGCATGGAATGGTCTTCCATCTTTTTGTGTCTTCTTCAATTTCTTTCATGAGTGTTCTGTAGTTCCTTGAGGACAGATGCTTTACCTCTTTGGTTAGGTTTATTCCCAGGTATCTTATAGTTCTTGGTACTATAGTAAATGGAATCAATTCTCTAATTTCCCTTTCTGTATTTTCATTGTTAGTGTATAAGAAAGCCACTAATTTCTGTACATTGACTTTGTATCCTGCCACGTTACTGAATTGCTGTATGAGTTCTAGTAGTTTGGGGGTGGAGTCTTTTGGGTTTTCCATATAAAGAATCATATCATCTGCAAAGAGAGAGAGTTTGACTTCTTCATTGCCAATTTGGATACCTTTTATTTCTCTTTGTTGTCTGATTGCTGTTGCTAGGACTTCTAATACTATGTTGAACAAGAGTGGTGAGAGTGGGCATCCTTGTCGTGTTCCTGATCTCAACAGGAAGGCTGCAAGCTTTTTCCCATTGAGGATGATATTTGCTGTGGGTCTTTCATAGATAGATTTTATGAAGTTCAGGAATGTTCCCTCTATCCCTATACTTTGAAGCATTTTAATCAGGAACGGATGTTGGATTTTGTCAAATGCTTTTTCTGCATCAATTGAGAGGACCATGTGGTTCTTCTCTCTTCTCTTATTGATTTGTTCTATCACATTGATTGATTTGCGAATGTTGAACCATCCTTGTAGCCCAGGAATGAATCCCACCTGGTCATGGTGGATAATCTTTTTAATGTGCTGTTGGATCCTGTTTGCTAGGATCTCGTTGAGAATCTTAGCATCCATATTCATCAGTGATATTGGTCTGAAATTCTCCTTTTTGGTACGGTCTTTGCCTGGTTTGGAGATCAGGGTAATGCTGGCTTCATAGAAAGAGTCTGGAAGTTTTCCTTCCGCTTCAATTTTTTGAAACAGCTTCAGGAGAATAGGTGTTATTTCTTCTTTGAAAGTTTGGTAGAATTCCCCAGGGAATCCATCAGGTCCTGAGCTCTTGTTTTTTGGGAGGTTTTTGATCACTGCTTCAATCTTGTTACTAGATATCGGTCTATTTAGGTTGTCGATTTCTTCCTGGTTCAATTTTGGGAGCTTATAGTTTTCCAGGAATGCATCCATTTCATCTAGGTTGCTTAGCTTATTGGCATATAACTGTTGATAATAACTTCTGATGATTGTTTCTAATTCCTTGGTGTTAGTTGTGATCTCTCCCTTTTCATTCATAATTTTATGAATTTGGGCTTTCTCTCTTTTCTTTTGGATTAGTGTGGCCAATGGTTTATCGATCTTATTGATTCTTTCAAAAAACCAGCTTCTAGTTTCATTGATACGTTCTACTGTATCTCTGGTTTCTACCTCATTGATCTCAGCTCTAATCTTGATTATTTCCCTTCTTATGTGTGGAGTTGGTTTGATTTGTTGTTGATTCTCCAGTTATTTAAGGTGTAGAGATAGCTGCTGTGTTCTGGATTTTTCAATTTTTTTGAGGGTGGCTTGGATGGCTATGTATTTCCCCCTTAGGACCGCCTTTGTTGTATCCCATAGGTTTTGGACCGAAGTGTCTTCTTTCTCATTGGTTTCCATGAATTGTTTCAGTTCTTCTTTGATCTCCTGGTTGATCCAAGCATTCTTAAGCAAGGTGGTCTTAGGTTCCAGGTATTTGAGTTCCTTTGGAACTTTTCCTTGTGATTGAGCTCCAGTTTCAAAGCATTGTGATCTGAGAATATGCAGGGAATAATCTCAGTCTTTTGGTATTGGTTGAGTCCTGATTTGTGACCCAGTATGTGGTCTATTCTTGAGAAGCTTCCATGTGCACTTGAGAAGAATGAGTATTCTGTTGTTTTAGGGTGGAATGTTCTGTATATATCTGTGAGGTCCATCTGGTCCAATGTGTCATTCAATGCTCTTGTTTCTTTATTGATTTTCTGCTTTGATGATCTGTCTATTTCTGAGAGAGGCGTGTTAAGATCGCCTACTATTAATGTATTCATATCAATATGACTCTTTATCTTGATTAACAGTTTTCTTATGTAATTGGCTGCTCCCATATTGGGGGCATAGATATTTACAATTGTTAGATCATCTTGGTGGATAGTCCCTTTAAGAATTATGTAGTGTCCTTCTGTATCTCTGACTACAGTCTTTAGTTTAAAATCTAATTTATCTGATATGAGAATCACTACCCCAGCCTTCTTTTGGGGCCCATTGGCATGGAAGATGCTTCTCCGTCCCTTCACTTTCAGTCTGGGTGTATCTTTAGGTTCAAAATGGGTCTCTTGTAGACAACATATGGATGGGTCCTGTCGTTTTATCCAATCTGCAACCCTGTGCCATTTTATGGGCGCATTTAGGCTATTCACATTGAGAGTGATTATTGATAGATATGTTTTTATTGACATCGTGTTACCTTTGAAGTCTTTCTTTCTGTAGATTGTCTCTATATTTCTGTTCAATGCTATTCTTAGGATTTTTCCTCTTTTATAGAACCCCCCTTAATATTTCCTTCAATGTTGGCTTGGTGGTTGCATAGTCTTTGAAGTCTTGCCGGTCTTGGAAACTCTTTATCTCTCCATCCATTTTGAATGTCAGTCTTGCTTGATAAAGTATTCTTGGCTGCATGTTCTTCTCGTTTAGTGCCCTGAATATATCTTGCCAGCCCTTTCTGGCTTGCCAGGTCTCTGTGGACAGGTCTGACGTTATTCTGATGGGCTTTCCTCTGTAAGTAAGGAGCCTCTTTGTCCTAGCAGCTTTCAAGAGATTATACCTACAATTATGATTCCTCAATTTGGCTATCAGGTGCCTGGATGTTTTTCTGGAATCTATAATCTTGGGTGGAGACCGTTCGGCCTCTAGTACATGAACGCTGGTTCCATTCGCAAGATTGGGAAATTTTTCATGAAGAACTTGTTCCACTATATCTTCTAAACTTCTTTCTTTCTCCTCCCCTTCAGGGATTCCAATGATTCTGACATTGGAACGTTTCATGGCGTCATTTATTTCCCTCATTCTGTTTTCATGGTTTCTAAGCTGTTTGTTCCAGGCTTCCTCTTGATCGTTTCTCTCTGTTTGTCCTCCAGATCACTAATTCTATCTTCCGTCTCAGTTACCCTAGCTTTGAGAGAATTTAGATTAGATTGGAACTCATTGAGAGCATTGTGAACCTCAGCCCTGGTAGCTTTTAGCTCTGCCCTAACATTGTGGACATCCTGTCTGGTCACTTTCAGCTCAGCCCTAATCAATTCCATTTGGTCATCCATGGCTTTCTCCAACCTAGCTATTGCCTGGATAATTGTTAGCCTGAATTCTCTTTCCGACATATTGTCTATGTTGATAGCTGTTAGCTCTGTTGCAGAAGGTCCATCCTCTGTATTTTTCTTCTGTTGGGCATTCCTCCTCCTAGTCATTTTGGCAAGAGATGACTGAACAGATGTAGCTGGTTGTATTGACTGTGGTGCAGTCTGGGTGCACCCTGGAACACTTCTGAGCAATCAGAATTCCCCACCCAAATGAGAGAAAAAAGAAAAGAAAAAGAAAAAAAGAGAGAGAGAGAGAGACAGGAAAGAAAGAGAAGATGAAAGAGAAGGTTCAGCCCAAATGGGCCCCAAGGTAAGATTTATGAGGTATACAAACAAAAACAGACAAACAAAAAGACTGATAAAAGTATATAACAAGAGAAAAAAATATATATATGCAAATAAAGGAAGAACCTTGTCGAAAAGAACCCTAAGAGTAAGATTTATATACTATCAGGACAAACACAAAAACACAGAAACACTGGTGGAAGAAAAAGATGGGAGAGTGGTTATAAATTCTCAGTGTGGGTGAGGAAGGTTGTTTTGATTCTTCCTGGATGTATCTTGATATCTTTGTTAAAGGACTCAACTTTTCTAAAATAAAGGGGGATTAAAAATTGGTTTACCTATAGGGGTAGTATTGATTGGGGAAAGGGGATTACTTTGAAGTTTAACTCTATATGAATATTAGAAAATAAAAATAAAAAAGGAATAAACTAGACTAAACTAAAATTTTAAAAAATTTCAAAAAATAGAAATGCAAAAGAAAAACACAGGTGTATGTATCAAAAAGTTCAGGTTAGAAGGTTATTATGGAATTTGATGTACTAGACAGCTCACTGTGATGGTAAATAGGTTAAAAAATTATCTATATAAAAAAAATGAGCCAGAATAGTGGGAAAAATTAAAAATAAAAGTTGTCCTATGAAGTAGTGGTGGTGGTTCTCTTGTAGTCTTTTTTTTTTTTTTTCTTTCCTGGTTGGTTTTCTTGGGGAGGGGCCTGCCATGTAGGTTTTCAGTCAATGATGTTCCCTGAGTTAAGTCCTCCAGTCCCCCTCAAGGGGATGGACTCTGAGGAAACCAGTTTTTTTCAGGCTTTTGTTCTCTGGAGGTTTTTATGTTTGTTCACCTTTTTTTTTTTCCCCTCTCGCCTTGACCGCTTTTGATGGTTTTTGTAGGTTTAGAGGAAAGCAAACTGCACCCTGACCTCCCTCTCAGAGAGAAGCCTCAGTTTGTTCTTCTGTGGGTGTTGCAGAGCCCATATAAATCCCCCTTTGGCCGCTGGCAGAGCAGGTTCCGAGTTGCGGTCCCTGGGGACGCAGGATCTTCTGCTTGTACCCAAAACCAAAGCAGTGGCAGCTTTTGGGCAGCTCCAGACCACCAGAGAGGTTCCAAGCAGCGATCACACACTGAGATTTTCCCGCTGGCCCAGGCTGGGAGTGCCTGGTCTTTCTGGGTCTAAGAGCATCTGGCTTGCTCGCACCTTTTTCAGGGGAGGCTGTGGGTCGCGCGCGCATCTCAGGCTCTGAGAACAGGGCGCAGGTCCTAAAGCACCAGGCTGGGCCTTCGTGCACCTCTCTCAGGGGAGAGTTTGGGGCGCACGTCTTAGGCTCTGAAACAATGGCGCGTGTCAAAGAGCTCCGGCTGGGCCTTTGTACCTCTCTCAGGGGAGGATGAGGGGTGCGCGCATCTCAGGCTCTGTAGCAGGGCTCCCGAGTTCTGCCGTCCATCTGGCGTGGCTCGCATCCCCTCACAGGGGCCAGAACCCACGCAATCTTGGGCGCGATGGCAGCTCAGGGACCAAGACCTGGTTTCTCCACTGCACTCTCTCTGGCTCAGTGCCAGGGGAGGCTGTCCTGGGTCTGGGGACTTAAGCCCCTGTCCCTAGCCACCCAGATTCCCACAATTCCCCCCTCCCCCCTGCCCCACGATCTTTTGCTCTTTTGGAGTGCTTTCAACCAGTCTCCAAGTTAATGCTGGTCCCCAGACACAGGGCACTCTCGCTCATATTAGGGGTATTACTTTCCAACTGGTCACTTCTGGTGGCTCCCTCCCCCTTTTGTTTATCTTCCGATATCATTCTGCCTTTCCCACTCTGCTTTACCTGCCCACTGGCGTCTTCTGCCCCTGTAGAGATCCAGATGTGTATGATTCTGATCTCAGGCTGATTTCATGGGTGATCAGAGTTCTTTGGTAGGTAATCAGCTCACTTTAGGGTACAGGTAGAAAAGGCGCCTCCTCCTACTTCCCCGCCATCTTGTCCCCTACCCCGCGGCTCTCAATTTTTATCTTTAGCCTGATATTCCTTTTGAACTTCAAACTTGGTTATCAGCCTCTTACTAACATCTTTACAATTAAAATTCTCAAACTGAATATATGCAATATTGACTCTTGTCCCCCCCCCCAAATCTGTTTAAATTCAAGTGAACCTTTTCAGTTGCTTAACCCCAAAATTCCTGGAGTCATTCCTGACTTCCTTCTTACCAACTCCCCACCTCACCCTGCAACATTGGCTCTTCCAGAATCTAGCAGCTTCCAACTTGCTTTGCTGGTAGCTACCTCAAACAAGTCTTCATCATCTCTTATAGGAATTACTGCAATAGCCACCTAACTAGCCTTCCTGCTTCCATTCTACTCTTAGCCCAATATAATTAATTCAGATACAGAAGGCAGCAGGGCCTGGGCAGGGGAGGGGGGTTTCTGCTAAGCCTAAGTCAGATCATGTCACCTCTGAACTCAAATCCTGTGATTCCTTCCTTATTCATTCAGGAGTAAAAGCCACAGCCCTTACAAAGTCTTTACAGTCTGTATAATCTTATTCCTCTCACATATCCATTAATGCTCTGATTTCATTTCCTATTCTTTCTACCCCATCCCACCAAGATATTTCAGCCACACTGGCCTCTTGGGTTCCACCATAAAGACTATACATTTGCAATTTAACTCTTCTGGAATGAATTCTGGAAATCCATATGACTACACCACTTATCATCTTAGATCTTTGTTAAAATCATATCATCTCAGTAAGAATTTCCAGATCACTCTATTTAATATTACAATCTGCTCCCTCTAGCCACTGACTCTGTTAATCCCATGCATACTGATGAACTTCTTTGTAGTTCCCATACTTATAAATACTAGATAATTCATCCACTATATCTACATTAATGGTCTATTTCTCCTTGCTAAAATATAAGCTCTATGATGCACAGATACACCCAAATGCCTAGAAGAGTTTCTGGCACATTATATCCACTAAACAAATATTTATTAAATGACTGATGTTAACTAAGAATGACAAAAACATGCCAAAGTTTCTGCCTGTATGTATTCTGATTCTTTTCATATGTTTTAAAAAAGATTTCCATCTAAAAATAAAATAAATATAATAAGATACACACACACACACACACAATGATCTCCTATATGGAAATTTCCATACTGTTGGGAAGCTGCTTGTTTTTCTACACTAGTAAGTAGAAAACCAATAATGAAAGCAGGGTTAGCTGTTCACAAAGTTCTTATTTTACTTGAAATCAGCATTTGCCTAATACATACATACATAAATACATGCATATCATAAGTTTCCCTCTTGGCTTATCAGGAATATCAATATCAGAACATGGCTTGAGTACGGTGTTAACAAAGAAGATAAATTAGTGACCAAATACAAACAGGAGGCCTGAAAGGGGAAGGTGGATACAGTAGATCCTTGTTCTCCTTGAAAGGCAGGAACAGGTAGAAGGCAGTAGTATTTTAATCAGACATCTTTACCTCTAGGAAAAAGAGCAACTTAGGCATTTTAACTGTAGTAGCTAAGAAGTTTGGCTACACAAGTCATGCAGAGGCCAGGATCAGGGCAGTTTATAACCCTGAAACTTCAAAATCAGTTCTCATTAGCCATGGATGGGCATCAGTTAAAAAATGATTCACAACACTGTTTTCAAAAACTTTTCCTTAATACAAACATGTAAGTATGTATAATTAGTATTTAATCAATAATGATATTGTTAATATAAAACCTGAGGAGACTTTTAAAAAAGTTAAATCTAGTAAAACAAAATACATGGTTTTGAGTCAGAAATTAAATTTATTCTTCCTGAAGATATTTGGAAAAGACCTAAATTACTTGTTTAACAGCAGCAGTGAAACAATTGCTACATGTTGAAGAAATTATCTACACTTCCCATGAAAACTTCACTAAAAACATTCATACTTGTGTGTACTATATTTTCCTGTAGTATAGAGCATATGTTCAAATAATTTTATATCTTTACTGCCTGGCAAACTACAAGCACTTTAAAAAGTTTGTCTAATAAAACAAAGAATGAATGTATCTTTACTACTGAGTACAATATTGACATATTTAAGAGAAAAATATCATCCTTCATGTAATCTATATCCACTGAGGATAAGTTAACCCAATATCTGTCTGATTAGAACAGGAAAGGTGACCAAGTATACAACAGAATCAGTTGATTAGTTATCATTTTGGATACACACATTCACAAACGCATGTGAACACACGTGTGTGTGCATGTGAAGTCTGGATAGCTGTACAGCTGCCTCTGAAGAGGCCATACAAGAAGACATGAAAATAAAGATCTTTCTAATTACCAATCCCCTGGGTAGTTTCCAAAGGCAACTACTGCTAACAGATTCCAAACTTCCATTTCTGTAATTATTAATTTATCATATACTTAAATCTTTATTTTTCAGTCTATAAATTTAGGTAATATCATAGTCTCTTGTTATCTCTAGGGGATATGTTCTCAAGACCCCCAGTAGATGTCTGAAATTACAGACAGTACGAAACCTTATACATACTATTTTTTTTCCTATAAACATCAATGATAAAGTTTAATTTATGAATTAGGCACAGTAAGAGATTAACAATAATAGCTAATAATAAAATAAAACAATTATAACAATAAACTACAATTAAAGTTTTATGAATATGGTCTTTCTCTCACTGAAAATATGTTATTGTACTGTACTCACCCTTTTTGTGATGATGTGAAATGAAATAAATGCCTAGGTGATGAGATGAAGCAAAGTGAACAACACAGACATCGCAATGTATCGTTAGACTGCCATTGGCCTCCAGACAATTTGTCAGAAGGATGATCACCTGCCTCGGGACTGTGGTTCACTGCAGGTAACTGAAACTATAAAAGGGAAACTATAGGTAAGGGACCTATGTATCTATATTATTAACTCTGTCTTAAAAAAAAAATAGATGTTAGTACACTTACACTTCTACTTACTTCTACTTCTCCCCCTAAGTTCCAATTTTGCCCAGTATGTTAACATTTTTCTATTGACAAGCTTTCCAATAGAAGCAAAATGTTGAATAGGAATTTTCACGTTACGTCTGAGGCACCAAACCTAAAGATGGTGGCTGGAATTACCTGCACATTTTTAAGAAAAGTTGCAGAGCCAGATGCAACATTCCAGGCTTAACGAGAGACAGTAAAAGCAGCCCAGAACATGTAACTTCCAATAACCTACAGAAGTGATGGATTCATTAGAAGAATGTTGACTAGTTGAAGAGCTTTTATAGGGATTCAGGGTGCTATAATGACTCCCAAACAAGTTGGTAGATTTAGTGAGAGAAACAGAGAGAAATTTCAGATATCTCTGAGATGCATAAGGCTGGATTCTCAGTCCCCAGCAGGACGGACATATGCTATAGTACAGAAATTGTAGGCCTGCTCCATGCTACCATCAGAGCAGAGTGTGAGAGAGTTCTTGTGAGAAACTCCCAGGAGTCCCAGTTCTCCGCACCTGTGAAAACAGGTACTTGTGCCCCACCTCGTATCCCCAGAATATGGATGATGGAGTCCACTGTCAGGACCAATACACAACAAGAGGGAGCAGGTGCTGATCAATTTTTCAGAGCAAGTACAAATCATATCAGTGATCAACCCAACCACATCTGTTCAAAACAGAGTCTCCCATGGAAAGGTGGTCTTGCCACATAACACTCAACCTTTTTTCAGCAAAGGTAGTGAACAGCCAACCCATGAATGATGTTATCTTCCTTTTTTCTATTATGCCTAGTTCCTATGTCCTGATCCTGGAAGACTCAGATGCAGCATAGTGAATAGGGAAGGTGACAAAAATAAGAAAAGTGACAAAATAATGAAAGGAAAAATCAGTTCCTCCTTTCTCCACTCCTGGTGTCTGGGTCCAAGCCATAGGCAAGATCTCAACAACAGGGAACGGAGTAGTGGTGTAATTGTGAAGTCATCTCTGGAGCACCTTCAGGAATGTGTGAATTTGGTACACTCTCCTTTCATTCAACTCTCAATAAAATATATCAGGTTTCTAATTAATAATGAATTTAAATTATGTGAATATTATTGATCACTTTCTTTTTCCTAAGAAATCTCAGCACCATAAATAAAGCAATGATACTCCTTGATCCCCAATTTAAATATAATTTCTTTTCTGAGACATTTGTTACACATCTGACTTGTTTTGATATATATTTAAAACAACAAATAAAGCAAAAGCCATGCATAAGAAGAGAAATAATTAAGATCAGGACAGAGATCAATGAATTAGAAACCAGAAATACAGTAGAGCAGATCAATTAAAGTAGAAGCTGGTTCTTTGTAAGAATTAATAAGATTGATAAACCACTGGCCAGACTTATCCAAAAGAAAAGAGAAAGGACTCAAATTAATAAAATTATGAATGAAAGGGGAGAGATCAAGACTAACACCAAAGAAATAGAAACGATTATTAGAAATTATTACCAACAAACATATGCCAATAAATGAAGCAACCTGGAATACATGGGTGTCTTCCTGGAAACCTATGAACTACCAAGACTGACAACAGGAAGAAAATGACAACCTGAATAGATCAATAACCAGTAATGAGATTGAAGCAATGATCAAAAATCTCCCAAAAAATAAGAGTCCAGGACCTGACCGATTCCCTAGGGAATTCTACCAAACATTCAAAGAAGAAATAATACGTAGTCTCCTGAAGCTGTTTCAAAAAACTAGAAACAGAAGGAATTTGATGAGGCCAGCATTACCTCGATCCCAAAACCAGGCAAAGACCCCATCAAGAAGGAAAATTACAGATCAATATCCCTGATGAATATGGATGCCAAAATTCTCAACAAGATCCTAGCTAATAGGATCCAACATATACTAAAAGGATTATCCATGAGGACCAGGTGGGATTTATCTCTGGGATGCAAGGATGGTTCAACATTCACATATCAATCAATGTGACAGAACACATAAATAAGAGAAGAGAGAAGAACCACATGGTCCTCTCAATTGATGCAGAAAAAGCATTTGACAAAATCCAGGATCTGTTCCTGATTAAAACGTTTCAAAGTATAGGGATAGAGGGAACATTCCTGAACTTCATAAACTCTATCTATGAAAGATAAAAAAAGGATAAAAGAAAAAAAGAAATGAACATTTTCTGGACCCACTCCAGACCTGCTAAACAGGAATTTCTGTGGATGAGGCTGAGGAATTAGTGCTTCAAAAATATCTCTAGGTGATTTTTATGCATGTAAGAGGTGGAAGAAATTATTGAGAACAGGATTTGATTTTACTTGGGCAGCTGGTGTAAGTGAGAAATCACCTGATGAACAAGTTAAAAAGGAAAACACTGGAACTCAGGTCAGAAATTAATGACTATGGGGAATGACAAAATGAAATGGAACCCAGTCATCCAAAATAGAGACCTTAAAGGAAATACTCATATGCTTATGTTTTCTATTATTCAAATATCTCCTAGAGACTTCATTGTGAAGGTTAAGTGAAGCCAACAAGTCTTCAGAATAAGTTTTAATTTGGATGACATGTCCTATCTGCAAAAATTGCCCTAAGCCTCTCTAAATTATATTTTATTACGATTTCTTTAATACTATATCTGTCCTTTATCAACTTACAGTAGGGGTGGCAGCATGTACATTTATTATATTTTATATGTAGTACATATTTAATAATAAATAGATTACTTGCATAAGTGTATTTGCTATATATTTTAAAAGATTAGTGAATTTTTTTTTCAATTAACATTTGGGTTGCATCATCTTGCTTTTCTTAATTTACAAAAACAGTGAGACAATATACTTGATAATAAAATTATTCTGGAAAATTTCAAGTATTGATAATGAAGAACTTGAGTGATTTAAACTGACCAGTTTAACATAACAGTGATTGAATATTATAATAAGATACTTTATTTGATAAAATAACTTTTATCACATTTGTTCTTTAGGTTTAGTATATTAAATGAAAAGAAGTAAAGTTTTTAAAGTAATAAAAATAAAGAAACAAACTTAAGAAGAAAAGACATTTATAAAGGTCTTTATTACTGTCTAATTTCAAAGAAACAACATATGACTTTAAAGTTTGAGAGATACTAATCAATCTCTCCCATGTTAAGTACTAGAGAACTGAAACCCAGACAGATCAACTGCTTGCAAAATTCATTGGTTTTCTTGTCATATTGAATGTCTCTAAATATATATCAAAGCTGCTTACTTAAATTGTCACCAGTTCTATGGTTTATTATATGCATTTCATGGCAAAAATCTACTTTATAATAATAGTCTTTCCTTGATGTGCTCTACAGAAAATATAATTAGTATATGCCTAGAAGTTACTCAATTTCCTTTGAAATTATAACTTGAAAAGCACAACTATGATCTTAACCATTATCACTTTCTGAAGAAAATTTTAAATCTCCCCTTCCAACAAATTTGAGGAAATCTTAGTTGTTTACATGCATAAAAATCAATGGGTGAATTAAATGAGCAATAACACAATTGTTCTAGTTATTTTTAAAACATATGCGCTTTCATTATGTAAACAGAATTACATAGTCCTTTTATTAAAACCAAATCTTTTTAGTTTAGGGATGATTTTAGGAAGCTGTTGGGATCAATGGAGAAATTCTCTATCATTTTAAGCTGCTATAAAGTTGACATGAGTTAGACATGAGGGAACATGCATGTTTTTGCTTTAAATATAAAGATAGAAGGTTGATTAACTATGACAAATGTAGAGGGAAACGTCTGACATCCTCGTGATTTGCTCCACTTACTCTGAAATTCCTTAAGTGATAGAGTTCTCCATTTGGATTTGGCTTACACCAAAGATCTCAGGCTTGACTTTGTTTAAAAAATATTTAATCTCTAAAAAATGGCCAATAAACAGACAAATGGTGAGTATCAAACTCCATTCCTGCCCTTGAACTTATAATGCTGGTCATAAAGTAAGTCATTGGTATAAGTAGATAAGGGTCAGAATGATGAAAATAAAGTTCTATTCTTCCCCTAGTTCTCCCATCACAATAAAATGACATTTTCATCATCACAGCCACCATTCTCTACTTCTAATCCTTCATCCAGTCCTTATTGGTGCTTCCACCTCCAGCCTCTAACCTGTTGTTCTTAAGTCCAAAACAAAATCACATCTTTTCAGGTCTACTTTATAATTTTCCCAATGTGTCTCCTCATTTCTATCTTTACTGCATTCTTACCCATGATATGCAAAGAACACTACCAGTTAAGTCTTTTTTTTTTAATTGAAGTGTAACATTATATTAGTTCCAGGTGTATAACAGAGTGATTTGACAACTGTATACATTACTCAGTGCTCACCACAGTAAGTGTAGGCACTACCTGTCACCATACATTTTTGTAGTATTATAAACTATAGTCCCTGTGTTGTACTTTTCATCTCCGTGACTTATTTATTTTATAACTGGAAGTAGCTGGAAGAGAAATTAAGAAAACAATCCCATTTATAATTGCACCAAAAAGAATTAAGTACTTAGGGATAAATTTGGTCAAAGAATTGAAAGACCTATACTCTGATGAAAGAAAATGAAGACAATACCTCCAGTTAATTCTTGCCTAAAATCTTTTAGTGACTTCTCTTTGCAATCAAATTACAATCCAAACTTTTCTTATTGATTTGCCAGGTCTGCATAAATTACCAGCCTGTTTTCCCAAATATATTTCATATCATTTTACCTTTTGTTTACTTGGATGCTCACCCTGATATTCTATTTGTCTTCCAACATGCTAAATTCTCTCAACTGAGTCTTTTACAGGCTTCCCCTAGTCTTTCCCCTATTCTTTGTAAAGTCTTTTCCTGGAGTCCAGAGGTAGTAAGTAAGACTTTTGAAAATATTTTGCTCTTGGTTTCCTGAGTGTTTAATATATCAAAGCATAGTAAGAAAGAGTGGCTTAAAATGAAACTGGAGAGGTTAGCAGGGGTCAGCAACAAAGTCAGTGCGGTAGGTGAACTCTGCTTGAATGTTGGGAAATCATTTCATATGAAATATGATTCCACTGTTCACATAAAAGTACACACTCCTATAGGGAAGGCCTAGAGCAATCTCTAAAAAAGGGTAAGATAATCTTTAATATCAATTATCTAGAATAGAAAAAGTAATTAGGCAGAAAACTGAGAACATGAAGGGGGCTTATTAACTATATCTTTCTCAGCCTAGACAGCCAGAAGACCAAGAAGAAGATGTTTCAAGTAGTTGTAGTTGCTTTTAGAGAGGTTGTGGTTACATGTGGTTACCACGTAGAGTAAGATTAGGAACTAGACAAAGGGACCTCCCCTTTATTCTTATATCAAGGTAAGTGCCACCTTAAACATTTGAAGATCAAGAAAGTAAGAGTAACTTTTTTTTTTTTTTGGCTGCAAGACTTCCTTTCAGCTGTGGTTTCAGAGCATACCAATGATTACAAACACTGGTTAACAGATTCAGCTGTTTATGCACATTGGAATTTCTATGGATAGTCCGTCCTATGTAATTCCATCCTCATGGCCACTACAAAGAGATAGTGATGTTAGTGGTCTGAACCCAGGACTGGGGTAGCAGAAGAGTGTCAGGCAGCGCAAACTCAAATGCTTACAGGGGACACTAATGCATAAACCAAGTACAATTTAATACAGAGTGGTAGGAATTCTGCCAACTGAACAGGCATGCCATCCTGCGTCTCTCTGGGCCCTTTCCCAAGAAGAGAATTTCTCCTCAGATCAGTATTCTGTTGACAGATGGAAATATGTTTCCAATATAAAAACTGGAAATCCAAAATTTAAAAACTTGAATCTTCTTTTTTAGTTAATTTTTAAAAATTTTTCTATAAACATAAAATGTATTTTTATCCCCAGGGTACATGTCTGTGAATTGCCAGGTTTACACACTTCACAGCAATTAAGAGTAACTTTTGTTTATCTTATCAAAAATAATTATATCCACATGCAATATTGTATATGTATATATTTCTAAGTGTGAGACACTGCATTAATTCTTAGATGTTTATATGATGTTTACATGATTTCTGACAATATCCATGTGAAATAGCATTGCAATTTTACAGTTGAGAAAACTCAGGCTCGAATCGATTGAAACACAATCAATGTCAGTCACATAGCCTCAAAAGATTTAAATTTGGATTTGTCTGATTGCAATTCCTGTATATTTCCAGTAACTTTTTCTCCCTTTTAAACATAATAATAAGCAGTATTTGCTCTTGTTTACATGTTAATGAATCATTTTCCATACAGCCTTTTTAAAAAATAACATTTTGAAACTCCATCCATTGTAATAGTTTTACTGGAAAGCAGTAAATAAAAAAGCAAGTTAATTGCTATGTGTCTGAAGCATTATGTGGAACACAAATATATAATCATGTACCTGCTTGTTTACTTCCTATCTTGTGGTTCTTGTTATCTTCTCATGCTCCTTGCCTATGCTAACTTAGCAGTTCCACGTTCTGTTTCATGCAATATGAAGGTCACTGTTTATTGGTGGTTTGATGTTGAGTTTGCATATTTTTCTGCATATCAATATCTGACTGCCTGTAACTTGATTTTTCAAGGTAACTTGCTTTCTCTCTCTCTCTTTTTTAGAGATTAGTCAATCTTTAACCACGTCTCATCTACAGAATTACATCTATATAGTCACTCATAATAACTTTTTTGCTACCATGTAAAAGAAACAGAAAACACACCTCTACCTTAGCCACAGTTTCCATTTTCTTGGATACATACCTAAACTTGGAAAGCAACTTTACAAATATTGCTAAGTTTATATATTTTTTAACTTTATAAAGTTTAGAATATATGCAGCCAAATGTACATGAAAATAAATGAAAAACCCATTCTAAGATCAAAAACTGAGTACTAGAGAACTAGAGGGTATCATGCTTAGCGAAGTAAGTCAATCAGAGAAAGAAAACTATCATATGATCTCCCTGATATGAGGAAGTGGAGATGCAACATGGGGGGTTAAGGGGGTAGGGGAAGAGTAAATGAAGCAAGATGGGATTGGGAGGGAGATAAGCCATAAGTGACTCGTAATCTCACAAAACAAAGTGGGGGTTGCTGGGGGGAGGAGGGTTGGGAGAGGGGGGTGGGGTTATGGACATTGGGGAGGGTATGTGCTGGGGTGAGTGCTGTGAAGTGTGTAAACCTGGCAATTCACAGACCTGTACCCCTGGGGATAAAAATATATGTTTATTCAAAATAATAATAATAAAATTAAATTAAATTAAATTAAAAAAAAAACTGAGTACCTGTGCAACCACCACCTCAGACCAAGAAAGAAGGAAGTTATCAGCACCCCAAGAAGTCACCTCTCACCCCTGGCCAATCATTACCTTCTCCCACCTATCCAACATAACCAATATCCTTAACTAATTATTAATTAGCTAATATCCTAATAATTGTAAGCTAACACTGAGCCTACTTCTGCCTTTAACTGAGACTCATGAAGTATGCTACCTTTGTGTGTTTTCTAACTCAGAATTGCCCTTGTAAGATCCATCCAAGTTGTAGCATAAAGCTGCATTTCCTTTATTTCCCTTGTTGCATAGTATTTCATTTTATGAATATGGTTATAGTATCTATTCTACATTGACAGATATTTGAGTTATTTCTAGTGTGTTAATTCTGAATAACACTGCTTAGAACAATCTTAAATAATCCTCTCTATGTACACAGTTCTCTTGAAGGCAGACCTAAGAAGAGAATTATTGAGTCATATTATATGGATATACTGGTGGTTGTATGAAATAATAGTCCTCTCACAGTGTTTTAGTGAGCCTATTGTTCCTTATCCTTCCTAATAATTTATATTACCCTTCTTTTTTCCTTTTATTAGGCTGGTAGATTTGCCATGGTATTCCATTGTGATTTCAATTGGTATTTCTCTGATTTCAAGGGAATTTTAAGAATTTTCTCATATTTTTATGAGCCATTGGGTATTGTTTTGTGAAGTACCTATGTCTCCTGATTTTTTTCTACTAGGTTTAATTAGTTATTCATAATTCATTCATACGCAGTGACTATGTTGGTTAGTTACATATCTACCAGTCTTTTCTCACTATTATGTTTGCTTTTTTTTACTTTAAAGGTTTTTAATGTTCATGTAGTACAACTTGTCAATATTTTCCTTTATTTTCAGCAATTTGTGTATCCCAACTAATTGCTCAATACCACAAAATCATGAATATATTTTCCTGTAGTATGTTAAAAGTTTCATGTATGTATATATGTATGGTTGTATCCTATATTAATTTATTTTTGCATTAATGAACAGGTATAGAGTGCAATTGGTATTTATGTTTGTATTTATCTGTAGTGTGAGGTAATATTCAAGTTTCATATTTTCTGTACAGATAGGTTTTCTGAGCACTTTTATTAAAAACATTGTCCTTTATCCCAGATCAAAATATCTATCATTTTCATGAATTACTTGACTATTCTAAACTCTTTGCATTATTGTATAGTTAAGAATCAAAATTTTAATTTACACATGCACTCATACACATATACACACATATATACACAAAAAGCAGCTGAAACTTTGATTGTAATTACATTAAATATAAAGATTAGTTTTAGGAGAATTCATATCTTCAAAATATCTTGCAAATAGAATATAACTCGATTTATTTATAACTTATCAATGGCTCTCAAAAATGTTTTAAAGTTTTCTTAGAATCCTGATACTAGCTTTATGCCCAAATATGTAGGTATTGGTGTATATTGCTATGGTGAACAGTATCATTTTAAACTTACTTTTCTGACTTTTGCATATAGAAATATAATTAACTTTATATAGTGACTTTGGGTCCAGTGACCTTGCTAACACTCGTTTTCACATTATTTTTCATAATTATTGTTATTTTTTAGTAATCTTATTAGTTTTAGCTTAATTTCTCTTTAAATAGAGAACATACTCAGGATTTCAATTTTTAAAAATTGCTTGAGACTTCCTTTATGGTTTATATACAGTCAGTTTTTATAAATTAACTTTTTAAAATATAAATTCTGCTGTTAAGTATAGTAGGCTATGTGTGGTAAGTTTCATGATAAGGTTGTCCAAATCTCTGTTTTTCCTCAGCTGCATTGTTCATTGTCCATTCTCCACTATCATTGTCTTTTTAAAACTATTTATTTATTTATTTATTTATTTATTTATTTATTTGACACAGAAAGAGAGATCACAAGTAGCCAAAGAGGCAGGCAGAGAGAGAGAGGGGGAAGCAGGCTCCCTGTTGAGCAGAGAGCCCGATGTGGGGCTCATCCCAGGACCCTGAGATCATGATCCTAGCTGAAGGCAGAGGATTACCCCACTGAGCCACCCAGGCGCCCCACTATCATTGTTTTTTTCCCCCAGCCCCTTGTGTGTCACAGAGGAGACGCTGTGAGCTACATTTCCCAGAATTCCCAGTAAGAGGCCCTTCAGTGAGTTGTGGTTCCTCACAGATTTCGATGACACTGCTTCACCTGCTCATTTACTTGCTCATGTCTTGAGGAGTTCTGAGAACTGTATGTGGTACATTATAGATATTATCTGAGGCCTGGATACTACTATAATTATTAAGAATGGCAGCTGGTCAAGAGCTTCACAACTCTAAATCACCTCATTCAATCAGAATTGTCATGTTTCAAAACTGAAATTCATTCCTGCAAAAGGTCAGTATTTGCCTACTCTATCCCTAATATTGCAGTTAGGCTCTACAAAGTCCCCAAAAGTGTGTGCATAATTCTCAGTTACCTCTTCTCTTGACACACCTTTTACTCCAAAACTGGTTTCCTTAGTTCTTCAAGGCTCCTGTCCTCGAGGTTATCTCGCCAGACTCATTATATATTCTAATTGCAAAAGCAGCTCCCAAACTAGACTCAGCTACCTGGATTTCTTCCCTTCTCAGATCTTAGAACTATAAATTTTGGAAACTTGATAGATTTTCAAAAATTTTAGGCAAAATGTTGTTCTATTTAACCAGTTTTTCCTAGTTACTCACAGCCAGACTGAGTCTAGATTCACCTAGTCTGACATTGTCAGGAAAGGAAGCCATTTACATTTTCTGTTCAACATGCTTTCAAGCACATCAATTAAATACTTGTTTATCATTGTGGGAAAAAAATTTTGAAAAAAAACTTGTTTTATGGAGACATAGACACTGTCATTATTACTTACAGCTGTAGATATAATGCCTAGCAAAAGTTAAAGAACAAAAGAATAATTCATTGTTTTATGTAATTTAAATTTTAATATATATTTACCTGAATTTAAAATAACTAGTATTTATTAACAAGTTAGTAACAAAAGGTATACAATTTTTCATTATTTATGATAACCAAGGTATTATAATCATCTTCCTGGCTTATCTCAACTTTTAATGCTAATAATTGGTCACACATATACAAAAGCTCAACTGTCCTAGATTATTTCCAAGTGCTGTTAAGTCCTGCTAATAAGACTCTCCCAGGTATAAAGATATGCCAACTTACTTCAATCTTACAGTTTAAAAATAAGAATAAATGATCTCCTTCCTAAATTTTCTTGAAAAATAGATTTCATTTCTCAAAAACAGTCCTCATACTTTGTCCGCTACACTGGCACTGATAAACTGCATATGTCCTATAGTCAGAAGAAACTGAAACATTTCGATTTACTTTATAAGGATACATTTTGTTCTAACATTGTTATCTAACAACAAAAGTCCTGCTGCATTAACCTATAAGAAGATTAGAAAATAAAAATAAACTTGCTAGAGAAGAAAAGGAACTTATGAATTGACTTGTCCTATTGAAACAAACACTTAGACTTTGTATTAGAAAAGAAACGTGGTTTTAATTTCTTCAAAATTGTTTTATATCTTTCAATGTACAAATAAAGTGCTAAGTTCATGAATCCTCACATTTTGCAAAATATTGAGTAATGTGAGCAAAATGGTTGTCATTCACTCTAAGTTTAATAGTGAAATGACTGCACTGATATATAGATACATAGGAAACAATTATTCCTTGTTTAAATCAGACACACATTTGTTTAAATTCTACTTTCTAATTCATGTAGAAGTATACTTTTACAAAAGGACATAAAGCTATAATGGACTTTGCTAATGTTAATTTTTAAATATTTTTTAAAATTTCATCTAGGTGATACTCCTATTGTTCACTTTGTCCCAACCACTCATTGTCTTTCTGTACCAAATATGTTCTCAAGTAGACATGAGACATTTTGCTTGATTGCTTGTTTTCTCTGCTTAAAAGCTGCATTACTAAGAAATACTATGGCTCCCTCAATAGTTTATACATTCCCTAGTCATTTTTCACCTAATTCAAAATTTCTTTCCATTCATCTTCTTTAATTTAGTTTTCCTTTTCCTTTATTCTATTTTATATAGCTACTTGACTGTTATCACTCCCTATCATGATATATATGCGTTTATTGCCTGTCACCTTATACTGGAATGTAAGTGGTTTTTTTTTTAATCATTTTTTAAAAGATTTTATTTATTTATTTGAAAGAAAGAGCACAAGTGAGGGAGGGACACATGGAGAGGGAGAGAGAATCTCAAGCCTAGTAGTTCTGAATTATAATATCACCTTTCAGACTCAATTGAATACACATACACAACTGAATATTGAAATACAAATTAAAATTGGGATGTATTGCATATATCTTTCAACAAACTGAAATGCTGAATTAGGTAAATATACTCAGAACTGTTTATTTCAGAGTATCTCATCATAGCATTTAACTTCCTTGTCAGAATTTGCAAAGCCTACTTTTGGACTACCCAGAATTTCCACATAAAAATTAAGTTCTATTCTTACTACAAAACCATGTGTTTTATGTTTCCAATCTCAGTGACAGAGTTGGAAAACACAATTAAAGTGATTGTTAGATGTTAAAATAACGTATCACCTTTATGTTGTATTTTTAAAGGTGTTATTTCAAATGGAGCTGCATTTTTGTTACATGTTGTATAGCTGTTTCTTGTTATTCTTTAGGATCTAAGTATGCTCCTAATTCAAGATGCATTCATTACATTTAATAAAAACAATTCATGTATTTCAAAACTGAGAAGATCTGGATACGTTACGGGAGGACAAGTGCTATAAATGGAAGTGGGAAGAGATATTTCTATTCTCAGTTATGAAAGTGAAGAGCATGCTGTGTGAATGTGTTTATTGTGAAGCCCCATAGTTTTGCTTTGTCTTCCATAAGATATACATGTAAGTAAGGCTTCTATCACTTTGGTATGAATGAGTTTGGTGGAATAAATAATTCATTTCTTATCTTTGGGCATATAGAGATCCTATACCTGGTTATATTTGTTAATCCATTTGCTCATGAGTTTTGCTTCTGTAAAATTATAACATGAATATTATTAATTCGTAGACAATCTGTGATGATAAAATGAGAAAATTAAGAAAATTCTTTTCATAATGCAAGAAATAATGCAGGATTTCCAGAAATGATAGATGAAAGATGTAGGCAAAACCTCTATTAAAAAAAAAAAAAAGCATAAAAATGTGCAATATTGGGACACCTGGGTGACTCAGTCATTTGAGCATCTGATTCTTGATTTCAGCTCAGGTCATGATCTCAAGTTCGAAATCAAGCACCCTGCCGGCCTCCCTTCTTAGCACTGAGTCTATTGAGATCCCTCCTTGTGTCCCTCCCTTCCACTCTTGTGCTCTCTCTTTCTAAAATAAATAGCAATTAAAAAATTAAAACAAAACAAAAACTGTGCAATATGGTTCAAAGCAACCATGTCAGGACTCGGAGAGTTGATCAAAGACAAAAACAATTTGAGAAGCATATATTTAAAAAAAAAAAACCAAAAACCCAGAAACAGAAAAACAAAACTACTAAAACTTCTGTTGAATAACAACCAGGCACTATGGCCTTCTTTCTTGGGGCTGCTCTTGTTGTTGCTCTTCCCTTTCCCACTGCTCTCAGCGCTATAGTTTTACTAGGTGTGGCGGGCCAAGAAAACAAGCAACTTTGCTGACAAAGGCAGTTGATTTGATTTGGAGCACACTGAAAAACCATGGTCCACTGCATAGTCAATAAAGTAACAGAAAGAAGTAAATCTTACTCATTTCTACAATGATTAACTATAATTTTTCTGAAGCTGAGATACATTAAAATTAGGGTAGTTAACTAGTTAAGACTACTATCTAACTGTATGAACTGCACACTGCTTTGTATGTTGTTAAGAGTCATGGTATTCTGGGGCGCCTGGGTGGCTCAGTGGGTTAAAGCCTCTGCCTTCAGATCAGGTCATGGTCCCAGGGTCCTGGGATCGAGCCCGCATTGGGCTCTCTGCTCAGCGGGGAGCCTGCTTCCTCCTCTCTCTCTCCTGCCTGCCTCTCTGCCTACTTGTGATCTCTGTCTGTCAAATAAATAAATAAATAAATAAAAATTTAAAAAAAAAAGAGTCATGGTATTCTGTGACCGAGTAAAACAGCTGATGAGAAAGTGTTAAGATCATCATCATTCACCATATGAGTCAGGTTAGTTTTGTTACGTCATAGTCATAGATTTGACTCCAGCCCAACCATAGCTCTTGTTCCAATAATAATATAATTAAATGTCAAGACAATCTTAAAGTTTTCCCAGGAGAAGACCAGCATTATCCGCATTCTTAAATAAGCATAAACATTTTTATATAGTCAACAAATCCTTATATTCAATATTTTATATTTAATGGTGTAGGCAATCTTACTTAAAGCAAGATTGATTGATGGACTGATTGATATATATAACCTTCTATGAGATGTTCATATAGTATCAAAGCCTTGGGTCTTTAGGCTTCAACCACAAAATCCAGAAAAATCTTCCCACTAAACACCATAAGACTGGCATCAACTTTCTAATTTCCCATGATGCCCCCAAAGAAGTTTTATATTCAGAAAAGAAAAAAAAAAATCTCAGCTACCTAGAAACACAAACTACATTATGCACATTGTTATCTAAAATCACCAAATATCTAATATGAATAAGTCAATGCTGCATTCCCAGGTCAATGTGTTTTCTTCCTGGTAGCCTTCATTGGTAAAATCTACTCCTATGGTATTTCTTATGCAGGGGGAGACGCTTCTGAAAAGTTGGCCTCTGCCTTATTCTTAGACAGTCTGATCTGTATTTCAAAGTTCCAAGGGAAGAATCTGGCAGAATACATAACAAAATTGGCTCCCATTTTCTAGAAGTTTACATTCATAGGAGAACTTAGAGACTTTCCCAAGGAGGTAAAAGAAACAAACAAAAAATAGGGCTTCAGATGAAAGCAGGTGACTTGAAACAATGGAAGGATTTTCTCCAGATTATATGGAGACTTCCTTGGGCTAAAGAAGAAAAAAGGGAGGAATTTTCAGGTCTAGAGCAATAGGAAACCAGAATCTGCTTCACAGAAATGCTATGGGCAGTCAGCTGGGGATATAAGCACCAAGATTTTCAGAGAAATGATTACAAGTTACTTCAGGTTCTGGACACTCAAGTTCAAAACTCAGTGAAGATTTCTATGTACAAATAATTTCACCAAAATGGCAACACAGCCACCAGACCTAAGGAGAGCTTATGTGCAGGATATTTGGTGAGCTGTGTAGATAGATAACTAAAAACCAGAGCCACCTCTGCCATTAGACACTGGTAACATACAGTGTCTTAGAATCAGGGTAAAAGAGAGGAGGAGGCATAACAATTTGTGAGGTCAACTATAAGGTCAGCCCAAGAGAATGGGGGATCAATTAAAAAACACTTAACAAAGTTATAAAAAACAAATAAATGATACTTCTGTAATAGAGCTTATGGACTGATATTCACACCTGTTATGTATTTTTTTTAGTTTTGATTTGATCATTGACTAAATATTAATTTATTTCACTAAATTAAAAAATATCAACTATGTACATTTCATTTAAATACCTAAAAACAAAACCCTTTAGACTAAGCATGTATTTGTTCCTCTATGACATTGAAGCCAATTAATTCATTGTTTTTTTATTTTTTATTTTATTATTTTTTTAAAGATCTATTTATTTAAAAGAGAGAGAGAGAAAGCACACATGCACAGGGGAAGGGGCAGAGAGAGAGAGAGAGAAAGAATCTTAAGCAGACTCCAAGCCAAAAAGGGAGCCCGATGCGGGGCTTGATCTCATAACCCATGAGATCATGACCTGAGCAAAAATCAAGAGTCAGAGGCTTAACTGACTGAGCCACCCAGGTGCCCCAATTCTTTGGTTTTTAAAAATAATACTTACTGGCATTTTAAATGCACTAAAACAAAATGGATTAACTCCTACATCTTAAGCCTTATAGTTACGATATTTTCCACAGAGATTAAAATTTGATAAAATGGAGAATGCCTTTTCTTAGAGGAATTCATTTGATGAAACAAAAAGGAAAAAGAACAATTTGGATATGATGAAATATATTCTTCCCATTCTGAAAATTTGGACAGATGGAGGAAAAATTAACATGAAAATAGTGGATATTCCTAGGACAAGAATGCTTTCAATTGAGCATAAATTCATAAGCCTTTAAAAATCTGAAGTTGAATTCACTTCATTACTCTCATCAAATAATTAGAAATGGTACAGTGCTCTCTAAAAAAGCTCATTAAAAAAAAAAAAAGGAAGACACTCAGGTACAATAGTATCGATTCATACAAATTAACTATTTTAAAGGAACAAAATTTTGTACTAAGCAACTAAAGTTCAGTTCCCATATGGAATTTTACTATGTTATGCTGATGTCCTTGGGTAGTAACAATAAAATTCAGGAGCCACACTGACACTACTATATAAGTGAAGACCTTGTTACCTCTTATAGAGACTATTTTAATAATAGCTTTCTGATTGCTTACATGTAGGCTCTTCTTAAAGAAAAACAAAAACAAAAACAAACAAACAAACAAAACGCTTTTCACCTTCCTGCCAAAGAATGTGTTAAGAGGCTTATCATAGTTCTGATAATGACCCTGCCCTGCATGAAAACTCCCCATAAGACATTAAATAAAAAACAGATTTCATAGTTTGACATTTAAGGATCGCTAATTTAATCAATCTAAGCATGATTTACTGCAAAGCACTATTAAATATATTTTGGATTTATTGACCTTACTAATGCTATAGTAATACATAATAAAAAATTCTTGAAGAATAAAAGTGCCATTTGAAAACCATACTACACAGAGATCAAGAGCATGGGTTATTTAACAAAACACAAAAGAATATAAATCCTAACACTATAGAAATAAGTTGAATGACATTCTGTCGTGTGCTGGGAAAGCAGCTCCCCAAAGAAAAAACTCTGACTTGCATGGAGCATTTGCCAATTTCTGTGGTGTAAATAATCCCACCATGGCCATTAAAAAGCTACCAACTTTCTCACAAAATTTAACAACTGGCTCTCACAGGCTGGCACAAGGTCACTCAAGCACTTCACCAGTCTGGAAATATTCCTAGGACAAATTGGCCAAAATTAATTTTTCTTCTTAACATTTAATTTTTTAAATTATTTTTAAAATGGGCCTAAAACTTCTATATTGTAGCACTGTTCTATATTTTAAATAAGATAATAATATATTACAGAGTATTTTTCCCCATTAAAAATAAATAGGTATTTATAAATAAATAAATATAAATTTATATATATAATATAAATATAAATATATATTACTTATATATAAAATATATTAAAATTATTAAAATATAAATAGGTATTTATTTTTATTATATCACCAAAAATATATTAACTGTATTGAATCCTAGGGAATGAGTAACTAATAATATATGGTAGCCACATTTTAAATGTTTTTTAGTTAAATTCTGTTTTAGTGAAATACTAAAATTTAATATAAATATGAAGATTGTATACAACTTGATCAACAAAGTAGAGATCAGGAAAAGAGATATCTCAAAATAATGGCTAATTAACTGAATTTCTACTCAGCATGAGTATGAAATTTCTAATTCACTATGATATCCACAATTCTCTATACAAGCAGGATACTATATCTATTCAGATATATACATGGCTACTTTGTCTCCTGAAATTATTTGAATTTGTTGCAATTAGTGGGACTAAATAATATGAAAAGTATTTTGCTTTGAACCAAGGCTAGAGATTAAAGAACAGGAACTAGCGGTGAGGAGTCAAGATGGCAGAGAGGTAGCAGGCTGAGACTACTTCAGGCAGTGGGAGATGAGCTAGATAGCTTATCTAAAGATTGCAAACACCTACAAATCCAATGGGAGATCGAAGAAAAGAACAGCAAATCTAGAAACAGAAAATCAACCACTTTCTGAAAGGTAGGACTGGCAGAGAAGTGAATCCAAAGCGACGGGAAGATAGACCGCGGGGGGAGGGGCTGGCTCCCGGCAAGCGGAGGAGCAACGGAGCACAAAATCAGGACTTTTAAAAGTCTGTTCCACTGAGGGACATCACTCCAGAGGCTTAACCGGGGTGAAGCCCACGCAGGGTCAGCGTGGCCTCAGGTCCTGCAGGGTCCCAGAAGGATCGAGGGTTTCTGAGTGTCGCAGAGCTTACAGGTATTAGAACGGGGAAGCTGGCTACAGAGACATAGCCGAGGAGTAAGCTCTAAGCTCGGGGTTACCTTGAACCGGTCACAGGCTTGGTCAGCTCGGAGCGCGGCCGGAGGCCAGGGTGACGGGAGTAATTGGGCGCTGTTCTCTGAGGGCGTACTGAGGAGTGGGGCCCTGGGCTCTCGGCTCTTCCGGGCCGGAGACTGGGAAGCCGCCATCTTCATTCCCGCCCTGTGGAACTCTACGGAAAGCACTCAGGGAACAAAAGCTCCCGAAAGCAA
>NW_019154091.1:27283042-27325973 GCF_002288905.1 Enhydra lutris kenyoni | reverse complement strand
TATCATATGATCTCCCTGATATGAGGGAGAGGAGATGCAACATGGTGGGTTAAGGGGGTAGGAGAAGAGTAAATGAAACAAGATGGGATTGGGAGGGAGACAAACCATAAGTGACTCTTAATCTCATTAAACAAACTGAGGGTTGATGGGGGGAGGGGGGTTGGGAGAGGGCGGGTGGGGTTATGGACACTGGGGAGGGTATGTGCTATGGTGAGTGCTGTGAAGTGTGTAAACCTGGCGATTCACAGACCTGTACCCCTGGGGATAAAAATATATGTTTATAAAAAATAAAATTTAAAGAACAGGAACTAGCAAATGGTAGTGCTTTAATTTTTGCCTATTATGACTAGAAAATTATTGGTGATTTATATTTTTTTTATATTTCCAACTATAGGTGTCCTGAGTTGTGACTGAGGGGAACAGAACCTAATATATCATATTTTAAAGACATAATCCAGAAATGGCTTCATATTTGCATTTCTAATTCAGACATTCATATTTCTTCTAGCTTCTTAATTCTAATAACAGCTTAGTTTTCAAGAGAAAAACTGTGTTTTCAAAGATTTCCAGTCTTTTTTTTTTATTAGTTTTTTTTCTATTTGTGTAAGTTCTCAAGCAAGACTCACCACCATACCATGCAATCAATAGCCGAGGTACAGAGCGAACTAAATAGCCTGTGAATGTATAGGACTCGTGACTTCACTAGTATTAAATTGTCCAAAGCAAGTTATTGGGCCAGTTTGAATGAGTGCTTAGTAAAGTAAAATGAAATGTGCTATTCTGATAGTAAAAGAATTATTTTGCTCAGTTGAAGTTTTGGACAATACCTGCTGTCATTAATTTTGGATATTTTTCCAAGTGTGTACGTGATTACATCAATCATATTTACTAGATAGAAGACTATTATGGTAATACTAGAGAAGGTTGCTTCAAAACATTAAGGGCAAAACTGATATAGAGTCCTGCTCTGATTTTATTTATCATGTTTCAATTTATCAGTATTATTAACAGAAAAATATCATTAATATCTGTTTTAAGGATGAGTAACTCATTTGACAAAATGGCATGCAATTTTTAAAAATTAGAATAACTGCTTAAACTAAATTTTTATATGAAGAGTCAGAATTTAGTTTTTAAAAGTTTGAAGTGTTTATACTTAGCATAATAGTATAGAGAATAATATAATTAAAACTTTGGTAATTATACAGATTAAGAAAGAAACTGAAAGTATCATTCATTCATTCAACGAATGCTTTTGAAAACTTCCTTTGTGCCAAATTCTGCTCAAGGAACTGGGAATGACACAGGGAAACAAAAAATTTTAAAATGACCTGTCATTGAATCATTTTCTTAGTATCCTTTCTACCTCCTTTAGGGATCCATTGCCCCATTACAGTTCTTATCATTTTAATACATACTTTATACACATCCAGATATATTTTAAATTATTATTATGTAGAAATTTACATAGCTTGTCCCCCAACCCAGGCCAATATTTTATCTTTCTGGTCTCTCTAGGTTGAAATAGGCACTTCAGTATATTTCAATTTACTGCTGAAAGAATAATTATATAGCTCTACTACAATATATATATGAATTTTCTTATAAATGAAGGTATTTTCAGTATATTGTTGCTAAACAATATCATAATGAACATTCTTTTATGTTTTCTTAGGAACATATTCATAAATACTATAATTTTGGAGGAAGTAGGTTATAAACATCTTTTCTTTTTAAATGTTTTATTTATTTATTTGAAAGAGAGAGATTACAAGCAGGGGGAAGGGGTAGAGGGAGAAGCACATCCCCACTGATCAGGTGGCCTGATGCGGGACTCCATACAAGCATCAGGGATCATGACCTGAGCCAAAGGCAGATGCTTAACCAACTGAGCCACCCAGGCACCCTATAAACATTACTAGATAGTGTCAAATTGTTTTACAAAATTATGTTGCTGAAGTCCATTCCTATCAGCAATGTCGGAGAGTTTCTGGTGCTCCATGCCTTCTTCAACTTTTGGGTCTGTCAATCTTCTCCAATTCCTTCCCTTTTCTTTTCTTAGTTTCCTTTCCCTGGGTTTCCTTGCCCATTTCCTTCCACCTTTCCCTCCTGTCTTCCTTCCTCTTGCCCTCTGTCCTTCTTCTTTCTTTCCTTCTCTTCTTTCCTCCTTTATTTTTTAATATTATGTTTAAAAAAAAAGATTTTATTTGTTTATTTAACAGAAAGAGAGAGAGATCACAAGTAGGCAGAAAGGCAGGCAGAGTGGGAGGGGGGAAAGCAGGCCCCCCGCTGAGCAGAGATTTACCCATCAGGGCTGATCCCAAGACCCTGAGACAATGACCTGAGTTGAAGGCAGAGGCTTAACACACTGAGCCACCCAGGCACCCTTAATATTATGTTTTTATTCAAGTATAATTAACACACAGTTTTATGTTAGTTTTGGGTGTACAGTATAATGATTTAACATTTCTTTACAGAGCTCAGTGCTCATCAAGGTAAGTATATTATTAGTCCCCTTTACCTATCTCATGCATCCCCCGTCCACTTTTCTTCCACTGTCAAAGTGTATCATATATGAATTAATACTTCAATATGATATCTAAGGCTGAGCAAATGTTGTTGTTTATTGTCCATTTTTTCCTTCCAAATAAACTGAACAAATTATTTTTCTACTAGATTCATTCTTTTATATGTTATACTTTTTAATTTTTTAAATACTATGTATAATTCTGACAGATTTATATTTATCAGGAAAGTAGGTATAAATACCAGCTACAATCACAGAACCATTTGCCAAGTGAAGATAGTATGCATTATGAGAATTTTACCCTTCACTTAATAAGCATATATTTATGTGTCTATTAGGAAAGCTTATTTCCTTTCCCTCTCCTATTACCCTATCATTTAGCATAATATGTATTAATAATAATGAATCTTATATTTTACTATGTATGTTATAAAATATCAAAGGAAGAGAAGGAGAGCACAAAGAAGTTATTTTTTCTGAGGAAATAAACCTAGCAAATAAAAAGACCAGTTTAACCTAGATTATATATGGCTTCAAGGTATATGTTAACCTAGATTATATGGCCTCAGTATGTTTACTTAATTTGGCACTCATCTTTGAGATTCTCACGAAAAAAAACATTTAAAAATACCTCAGTCCTGCGCTTAGCTTCTCAGCTACCTTGGCCAGAATAAAAAATAAAACTCATAAGCATAAAAGATTCCAAATTCTCATGCCTGCCTCCTTTGCTCCAGCTCTTCTCCATACATCATGGCAGAAATTCTTCACTCTTTAATGCAGCCTAATGCATCATATTTGTCCAGCTCTTCTAATTATTGTCAGTGGGAAAGCTGTCTGAATTACTTGATATTCATTATAAGAAGTGGGAGACCAAAGTCAATCTTTGAACCTCTACATCTTCCTATCAATTCTTTTTAATAGTATAGGCTTTCTTTCACACTTTTAAAACATAAATCTGGATTTACAGCTATTTACATATATGCTGATGACTTACACATCCGTATGGTATGTATGTTCATGGTGTGTATGAATTTATTTATTATGTGCTGTCTATTAGAAAGTTGCCAGTAACTACTTACCAATCTAAAAGTGAAAATTAAGTGAAATGATGTATTATTTTGGATAGTGTACACTGGAGTACTTCAATCAAGATAATCAACACAACATCATTATCATGTCTAAAATAATTTCCAACTCTAAGACATAAAATATGCATATTAACTATTTAACTAAGAATATTAAGTTTCTAAATGTTATTTATGAAATAGGTAACATTGCATTTGCTTTTGCAAAACAAGTGTTCATTTGCTTATTAACCATAATGTAGAAAAATCTTTTCATGTCTGATGAATAAATGAATAAATAACTGAATTTAGAGCTGAAAGTGTTTTTAAATATAAGTATTTAAATTACTCAAAGGTGATTCATCATTCTATTAACTTAATGCAAATAGTATATAGCTTTAAATATCTCATGCAAACTCAACATCTATCAAAAATCTCAAAATACTGTGTTTACATAACAAAAAGCCACTTGACAAAATAGAAATTTCAATCAACTAATTATTCTGTCAATGATTTAAACCTATTTTAGTGACTATTTGATTAAAAAGCTAGATTAGCTTTACCAATAACCTCAGGTTATTTGGTAATTATGTTTAAGTTCTATGATAGTTTATTCTGTGCCTGATTTGCTAGTCATAAATTATGTATACAACTTCTGTAGACTTTTAGTTCGTCTTACAAGATTGTCTTCTCTGTGGTCTGCACATTAGTTTTGATGAGCAAATTTATAATTTAACATTCAGATTAGAGTCTTCGTTCTGGAACAAATATATTGGTTAGAAAATCACAAATCTGTACTTGAGTTTCTGTAGACTTAAAATCATTAAAATAATCAAACTTTAGGCAGTTAGTATATATCTCTAAGTCAGTTAAGCAGAATACCATGAAATTGCAATTCTGCTACTTTGAAATGCAAGAGTCCTTTAGATTTGATGTAAACAGTATAAAAAGTAAAAACCCTAATTAACTCATTTCTGACATTCGCTTACTCAGTATTCAGAGATACTGCTTATTCTGATGAAAGAGAACCTTTGACTTATAATGAAACATTTTGCCATCATAATGCAAATACAATTCCCAGGGTTGTGCCACTTACAGCAAGGCAATTGATTTTTGTTTTACGATTATGATATGAAATACAACGGATATCTGAATTTGTCAAATTTTCAGTTGATATGTAATATTAGATTATCAGAGTTGACCTCGGCCTCTCAAATGAGAAAAATAAGATTATAGAAACAGACACTCTTAGACGCTTATTCAGTACCCACCCTTTCTTTCTTATTAATATAACAACAATTTTATTTGAGTGTCATTTGCCTTATTAAAAATGTTCATGTACCACATAACCTTGTTGATTGGGCTATCACAATTATTGCTAATGACACTAACAGACATCTAATAAATGGAACTTCCTGTATTATTTTTCTAGTAAAGCATAGACTGGACCAAAAATCCTTCTGCCTCTACCTTCTTCATGCCTAAATCATATGTGATATCAGGAATTATAGCAGCTGTCTGGCGACTATGAGGATAAAATACACATGCTAAGGATGCTGAATTATAAAGATACTTAGTAGTTTTTGAGTGGTTAATTGCAGCTTGGACTGCTTATCTCTGGACATCATTTTTTTTTTAATATAGTCTTATTTGGAAAACCATTGTAGTCAGCTTTCTTTTTAATGAAATCAAATTTACTTTTAACTGATATAATGTTAACTAGTAGAGCAGAATTGGTGGGAACTTGAATTCAGTACTCATAAGTCTTAATAGAATAGTTTTCACCAAACAGCACTGTCTATAAGTATTTGTTTCAGTGGTCACACATTTACATACCACTGATGGTAAAAACTAAAAGTCTAAAGCAGAAATCTCTATAAAGCAAAATTAAATTATGAGAAATGAAACTATACCTTCTATATACTTCTCAATTCTTGGCTCCCTGTATTCCATATTTTCCTGATCTAATCTATTCTGTACAATGCTGCCAACCAAAATAAAAGCCTTCTGAAGACTTTTATTATGTCAACATATGCACAGACTACACCCCACACTCAAATACACTCAAATATACAACACACATAATTAATTTAAAATTAAAATCTAATCTCTAATTTCATATGACTTACATATTGACCACTTTAAAGATATATATGTAACTAATTTTTGTATTTACCATCATTGAGTTATTTACCATTATTCCTTTTCATCCACCCTATGCCCCAACCAAAGTAAACTTCTCTCCAATCAGTACAGATTTGGATTTTTTTACCTCTTTTTCTAGACTCATTCAATTCCTCTACCTGAAAGGCTCTTTTCTTCATTTGCATACGTTCAAATTGCCTACATATATCAAAGATGGAACACAAATGGTACCTTCCTCATAAATCATGTCCTCAATTTTTTATTTGGTTGATGAATAATACATTCCTCCAATAAATCTTATTAGGTTTTCACACTCTGTTGTTATAGTTTATGTTTCTGTTCATTTTACTCATTATGAAAACTAGCTTTTTGCAACCTCTTTAAGGAGTACCTGGAAACTCACAGGGCATTTAGCATTTTACAAGAAGGTTTAGAAATCTCAGTTAACTGTTTTAAATATTGATTAAACTTAAAAACATTTTATAAAAGATACAGTGACATCAACAATAAAAGGTGCTCATCAGATACTAAAGAATATCTTAAACATAGCCTTTCTGGGTGTGAAGTAACACTTTCTAGCTCTACTTTGAAGAAAGAATTAGATGGACTCTGCCAAACATTCTCTGTTTTTCCATTTTCTGTTTGAATAAATGGTGACTATATATGATGAATACAGAGTTAGTATGGTAATAGAACACTTCAGATCATTCTGGAGTGTTGCTGTTAGGGACAAGAGAAAGACTTTCTCTTCTCACACTCTTTTTATCTCCAATCACACAGTACTGACTGTTTTTAGTTTATCTTTAAAACATGAATAAAATAATATTGAGGAAAATGTTTTCAGAAATAAGGAATTTTTTTTTTAAGGTTTTATTTATTCATTAGAGAGCTCTATCCCAGTACCTGGAGATCATGACTTGAGCTTAAGGCAGATGCTTAACCATCTGAGCCACCCAGGTGCCCCAAGGAAGAAATTTTCATTAAAAGAATTGGCACTCCCCTCTGTGCTTGATAATGTTTGTGTTTACAATTGCATTTCTGTGTTGTTCACTGCTTTATAAGAATCATATTTCATGAGTTATGCTTTTATTCACATTTTAACATTTCTTTAGTTGAATTATTGAAATTCAACTATAATAATTAGAAAAAATAACTTTCATCATAGTAGGCAAGGAGTACTCTCTAATTGATGGTGTTGTCGCTGACTTCACCTGGTTTAACTCTGTGACACTTTTCTACGTATCTGATCATCACATCACTTAAGTTATTTTCATCTATAGTACTATATGAAGTCTACAGTTAATTTAAATCTGGGCACCTTGGTGTCTTGATCTGTTAAGTGTCTGCCTTTGGTTCAGATCCCGATCCCAGGGTCCGGGGATCTAATCCTGCATCTCAGCAGGGAGTCTGCCCCTTCCCACCCCCCACTTGTGTTCTCTCTCGCTCAAAAATAAATAAACTCTTTAAAAAAAATTGAATTTCTATTTGTACCTTAAACTGTTTTTAAAGAGATTATTAATGAAACATTAACTGGTATTGTATGCCTAGAATGTTATTCAGTTGCTGGAAATGGAATTGATGTCAAAAAAACTACACATCTCTTTAAAGAAAACATATAATTTTTAAAGTTAGAAGAGTTAGAGTTAGAAGGAATATCATCCAAGCACCAAACTAAAATACAGTAAAATACATTTGAGAGATGCTATTTAACCTCTCTATGTATGTGAACACAACTACAATTTTAACCAAACAAGAAATGCAATTAAAAAAAGCCACGTATGATATTATCAATCTGAAATGTTTAAAAGTAAAATAATACAACGATGCCAGAAATTCCCACAAAGAAATTGAGAAAACTAGAATGTAATATGCATGAAATGTGTATGTAATGTGTATGTGTATGTAATGTGTATGTAATATGCATGAAAAAGAATGTAAATATGCAAAAATCTTAGATTGAAATTTTGATTTGAATACAAATATAAGTAGTATAATGTACGATTGAATATATGCTATTTTCAATTAGTTAAAAATATATATCTACTTAATAGTATTTCTTCTCTGTTCCTAATCTGAATTAAATTAATGCTCAATCTTAAAATGGGCATTTGCTATTAAACTGTATTTAATGCACTTGGGTCAGGTGGCAGCGGCCTTGTGGATTCGCACCAGCAGATGCAGAGATGCAGATCTTCATGAAGACGTGATGTGTCATATTCTTTTTTTTTTTTTTAAGATTTTATTTATTTACTTGACAGACAGAGATCACAAGTAGGCAGAGAGGCAGTCAGAGAAAGAGGTGGAGGCAGGCTCCCCGCCAAGCAGAGAGCCTGACTCGGAGCTCGATCCCAGAACCCTGGGATCATGACCTGAGCTGAAGGCAGAGGCTTAACCCACTGAGCCACCCAGGCACCCCTGATGTGTCATATTCTTAAATGTCAGGTGATGTGTCATATCCCTTACATGTATATTTGAGACCTACATGGTGCATGACACACATGCAAAAAATCTCTTTTGAATGAACAGTAAATGTTGGAGAGAATATAGTAATTTTATTGAGAGAATATAGCAATTTTATTGAAAAGTAAGTGTTACTGATTCATCTCAACGTTATTTTTATTTATTATTTAATTTTTGTGTATGTGTGTCTAATTCCCATTAAAATATTTAATGTATTTATCCCCTCCCACATTCTTCTGTGTGTCCTTTGTCAGGTATTTTCATTCTTAATAAGTCATTCTTATTACTAATTATATTTTTATTTTATTGGAACTTACCACACTTTTATTCTTTCCAGTGTTCTTTAGTCCTTCCTTCATCATTGCAAATCCAATTGAGATACTTTTTCTTCTGCCTCAAGAACTTCCTTCAGTATTTTTAAAAATTTTTAAATATTTTATTTATTTATTTGTCACTGAGAGAGGAGCGAGCACAAGCAGGGGGAGCAGCAGGCAGAGAAAGAGAGAGAAGCAGGCTCTGCGCTGAGCAGGGAGCCCAATGCAGGACTCGATCCCAGGACCCTAGGATCATGACCTGAGCTGAAGGCAGACGCTTAACCAACTGAGACACCCAAGCGCCCCTCCTTCAGTATTTCTATTATTGCAAGTTGACTAAATTATTTTTTTTTCCAGGAAGAAGGGGGGATCTTAAGTATAGTTCACTTTAAGTTTTTAAATATATTTTAGGTGGATATCAAATTGTAGCTTATAATTTATTTCTTTTAAAGAATTTAAAATATATCACTCATTGTCCTCTGGTTTTCACCATTTCTGTTTCAGAACTGTGTGCCATTATTATTGCTGCTTTTTTGAAGATAATACTCAATTTTTCTGATTTTTTAAAATATTTTCCTATTGACAGAATTTCAGTGATTTTGCTATAGTTTGTCTAAGTCATATTCTTTGGTATTTATCATTCTTGTCTCTGTAGCTTTGTCTTTTTGTCAATTTTAGAACATTTATAACAATACTTCTTCAAACAAAACTTACTGCATCCTTTTTTCTCTCTTCTCCTTGTAGGACTTCAATTCCATGTCTATGATTCTTCATTTTGTTCCATACATATTTTATATTATTTCCTATATTTTATTCATGTTCAATTCATTAACATAGTCATTTATCATATATCACAGTCTCTATTTTCTACTGCCTTATCTTCCATTTCATTAATACTTTGTTCAGCTATATCTTGTTGTGACCCTGCATGAAGTCTCAGTTGAAAACCTGAAGTATTTTCCTGAGCTCTTCCTCCCAGTTGGGACTTGAATATCTTTTTTTCTTTTTTTTTTCCCTTTTGGCTCTGTAAGCTTGCTCTGCTCTCCATTTAGCCTCTTAGCTCCTGCTTTCAGCTTGTCTGCCCAGCCTCTCACACTGCAGATTAGAAGCTAAGAAGTACTACATAGGCCAAGAGTCACATAATATCACCTTTACCTCTCTATTGCTGCCTTTGTTCTGAAACCTTAGTGTTTTAGTTCCAAACTATTGTTTATCAGTACCACTGAAGTATAATTTTTGTCCACAGTTGTGTGCAACTTCAGAAAGCTCTGACCCTGCATTGTTGCTTGGTCTATGGGCCCATGCTGTTGACAAGTTTGCAAATGCCACAAGAAAAGAAGCAACAGATGAACATTGGCGTCCTTTCACTGCACTTTTCTTCTTTTGGGAATTTTGGACCCTGAAGTCCTGACAACCTGAGTTTATTTCTAGTAACTTCAAACAGTAGTTCTCATCTCTAATACAGTTTTTATATTTGTTCTTCTTGAGATATTTTTTTTTCTGATATAAACTAGCCCACTATAAATAGAAAATGAAATTCCCTGAAGTTAGTTTTTAATCTGATTTTAAAGAATTGGGGGAGTGGGATAATCAACAACAACAATTTAAGGAAAATGATTTTAATATTATGATATATATTTATATATAACTGAACTTAAAGGGCTTCTGAAAAATAAAAGCATAATATTTTGTGCAGTTTTTGTAATTAAAAAGGTTCATGTTTTGCTGTGTAGGTAAAATCAATATAGTATATAATGAGGAAAAGATACACATCACCTGAATAAATCAATAGCTTTTAAAATTCTCAATCTATTTAATAGTCAATGGTTTCAGTGACCTAAATTTATTAGTAAGCTAATTACCATCTTGATGTGATCAAATACAGTATTTTTTCAATGGCATCAAACACTGATGTGTTCATTTTATCTTCCTTCAATTATGTTATGGTGTCTTTAGCTTTTTCATAATATTTAACTAGTTCATTCTATTTCAGGATCATTCTCCATGATGCGACACTTATGCATACTTCAACTAAAATCAGAAATATGGTGGCATGACTTGCTCATTCTGGATAAGTATAAGGAAATTTCTGCTTTTATATTTTAGCTTCTGGTTTGCACTCGCTTAGGGCCCTCACACACTTCAGTGTTTGTATGTCTTTATTCCACAAAGAGATACACTGTAAGAAAGTGGATAAAGCTCAAGTATCAAGTATTGTTTGTTATTCTTATCCTGGCAAAATTCCCCTTCAACTTCCAGGATAAAATGCCAGTTTAGGGCTACATTATGAGGCTCATTTCGATACGGGATAATCCAAAACAATGATGATTGCTGGGTTCTTTAAGCAAATGCAAACTGAGTGCTAAAATTAAATAAATATATAAATATATATATAATTAATGAAGGCAGAAATTACATTCTTTAACGTCCATTACTTGAGATATATGGCCCATGTAAAGCAGTTTTCTACAAAAATAACACTTATTTCTAAGCTTTATTTATTTTGTAAGTTCATCAGCAGGGAAGTTTTAAACTTATTTAAACTTAAACTAAAAATGAGTATTTTAAAACCTATTAAATGCATATAGTTTAAAATGTAAAATTTGTCAAAAAGAAGGGTAAGAATTACAAATTTTAGGAAGTAAAGAGTAAATTTGCAATGTCACGTGAATGAGTAGATCTATAAAAAATGTAAAGAGGATACAGATAGCCATTTAATAAAATGCCAAAAATATTTTGAAGCATATTTATTTGAAAAACACAAAAATTAGAGTAATTATATGATCAAATATGGAACATGCATAAGATTATGAAATCCGTATCAACAGCCTTAATTTTGACACTGTGTTCTTCCTTGCTCAGGTCAGGGGAGAAAAATGGATTTCCTCCTGGATATCCATGAGGAAGATATCCTTAATAAAACATATCCTAGATAAATTTTAAAAATTGATTCTTAAGAGATAAGTCTTTGTTATTTAGAATAGTAACAACCCTCAACATACTAAAATTAAATCGGAATAAATGCCTTGTATTTATACAGTGCTTTCCAATTAATAAAAATGTTTCACCTGCATTATTTCACTTTATGCCTATGGTAGTCATGTGCTACATTAACATGTCTGTTTAAAAGGTCAGTCTTATTGCCTAACATTATATGCAAAATAGCACAGTCTAGACCTGAATTCATATATTTTGACTCTACATTCAGTCTACAGTGCACTGAATTGAGTTTAAAACTTCACCACAATTAACATAAAGCTAATAGAAAACAATATTGAATACCCACAAATTCTATAATTGGGTAATGAGCATATATTAAAAAATTAGATATAAGGTTACAGAATGGTTAGGATAATTTTCTTTTTTGCTATCATCCCATGTGACTTCTTTCAAAATTATTATTCCTGTGTATTGTATCCACTATGGCTGATTCTGCTGTCAAGTACATAGAGGAAAGTAAGGGCCAGTAAGTTACAGGCTGATTTAGAAGATCAATGTATTTCCAAGCACCAGTTTACATGTTTATTTTCTCCTCCATTTGCTTCCATACACATACTTTTATTTTGACAGAAATAAAAGTATTTCATGGTCAGAGATAAGACCCATAGACACCGCTTTATCTGTTCTGCTCACTACATTAGAGTAACACTTCTAGAGGACATTTTGAATTCCTTATACTTTTAGTCAAAAACTTTTATTATTCCACTTATGTATAAGTAAAATCTATCGCTTGATTTAGAAGCCATCAAGAACTCCATAGCTACATAACAAGTAACTGGAACTTTGCATTCCTTTCCATTTTCCTCATTTGTTGATCATGCTCTTAATATTATACATCCAACTGTTAATGCATGTCATGTGTTTTCCACAAACCACCCCTCCCTTCCCATATCACCTTCTCTGACCTGCTTGTAGCTAGTTTTCTGGTAGTGCTTATCACCAAATGTGATGAACATCACATTTTTAGGCATAACTGTCATGGGATCATAGATAATTGCTTACGCATTTATATCTGCCAGTTATTGATTTATTGATTCTCACCTCCAAATTCAAGTTTTGCTTGCTCTGTAAAAGTGGATGTATGGACTTTAGTTTTGCTTTACCAGCTGACCTGATGATCAGCTTTATCAATAGAGAGTACTGAGGAAACACTGCAAGAAGTAAGGGTTTTGCTTTTTATTCCCATGAACCCTCTTGGTGGGCTTTTCCAGGGTACACACCTTCTTCAGCATCTGGCTCCTGCAGTGCCCGAAGCTTCTCAATTCCTGATTCCTGCAGTACACAAAAACTGGCAGTATTCATTTGCCAGCAGTTTCCAACACAGACCCTCCTTGAGTGATTTTATAATAGAGTACCTCCAATGAGATACCTACCAGGGAGGACCTTTCTTAAATACCTTAGGGAATGAATAGTCACTCAGTGCTAGAAGGTAGATTCCCAGGAAGTTTTGCCTATGTTACACCAAACTGACTTCTCTTCCATCCAGTTGGCCATGGCTGTATGCTTCCATTTGAACTGTATCTTAGCCCAAAGGAAGTTTTTCCCTCAAGTGTTCTATCTCAACCACAGAGGGAGTGGTGGAGTGGTATTCTTGATATGAACTACAGCTATAATCTTTCTTTTTTAAAGATTTTATTTTTTTAAGTAATCTCTCTACATACAACATGGGATTTGGACCCACAACCCCAAGATCAAAAATCACATGCTCCAATGACTGAGCCAGTCAGATGTCCCCTATATATTTTTCTCTTTTTTTAAAAAATGTATTTGTTTATTTATCTATTTCTAATACATTTTTTATTTCTTTTCAGCGTAACATTATTCATTGTTTTTGTACCACACCCAGTGCTCCATGCAATACGTGCCCTCCCTAATACCCACCACCTTGTTCCTCCATCCTCCCAACCCCCACCCCTTCAAAACCCTAAGGTTGTTTTTCAGAGTCCATAGTCTCTCATGGTTCACCTCCCCTTCCAATTTCCCTCAACTCCCTTCTCCTCTCCATCTCCCCATGTCCTCTATGTTATTTGTTATGCTCCACAAATAAGTAAAACCATATGATAATTGGCTCTCTCTGCTTGACTTATTTCACTCAGCATAATCTCTTCCAGTCCCGTCCATGTTGCTACAAAAGTTGGGTATTCATCCTTTCCCTATATTTTTTAATATTTCTTTTTTTTCTTTCTTCTTTCTTTCTTTCTTTTTTTTTTGACAATACAATGGTATCTTTGTTTGAAATGTTAAATATTGTATGAAATAAAAAGTTAAAGTGATCTTTATTATATTATTTTCAACTTTTGAATTTAATAAGTATTCTTAATAAGATTTATTTATATGTTTAATTTGACATTTTTATTTTTATTACTGAGTATCATTAATTTATTTTAACTAAAGTTAACTATATATTTTCATTTGTATGTTAAATAAAGTAAGGTAAACCAGTAATGTTTTGGAAATCTACTTTTCCTACAAACGGCAAAATATTAGGTTTCTAAATGTCTAATCATATGCTTGAGATAAGCTTTTTTAATTTAAATTCAGTTAATTAACCTATAGTGTATTATTAGTTTCAGAGGTAGAGTACAGTGATTCATCAGTCTTATATAATACCCATTGCTCATTACATCATGTACCCTCCATAAGGTTCATCAGCCAGTTACACCATCCCTTCACACTCATCCCCTGCAGCAACCCTCAGTTTGTTTCATATGATTAAGAGTCTCTTATGGTTTATCTCCCTCTCTGATTTGCTCTTATTTTACTTTTCATTTATTTACTATATTTACTTATATTACTTAATATTACTTATATTTATTTTACTTTTTACTTATTTACTATATTTACTTATTTTACTTTTCCTTCCCTTCCCCTATGATCCTGTTTTGTTTCTTAAATTCCACATATGAGTGAGATCATATGATGATTGTCTTTCTCTGATTGGACTTATTTTGGTGAGCCTAATGGACTCTAGTTCCATCCATGTTGTTGCAAATGGCAAGATTTCATATTTTGATGGCTGAGCAGTGTTTTTCTAAAGATATTATTTGTCAGAGAGAGAGCATGAGAGAGAGAGAAAGAGAGAGCAAGACAATGAGACAGAGGAAGGGGCAGAAGGAGAAGCAGACTATCCATTGAGCAGGAAGCCAGACTCAGGGCTGTATCCTACAACCATGGGATCATGACCTGAGCCAAAGACAGACACTTAACAAACTGAGCCACACAGGCACCCCATACCACATCTTGTTTACCCACTCATCAGTCTGTGGACATCTGGGCTTTTTCCATAGTTTGGCTATTTCGGACAGTGCTGCCTAAACATTGGAGTACAGGTGCCTCTCCAGATCACTACCTTTGTATCTTTGGGGTCAATACCCAGAAGTGCAATTGCTGGGTCTTAGGGTAGCTCTATTTTTAACTTTTTGAGGAATCTTCTTACAGTTCTCCAGAGCACCTGCACCAGCTTGCATTCCCACCAACAAAGTAGGAGAAAGGTTTCCCTTTCTCCACATCCTTGCCAACATCTCTTGTTTCCTGACTTGTTAATTTTAGCTATTTTGAAAACTGTGAGGTGGTATACTATTGTGGTTTTTATTTGTATTTCCCTGATCCTGAGTGATGTGGAGCATTTTTTCATGTCTGTTGGCCATTTGTATGTCTTCTTTGGGAGAAATGTCTGTTCATGTCTTCTGCCCATTTCCTGACTGGATTATTTGTTCTTTGGTTGTTCGATTTGGTAAGTTCTTTATAGATTTTGGACACTAGCTCTTTATCTGATAAGATATTTGCAAATATCTTTTCCCATTCTGTCAGTTGTCTTTTGGTTTTGTCAACTATTTCCTTTGTTGTGCAAAAGGATTTTTTTTTATTTGCTTTGTTTTGTTTTATTTTGTTTTATCTTGATGAAGTGCAAATAGTTCATTTTGCTTTTGTCTCTCTTGCCCTTGGTGACATGTCTAGCAAGAAGTTGCTGTGGCTGAGGTCATAGAGGTTGCTCCCTGTGGTCCCCTCTAGGATTTTGATGGATTCGGCCTCACATTTAGATCTTCATCATTTTGAGTTTATTTTTGTGTATGGTGTAAGAAAATGGTCCAGTTTTATTCTTCTGCATGTGGCTGTCCAATTTTCCCAGCACCATTTGCTAAAGAGACTATCTTTTTTCCATTGGATATTCTTTCTTCCTTTATCAAAGGTTAGTTGACCATAGAGTTGAGGGTATATTTCTGGGTTCTCTATTCCATTCCATTGATCTATGTGTTTATATTTGTGCCAGTGCCATACCGTCTTGGTGATTACAGCTCTGTAATAGAGGTTGAAGTCCAGAATGGTGATGCCACTAGTTTTCGTTTTCTTTTTCAAGATCTCTTTGGCTATACGGGGTCTTTTCAGATTCCATACAAATTTTAGTATTATTTGTTCCACTCTGTGAAGGAAGTTGGTACATTGCTAGGGACTGCATTGAATGTATAGATTGCTTTAGGTAGCATAGACATTTTAACAATATTTGTTCTTCCAATCCATGAGCATAGAACATTTTTCCATTTCTTTGTGTCTTCCTCAATCTCTTTCATGAGTGTTCTTTTGTTTGCTGAGTACAGATCCTTTGGCTCTTTCATTAGGTTTATTCCTAAATATCTTATGGTTGGTGCAATTGTAAATGGGATCGACTCCTTAATTTCTCTTTCTTCTGTCTTGTTAGTGTATAAAATGCAACTGATTTCTGTGTATTGATCTTATATCCTGCCACTTTGCTGAATTATTGTATGAGATCTAGAAATTTTGAGGTAGAACCTTTTGGGTTTTCCACATAGATTATCATTTCATCTGTGAAGAGTGTGAGTTTGACTTCTTTGCTGATTCAAACACATTTTATTTCTTTTTGTTGTCTGATAGCTGAGGTTAGGACTTCTAGTACTATGTTGAACAACAGTCGTAAGAGTGGACATCCCTGTCCCATCCCTGATCTTAGGGGAAAAGCTCTCAGTTTTTCCCCATTGAGAATAATATTCATTGGGGGCTTTTTGTAGATGGCTTTTATGATATTGAGGTAAGTTCCCTCTATCCCTACACTATGAAGAGTTAATGTATTGTTGGATCCTATTGGCCAGCATTTTGGTGTGAATTTTTGCATCCATGTACATCAGGGATATTAGTCTGTAATTCTTCTTTTTGGTGGGGCTTTGTCTCTTTTGGGGATCAAGGTAATGCTGGCTTCATAGAACAAGTTTGGAAGTTTTCCTTCCATTTCTATTTTTTGAAACAGCTTCAGAGGACTAGGTATTAGTTCTTCTTTAAATGTTTGGTAGAATTCCTGTGGGAAGCCACTGACCCTAGACACTTGTTTGTTGGGAGGTTTTTGATGACTGCTTCAATTTTGTTGTTGGTTATGGGTCTGTTCGGGTTTTCTCTTTCTTCCTGTTTCAGTTTTGGTAGTTTTATATGTTTTCAGGAATGCATCCATTTCTTCCAAATTGTCTAATTTTTTTGGTATATAATTGCTCATAATATGTTCTTATAATTGTTTGTATTTCTTTGGTGTTGATTGTGATCTCTTTCATTCATGATTTTATTTATTTAGGTGCTTTCTCTTTTCTTTTTGATACTTCTGGCCAAGGGTTTATCAATATTATTATTCTTTCAAAGAATCAGCTCTTGCTGTTCTTTCTCCAGCTTCTTTAATGTAGGATTAGATTGTGTATTTGAGACTCTTCTTGTTTCTTGAGAAAGACTTGTATTACCATGTACTTCCCTCTTAGGATCACCTTTGTTGCATCCAAAAGGTTTTGAACAGTTGTATTTGCATTTTCATTTGTTTCCATGATTTTTTAAAAATGCTTCTTTACTTTCCTGGTTGACCCATTCGTTCTTTAGTAGGATGTTCCTTAACCTCCTTGTATTTGAGGTTTTTTCCAAATTTCCTCTTGTGATTGACTTCAGGTTTCAAAGCATCGTGGTCTGAAAATATGCAGGGAATGATCCCAGTCTTTTGGTACTGGTTGAGGTCTGATTTGTGACCAAGTATGTGATCTATTCTGGAGAATGTTCCATGTGCACTAGAGAAGAATGTGTATTCTGTTGCTTTAGGATAGAATGCTTTGTATATACCTGTGAAGTCCATCTGGTCCAGTGTGTCATTCAAAGCCCTTTTTTCCTTATTGATCTTCTGCTTAGATGGTCTGTCCATTGCAGTGAGTGAGGTGTTAAGTCCCCCAATATTATTGTATTATTATCAATGGGTTTCTTTAGTTTTGTTATTACTTGGTTTATATAATTGGCTGCTTCTATGTTAGAGACATAAATATTTACAATCGTTAGATCTTCTTGTTGGATAGACACTTTAATTATGATATAGAGTCCTTCCTCATCTCTTATTATAGTCTTTGGTTTAAGATCTAATTTGTCTGATATAAGGATTGCTACCCCAGCTTTCTTTTGATGTCCATTAGCATGATAAATGGTTTTCCACCCTCTCTTTTTGGGTCTAAAATGAGTTTCTTGCAGACAGTGTATCAATGGCTCTAGCTTTTTTAATCCAATCTCAGAAGCTGTGTCTTTTGATTGGGGCATTTAACCCATTTACATTCAGAGTAACTACAGGATGATATGAATTTAGGGCTATTGTATTACCTGTAAAGTACCTATTTCTGTATATTGTTTTTGTTCCTTTCTGGTCTATGTTCCTTTCGGACTCTCTCTTCACTTAAAGGGTTGTCTTTATATTTCTTGCAGGGCTGGTTTGGTGATCAGAAATCCTTTCATTTACTGTTCATCCTGGAAGGTTTGTTTTTTTTTAATCCCTCCTTCTATTCTGAATAACAGTATTGCTGGATAAAGTATTCTGACCGAGTATTTTTCTCTCTCAGCACCTGAATATATCATCCCAGTCCTTTCTGGCCTACCAGATTTCTGTGGATTGGTCTGATGCCACTCTAATATTTCTACCCTTCTAGGTTAAGGACCTCCTGTTCTGAGTTGTTTGCAGGATTTACTCTTTGTCTCTGAGATTTTCAAGCTTCACTATTATATGTCCAGGTGTTGATCTACTATTATTGATTTTGAGGGAGGTTCTATGTGCCTTCTGAACTTGAATGTCTCATTTCTTTACTTCTTACAAGCTTATGCAACATTACTCCAATTCCTTGTTACAGCTAATATTTCTTGACATTAAAATTTTCTTCTTCAGATTATTGTGTGGATTCTCTCTCCTGAGTAGATTTAGACTTCTAATAAATACTTGCTAATGGAATAGAGTTCACTTCATTCACACCACAATTTAAATTATTTATCTCAAGGTTCTTCTTGTAGGGTTCATTTAGGTGAGAGTAAGATAAGTAAAATTACTGAATATTCTCTACTGGTGACAAGGATTGTGGAGCCAGCTGACAAATCACATAACATACATGACATGAGGGTTTCTCAAAGGTAAAGTTACAAATGTAACAATATTTACTAATTCTTTTAAAGACTGTTATTCTTATTTGTGAGCACAAGTGGACAACTCCTATTTCGTTAAGTGGATATTCACTTCCCACTTAGTTAAGTATTATATTGATGATATATAGAAAGTAGGTTTTTTTTTTGATCAGCTGAAAGTTATTATACTTTTTGTTTAATTTCTCTGAAATTAAAGTCTTGAATCAAATTTAACTCTCCAGTAAAGATTTTACTTAATCTTCCACACATGCTTTTGGTTCATTATTAATTCTGGCTGAATATGCCATAATTCACAATGAAAGAATTACTTGGAGACATAAAAAATGCATTAAAGAACAGCTGTTGTATTGCTGAAAGCAATGCATCAGGGCATGCACATGGTGTTACAGAACACAGAACTGATTAATTATATATCCTTGTTATAGTAATTTCTTAACTTTATGATAATTGCCATCTATTTAAGAGCAGACTGTAGGATTTCCTTTATGCAATAAACATGTCAAAACAAATAAGAAATAATTAAGTTATTAACAGATATGTTGATCACTGTAGGATACAGAACCTCACATTGTAAAGAGTGTATTTAGGTTACAAATACCCATAAAAAGTCTAAGTCCAAACTCTCAGGAGTTAGGTAAATTACACAAAAATTACTGAAACATCAAAGACTTTAATATTTTGAATATCTTAAGTTTTGAATCATTTTGAAGTTATATCTATGTAAGCATTTTATTGTGTGTAATAGAATGAGTTCTCATCATGCAAGTTGCATTCTTTCACATGTTGTTGCTCAAACACTGTCACTAATGCTAAAAAAATGAACCACGTGAATCATCAATGAAGCTAGAGGCAATTCTACTGAATGTTCTTGACCATTATATATTTATTCAGTGATAAAAAAGAAAACATTAAGAGCTGGATAATGTGAAAAAACTTATGATAACAAAGGATAGCTGTATAAATTTTCTTATTTATTCACAAGCATTCAATGAAAATGTTTGTTTTGTACTCTATTTCAGCCACCATTTTGGGTTATGTGGTTATAAATGTCTATTGTTTTCAAATTCAAATAACTTTAAGCCAAACAGGTAAGATATATAAATATATGTTACCCATGAGTTTATTTGATATTCTGCTCCTTAAAAACCTTCAAATTGCTTTTCAAATTATCTGTAGATTAATATTCAGTTAACATTTAGTTTAACTATGTTTAGTAATTTCAAAATGTAATTCGAATAAACTAGCCAGGCTACAATGTAAAGAGAGATTCATAATATTTATCAGATTAAAAAAAGATGCTTATGTTTTTCAAAGCAAATAATAGCTGGAAGATAGCTTTCAAGTTAAATTTCAGAGCTAGGAATTATATTTAGTTTTTATGACTCCAAACTAATAGTTTTTTATCATATTACAATTGTTCATATTAGAATTTTAACAAATGTTTCTTTAAAGTTGAATAACAATTCCTAGGTAGTATATGAAAGTGCTTTTAATTTGTTTCACATAGCTTTCCACTTTTTAAACATAACCTTCACCCCTAATCTTCTTTACACTTTTTAAATGAGCCTTATTTTTTTAGAGCAGTTTAGGTTCATAGCAAAATTGGGCAGAAGGTAGAGATTCCCATATACCCTCTCTGTTCCCACACATATATACCCTCCCAATTATCAACATCTCTCACCAGTGTAGAAATGTGTTACATTTGATTAACCTGCATTGGCAAATCATTATTACCCAGAGTCCATAATTTATATGAAACTCATGGTGTTACACATTATATGGGTTTGACAAATTTATAATGACACACAGTTACCATTATAGTATCATACAGATTAGATTCACTGCCCTAAAAATCCTTTGTACTTTGCTTATTCATCCTTCCTTCCCTCCCCTCAACCACTTATCTCTTTGCTATCTTCATAGTTTTGCCTTTTCTAGATTATCATATTGTAAGAATCATAGAATATACAGCCATTTCAGTTTACTTATCTATTCACCTACTGAAGGACATCTTGTTTTCTTCCAAATTTTGGCAATTATGAATAAAGCTGCAAAAATATGCATGTGAAGGTTTTTATGTGTATACAAATTTTCTACTCATTTTTAAATACCAAGGAGTATGTTTGCTGGATAACATGGCTAGAGAATTTTAGTTTTATAAGAAATCACCCAAACTGCTTTCCATAGTGGCTCTACCATATTGCATTCAAAAATGAAAGAGAGTTCCTGTTTCCCTACATGTTTGCCACCATTTCATGTTAGTGTTTTTGACTCTGGCTATCCTAATAGGAGTACATTAGGATCTCTTTGTTACTCTAAATGCATTTCCCAGATGACATGTGATGTAGAGTATTTTTTCATACACATCTTTGTCATCTGTATATCTTCTTTGGTGAGGTCTGTTAGTGTCTTTGACCCACGTTTTTTTATTGGGTTGTTTTCTTATTGATGAGTTTTTAGAGTTCTCCGTGTGTGTGCAAATATAAATATAAATAAAGGAGCATTAATTTTTTTATTTATTATTATATATTATATAACATATACAACATATGATATAATATAATATGATATAATATAATATAACAATTAAATATATATATTTAATGCTCTTTTACAGTCTTTTGCAAATATTTTCTCCCAGTTTGTGGCTGGTCTTTTCATTCTTTTAACAGTGTCTTTTAATGGTGTTAAAAGAATATGTGGTATATATTATATGTACAAAGGAATATATTTCAGCCATAAAAATGAGTGAAATCTTGCCACTTGCAAAAATGTGGATGGAGTTAGAGAGTATAATGTTAAGCAAAGCAAGTTAGAAAGACAAATACCATATGATCTCACTCACTTGTGAAATTTAAGAAACAGAACAAATGATTAAAGGGGAAAGAGAGAAAGAGAAAGTAGGAGAGAGAGAGTGAGACCATGAAACATATTCTTAACTTTAGAGAATCGATAGTTACCAGAGGAGAGGTGGGTAGGGGATGGGTGGAATAGGTGATGGGGAATAAGGAGAGCATTTGTTGTGATGAGCACTGGGTAATGCATGGAATTGTTACATCACTAACACCTGAAACTAATATAACACTGTATGTTAATTACATTAAAATAACATAATTAAAATAACATAAAATAAAACAATGAATAAATTGAACAAAACAAAACAAAACAACAATAACAAAAAAACAAAAGAAGTCTTAACAGTGTCTTAGCAGGGTGTAATGTCTATGGTCTGTGTTTAGATTCCTTTCTTTTTTTTTTTTTTGGCAGGTGGATGTCCAGTGTTTTAGAACCATTTGTTGAAAAGGCCATCTTTTTCCATGTATTGCCTGTCCCCTTTTCCAAAGATCACTTGATTATATTTATTGAGATTTATTTCTGAGCTCTATATTCTGTTCCATTGATTTGTCTATTCTCTTGTTAATATCACACTATCTCTACCTAAATGTTTGGCAGATTTTACCAGTGAACACTTCTGGGCTAGGTACTTTCTATTTGGGAAGATTTTAAATTATTAATCCAATTTATTTAATAGATATAGTCTTATTATTGTCTGTTTCTTCGTGGGTGAGACTGGCAAATTGTACCTTTCAAGGAATTGGTCCATTTAATCTTGGTTATAATTTTGGGAATAGAATTGTTTATAGTATTACTTCATGACACTTTTAATGTCCCTGGGATCTGTAGACATGTCTTCTCCTTCAGAAAGCAATATTATTTTACTGTTTACCTTTAATTTAATATTTGGAATAATTTGGAATAAAATAATTTTGAGGGAAAGTCAACCATTTGTACACTCTTCTTGAGAATAAGAATCATTCCAAATATAACTAATAACTTCTAAATTTTGAATAAATATAAAATAAGAATAATATAATTATCTTTTATGTTTATGATCTTCAGAGTATTAGACATATATATATACATATATATATATACACACACACACACATATATTTTTGTGTATATATATGTATTCCTATCCTCTACCATATATGGTACAGGATAGGAATAGAATATTAGGTATACACCTCTGCACCAAGAAGGTTAAATAAGGCCCTGCCACCAGCTCTTTCTTTGTCCACAGGGCAGCCTCCTGCTCAGCCTCATGGACCTGGAGCCTCAATAATGTTCCCCTGTCAATGGAAGAAAAAGAGAGAAAGAGAGAGAGAGAGGAAAGAAAGGAGAGGAAAAACTCAAGAAAGTATTGGAAATATATTTTTTTGCAAGTTAATAATGTTAACTTGTTTATCATGTGTCAAGGCAATGAACAAGGATTTGTCAAGGTGTCACATTTGAAAAGTAGTTGAGCTTTTCATTAACTGTGATTGGTCCTTCCAGCTTTTAATCAATAATTTGGAGTGAACTGTGAATTTCTGATCTGAACCTTTCAAACTTTTTCCATTAACAGGAAGTTTGGCAAAAAAGTGCCAGTGATCAATGTTAAGTATTCATATCCTAGCTCTGGTACTTTATAATTTGGAGATATGCAAAGTATTTAAACTCACTGTGCCTCAGTTTCCTCATCTCACAAAACTATTAGGCAGTTTTGATAATTTGAATAATATTACACATATAGAAATCTAACACTGTGTCTTATTATAATAAGTACAATTATACTGCATAAACACAAACTTAATGGTTTATCTGAGGAGCATTTCAACACATTTGTAATTTTTCTTGTGAAACTTCCAGTAGGATAGTCCTAGGTTAAATATATGTACACACACATACACACACACAAACTTATGTATAGACACACACACAGTTCATGATGTAAATAATGTAATATGAAATAACTTTGATCAATAAATTGAAAATAATTAAATTCTGAGTGGAAAATATTTCTATTTTTTTCTATATACTTTCTAAAGTCTTTGAAATCTCCCTTTCCACTGTGTAGCCATTTACTATAACTGCTTCTCATTTGAGCCCATGAATTTTCAATAATTTTTTAACTTCAATCACATATTTAATTCAAAGTCCTCCTTCCATTAGCTTACTGTGGGTGGAGACAATATCTGCTCTTATCCAAAGACCCCTTCTTGTACTTATTATTCTAGTTGGAAAGATGCAGAAGAAGAGGAAAAATGAAAAGTTCACATTAGTGGCACAGAAATTGCTTTCCTCATTGTGTGGGATGCTACCAATTCTCCAGCTAATACTCACTAGTTTTCACGTACTTCTCTGTAGCAGGTACTCAAATGTTGGCTACCTTAGGAGAAAGATGTATGATTATAAGGAAGATACCACAGGATTTTGGTCTGCATGGGAGATCCATCTTAAGCTATCCCTCCTGTCTCAACTTCTCACCCACACCTATAAAAATTAATACAAGAAGATTTTTTTTAATTTAAATGCTTCTCAGATGAGCCAATAACATAGTGATTGTGTAGAATAATTATGATTAGCATTTGTTAAGTTAATTAACAGATTGGGTTTTTCTTGTTTGTTTTGTCACAGGAGGCACCTCACTTTGAAATTATGATAAGACAACTTAACTTTTATAGCAAACAAGATGTTCCCTTAATCAATGGAAAAACTCATGTACTCTTACCATGACAAAGAGTGAGATGCAGGATACCCCTTGGTATTCCCACACTTAGCCAAGCTATCTTTTGGGTTTTCTCCAAGCCCTGGTCACCTCAGCCTACGTTTGCAGTTTCACTAATTTTGCATATTTAATTTCCCTAAAGTTTGCTCCATTTTGCAGTCTAAATTTCACCTCATTGACATTAGGCAGACTACTTAAAAATTCTAAGCCTGCTTCTTTATATGTAATACATATGAAGGTAACTTAATTCATGGACAGTTTTTTTTAAGATTTATTTATTTGAGAGATTGTGCGTGGGCAGAGGGAGGGGGAGGGGGAGAGGAAGAGGGAGAGCATCTTCAGCAGACTCCCACTGAGTGGGGAACCCAACACAGGGCTCAATCTCACAACCCTGAAATCATGACCTGAGCCAAAAATCAAGAGTTGGATGCTTAACCTACTGAGCCACCCAGGCACTCCTAATTCATGGAACTTTAATGAGGTTCAGTTGAAAGAATATTGGATTGACTATATGAAGTTCAATTAATATTTTCATGTAAGAATATATGAAGAAATATTAATCCAAACCTCTCTCTCTCATACACATGCACACACACAGAATTTTATAATTTACCTTGTATGTATTGTCTATCAACTGCTTTATAATCTAATTATAGAGTCATCACATCAATATAAAGTTAAAAAGTGTAAAGGGAATAGTATTTTGCCTCCCCAAAATTTGTTTTTCCTTTTCTGATTCAGCTTTCTGCATTACTTCTACAATTTTCCCTTAGGGACAGGAAGGCAAATGCATCTTGGAGCAGGAGGAGGATGTGACTGTATTGTTTTCTATTATTGCCACAACAAATTGCCACAGATTTAGCAGCTTAAAACAACACAAATTTATTACCTGATAGTTTCGGTGGGTCAGATCTGTCATAGATCTCAGAGGACTAAAATCAAGATGTTGGCAAGATTACTGGAAGCTCTGGAAATAATCCAATTCCAGACTTATTCAGGCAAAATTCAGTTCCAAGTAGTTGTAGAGGTGAAATTCCCCTTTCTTTGCTGACTGTCACAAAGAATCTTTGCTCCTTCATAGTTCCCATCTCTCCTTGTGCTTTTCAAGTGGCCTCCTTCCAACAATAGTGAGTCTGGTTTGTCTTAAGCTTCAAACCTCCTTTACTTTTCATGCTACTACATTTCTCTGACTCACTCTTGGGCTTTCCTCTTCTGCTTTTCAGGGCTCATGTGATCACACTGGGCCCACATGGAAAATCCAGAATAATCTCCCTATTTCATAGTCAACTAAATAGCAACCTTAATCCCACCAGCAATATCGCCTCACAGCAGAATCTAGGTTACAGATTGAATAATCAGGGGACAGGAATCTGCGGTGGGGAGGGATGCATCTTTAGAATTCTGCCTACCATAATGACAGTCATGTTATCAAAAGAGTGTTGGTGCACATTAAAGAAGAAGAAGGCATTTTGTTTCTGAAAGGAAGTATCAGAGAGGGAGAGTAGGGACCAATTAGACCAGTTATTTCCACCTATCTAAAAACAGTTTCAATGCCTGGGAGAGATAGGCAGGAAGTCAGAACCACAAGATTTCTGGCCTTTTTCATCCTCAGGATTGGTACTGAATCTGAGTAGTGGGTGCAGAGCTAGTACACCGAGGAAGGTTGGAAGATTTCCCAAACCTGAGAACATCAGCAACATGTCTTAAGCAAAGGGAGAAAGCAATGGTGGGAGAATGCACCTGTCTTAGCATTACAGAGTTCTTCACTCTGCTGTTTAGTATAGAAAAAGCAGCCCAGAAACTATACCCATCCCAAAGAAAAGAACTGCTGAAAAGAGATTTGAGAGAAACAAAGAATGGTTTCTCTTTCAGTACATGGTATACTCCCAAGACTTGAACCCCCTTTCCTATGAGATGGGTAAATGTGCATGGTTTTTAATCCTTGGTGGGCTTCAGCTTGAGGGTCTCTGAACTTGAAATGTAAGTAAAGTTCTCCATATCTCCATATCCTTAGATAAAGTTCTTAATGCCAATTCTGAGAAAGCAGGAAAATTTCATTAAGCACTTCCATTTACTTTGATACTTTTGATAGCGAGAACAAGTAATTGTTCACAATGGGAATACTCAATCATAAAGAAGGTGGCTGACGCATGGTATTCTAATCAATCACAATGCCCAGTACATCACCCTTCATTTCTTTAGTAATCTAAGTGAGGTTAAGAACATTGTTGATTTTGCTCAATATTTTATTTCTGTGCCTTTATTGTACTGGATAGGGAGTAAACATTCAATAAACTGCATTTCTATCACCACTCTGGGTGGGGACTATTTTGAGAACTGGTACATTTCAGATGAGCCTGTTTGTCTTTACTGTGACCAAAACACAGATTTGCAAAGAACCTCATATTAATTAGTGTAGGCCCACTTTACACAGGTAGAGGTTATCATTCTACTTTACTGTAAATGCAACAGAGGCCCAGAGAAATAGAAGGAGGATGACCACCCTGCCAGGAAGATACAGAGAGAACACAGTGCAAATTTTCTGACTCCCAATACAGTGCTTCCTTCACTTCACAATGTTCCTCAAACATAAACAAGCTAAAATCGTCCTCTTTTCTTATTCTGCACACCAGAGTACTTAATCAAAAAGGCAGAAGAAAAATTAAGTCAAGCTGTTGTTCTCACAATATAGATTGGCCTGTCCTTTGTTGAGACAGAGAAATACTGAGCATTGGACAGCTTCCTAATCTCTAAAGAGAGTCCCATTAAGCCATCTATGGGAATTATCAAGAAAGTATCCTCCTGATGCCATGTGGGAGGTAGATGGCTACCCAACACAGATTAAAAACACAGCCAGGTGGCATTGTGCTAATAAGGCTATGTACCTTGAATTAGAATAAAATATGAGGCCCATAATACCCAGGATAGGAACGCTTTGTTTGAGAGAACAAAGCACTAAAGAGTAAAAGGGGGAGAGAAAAACAAAACAAAGACCTTCTTGAAGTCAGTTCTTCAATAGGGAAACTGAATGTGGCCGGTTCTGAAGGACAATCTGTTCACTTACCCCTTCTCTATTAAAGCTTCCCAGCATCCTGTAGTAGGCTTCCCAATTTCTCAGAGAAAGAATCAGCACTCAGGCTGTGAGGCATATACCAATCAGCAGCTGTATGTGCATCAAGGCTTCCCCTGGGCAGGTTGGCTCTCTGCTGAAGATGGGAAAAGTCAGAGTGTAGCCAAATTGGAGAAACAAATAGAAGTGATGTCAGTGGATTTGTTGTTTTTATTGTAAATATAAAGTTTGATAATTTCATAACAAAGGTGATATAAAATTATAGAATACTTATATCTGTGACTTAGACCTTTATTGTCTTAAAAGTTGTGTATAGTACTTTTTTCCTCAACACCAAGCTTTTAACCAAAATGTAATGTAGGATATTGATGTCATTATTTAAATAAATCAAAATGCAGAAAAACAATCCCGTTTCCATCTGAATTTCTGGGAGAAAAACAACTCAGTATCTCACATTTGCCAATTTAGGCATGTACGATCTCTACCTGATTTTGTAAAATAGACTGTGAAGTTTAATAATGTATGCATTTAAGAGAAAAATAATTCCTATTCACCTCTAATGAACAAAATACATTAAGGTACAGTGTTTTGATTTGGTTCAAGATGATAAATAGCTGGATTCATTTATCTTTGTTTTATTTTCATCGTGGGGTTAACTTTTTAATAAGTAACTGTGTTAGTTTATTTTATATCCCCACAGAATATATTTATGTACAAATACATTTCATAGTACAAATTTATTATATTTGAAATTAAGGATATTTGAATACATTGGTATTTCTCCTTTATTTTATTTTTTTTAAAAGACTTTATGCATTTATTTGAGAAAGAGCGAGAGCACACACTCATGCCTGGGAGTGGGAGGAAGGGCAGAGGGAAAAGGAGAGGGATAAGCAGACTCCCCGCTAGGTGAGGAGCCAGATGCAGGGCTTAATCCCAGGATGCAGAGATCATGACCTGAGCCAAAATCAGACACTTAACCGACTGAGCCACCCAGGTACCACTTCCCTTCCTTTCTTTCTCCCTCCCTCCCATCCTTTTCTTTCTTTCTTCCTTCCATTAGCAATCTTTGTTGTATTTTTTAAAATTAATTGAAAGCAGCTAGTGTAAAATGTTTTCTTTTTCAATACTTACTCAATGCCAGAAAACAATGCAAAAGTGAAAATAAGTTAAATTATTCTTTCAGAGATTTCTCTGTATATCTGGGATGACAGAAACAAAAATAAATACTTGTAATATAATATGAAAGATGTTAGAACTGATTTACTAAACTACGATGGGAAGACAGATAAAGAAACAGTTCAAGGTGAGGAATTATGGTTAGGTGGATCAGGGAAGATAAATGGGGTACTCTAATGGGCTGGCTTTTTTAAGATGAGCAAATTCAATAATTTATATGTAAAAGAGAAAAAAAAAAAACTTTTCCTAGAGTTCAGTGGCCTTATTAGATGAGTTTTATAAAGATTACATTGAAGTAAAATGTATGTGTGTAATGTGTAGTGAAGAGAATTGTACTAAATAACGTATTAGGTAGGTATTGTAAAGCTCAATGGAGAAGTATGGATAAGGAGAAACAGATCAGGTGGCTGTACCAAAGGAAAAAAAAAGTCTTGTGAATAGTGTAATTTGTGTAGCAGGGGATTGGCTTGCTAGATTGGCAAGAAGTCATCAGTAAGTGCAAAGAACTCAGCAAATTAAGTAAACTAGAAAAGAGGGGATACAAGAAAAACTGATTTTGTTATAATGGAGTAAATAATACAGAAATAACTCCATTTGTTTCTTGTAGATTTTTCTTCTTCACTTTAACCACACTAATTCATTCTTTTGCTGTGATATTTCAATATTCTTGTTTAGAAAACAACAACACCCCAAAAATATTACTCAACATTTTGAAACCTATAGCTACTTAGGTTTGATCAGAAACTTGTATGTATGTATGTATGCATTTATTTATTTATTATGTTCAGTTAGTCAACATAAGTAGTACATCATTAGTTTTTGATGTAGTGTTGAATGATTTATTAGTTGTGTGTTGTTTTTAACAAAATTTTTATTCTAAATATTCAATTTATATAATTTACATGATATAAGTTGACTACAGTGACAAAACTAGTGCCATGATTTAATAAGTCACATTAACTGAGACAAGACAGGTTAGGACATCAGATTTAGTCTGTTTTTGTTTGTTTTTAAGAGAGAAAGAGTGTGTAGGGTTGGGAGGGGCAGAGGAAGAGAGAGAATCATAAACAGACTCCCCGCTGAGCATGGAGCCCAAAGAGGGCCTTGATCTCCTGACCCTGAGATCATGACCTGAGCAGAAATCAAGAGTCAGACACTCAACTGAATGAGCCACACAGGCATCCCAAATTTAGCTTGTTTTAAATTAATCCAGCAAATTATCTTTGGTGATTCATTTGTTCTTTCAATTCAACAGATAATTTTTGAATGTTGATTTTGTGCCAGAAAATCTTCTAGGAACAATGGATATATTGCAATCCTTACAGGGCTTTCCTCCTAGTGATAGTAAATAAATAAACAAAAGATGAATATGAACCCTTTTGGAAAATAATAAAGCTAAATAAAAGAAATTTTAAGGAATGAGAAAATTACAGTTTTTAGAGACTTTGAATAAGGATTCACTGAGTGAAGAAACAAATCTGATGAATCAGCAAGACTTGAAATATCTGGGAAGGAACAATCCAATTAGAGAGAAGAGCAAAGGTTCAAGGAGACTGACTAGTAGGGTTTAGAGATATTCAAGAGTCTAAGCAGCTAAACCAAAGTGAGCAGAAAGAGAGAGACAGAAATTAGCAAAGAAGGATAACAGTGTCCAGTTCATAAAGGTTTTGCAAGCCATGTAGACTTTGACTTTAATTCTGATTTAGATGAAAAGCCCCCAAAATCAACAGAGAAGCAGCTGCATACACCTTACATTTTAACAGTGTTATTCTAATTGCTGCTGAGAATATACTGGTTTTATGCAATCAAGAAGCAGGAAACCACTTATGGGACTATTGCAAAAATCAAGGTGTCAGTAATGTAGGTTGGACTGGAGATGTAGCAACAAAGGCAGCAGTAAAAGCATGGAGGTGCAAACAAATTCTGAATAAATGCTGATAACTACTCTATTCTATACCATTACTGAATTGATAGAATTTGTTAATGGATTGTATGTGGAATGTTAGAAAAAGCAGAGTCATCAAAGGCTATACATTTTATGACTTGAGCAACTGGGAGAACAGAGTTACCATTTAGGGAGATGGCAAACACTATTGGGTGATCAGTTTGGGAGAGAATATCAAAGGCTCAATCTCTAAACGTTAAGTTTTAGATACCTTAAACATCAAATAGAGATGTCTAATAAGTAGTTAAAAATATGTGTCTGTAGTTTAGGGAGAAAGTCCAGGCTGGAGACTTAAATTTATAATTCACTTGCTATTACATATTTGTTCTAGTTATGTCCCTTACATGTAACAGATAATGTTGGAAAAACAGAAATGGTCTTGTCTTCAATGAGTTACAGCTAAATTGAAAATACATAATGTATATTAGTAAAATAGTAAGTAATCATTCTAAACTGTCATGTCTGATAAATATCTAAAACAGCAAATATTCAAACCATAACACTTGCCAAATGTCTCTACAAAAAATATTTTTTTCTCCTATCTTCCCCAGGTGCCAAGTCTGTTTATCTAGTAACTCAGATCAAAACAGATTGGTGTCATCTTTCTTGTACTTATCTTTCTTATCTGATTCTTGAGCAAATTATTTTGAGTCTCCTTTCAGAAATACATCCAATGTTGGACCACTTCTTTTTCCAATTCTATTATACTCTCCCTACCACTCTCAACTACCACCTTGATCACTTCAGTAGTATAAATTTGGTCACCTTGCCTCCACCCTTGTTTCCCTGCAGTCTGTTACCTACATGACAGTCAACGTATTTCTTTAAATATTTATATCTGGTGATATCATTTATTTGCCATTAATTCTGATTGTTTTCCTTCTCACAAAGAATATATCCAGACACTCTCCAGTAGTGTGCAAAACCTCACACGGCCCAACAATCATCTACCTCACTGTGTTTGTCAATGCAGACTCTCCTCTAGCATGTTATTCCAATCACATCAGTCTCATTACCTCTGGACTAGTAAAGCTAATTCCTACTTCAATTTTCCTGGTATTTTCCCCCTCAAAATCTTCACAAAATAACTTCTCTTCATCATTTATATACTTAAATTTCAATTTTTGTTAGAAATTTCTTCCTGATCACTTTATCTAAAACACCTTCATCCAATCACTATCCATATAATCACTCTCTTTGTTTTCTTTATGGCATTTGTGTTACCAGAATTAAATCATTTACTACATACTATTTTATCTAGTAGCTTTTTCCTGTTGTATCTCACTGGAATCATTAGATCCGTGAAGCAGAATCCTTCTCTGTTTTAGTCACCACTATACCTCCAGGGTTTAGATAAGATTGACTTGTAGTAGCCACTTAATAAGTGTTTGAAACAATGAAGGAATAGATGGGTGGTTGGGTGAAATATAACTTCTAGAATTAAACTTATATATCTTTTCTTCCCTGAGCATTGCTTATAGATTTTCACATTTTCCTTTCCTTATTTAAGTACTTTCGCACTCTGTTCTAAGAGGGCTGTGTGTGTGTGTGTGTGTGTGTGTGTACTGGCAAATGAATCATTGCTATTTTTAAACCTTTGCATTTTACTATTGATATCTTTCTGATAGTGAGAATAATGTCTCCTACACTTCTTCCTTATTTCCTCAACTGAATAGTTACTGACAATGAAGTTGGTTAAAGATTTACTTTCTCTTCATTAATAGAGACAGTATGTTATTTATTAGTTAGAAACATAGTTATTACATGTATCTTCCATGCTTCACCCAGTGATTTCCCATTCTTAAAACACCCTCAAGGCACTCTGCAACAAAATATCCTAAAGGCAAGCCAATTAATTTAGGCTGACATCTCTTTTGAGAACGTATAGGTCAACAACTTCCCCACACATTTTTTTCTTTTAATCTTCTTCCCAGGACCTTGCTTTTCAGACTCTTATAAAAAAATGAAAATGAAACATCAGTTGTAATGATAAATATTTTATTAAATACATTTATTTTTATAATAGACCTTACATTTTTGAACAGTTTTGGATACATATAAAACTGAGCATATAGTACATAATTTTTTTAAAGATTTTATTTATTTATTTGACAGACAGAAATCACAAGTAGGCGGAGAGGCAGGCAGAGAGAGAGAAGAGGAAGCAGGCTCCCCGCTGAGCAAAGAGCCCGATGTTGGGCTCGATCCCAGGTCCTGGGATCAGGACCTGAGCTGAAGGCAGAGGCTTTAACCCACTGAGCCACCCAGGCGTCCCTAGTACATATTGCATAGAGTTCCCATATACCACCTCCCTTCCCCCAAACACAGTTTACCCTAATATTAATAGCTTGTATTACTATATTTTTTAAATTAATGAACCAATATTGAAATCTTATTGTTGATTCACAGTTCACAGTTAATTCAGATTTCCTTACTTTTTACTTAACATCTTTTTCTGTTCCAGGAAGCTATCCAGGATTTCAATAGCTTCTCTGGCTATGACAGCTACTCAAACTTTCCTTAGTTTTGATGATCTTGACAGTTTTAAGGAATACTGAAAAGGTATATTGTAGACTGTTCCTCTATTAGAATTTGCCTGATATTTTTCTAATGGTTAGATTGGGGTTATGGATTTTGGGAAAAATTATGTAGAGGTAATTGTCATTTTTATCACATCATATATCAACATGATTTGACTTTTGACTTTTTCTTTTAAGATTGTATTTATTTATTTGACAGACAGAGATCACAAGTAGACAGAGAGTCAGGCAGAGAGAGAGGAGGAAGCAGGCTCCCTGCTGCACAGAGAGCCCGATGCAGGGCTTGATCCCAGGACCCTGAGACCATGACCTGAGCTGAAGGCAGAGGCTTTAACCCACTGAGTCATCCAGGCACCCCTGACATTTGACTTTGATAGGTCTGTTTATCAAGTTATCAAGACCGTTGACTTACAATATTAAGTGCTTCTCAAGTTACTCTGATATAGAGTTGTTTTTCTCTCCCCCTTCCCAATCCCATGCTTTACTCTTTGGAAGGAAGTCACTGTGAAACCCACACTTGAGTGAAAGTTACATTTCTCTTCCTTTAGGGTAGAATATCTACATAAATTATTTTTAATTTTTTGATACAGATTTTTCTCTTCTCATCTATTTGTTAATTTAACTATTTATATCAGTGTGGACTCAGGAACATTTAATATCTCTATGATATTGTCTTTTCTGGACTATCATATAATTAGAATCGTAGAATATGTAGCCTTTTCAGATTGAGTTCTTTTAGTTAACAATATATATTTGATGTTTTTCATGTCTTTTTATGGCTTGCTAACTCATTTCTTTGACTGTTGAATGATACTGCATTGCATATACATAACAGTTTGTCCATTCAAATACTGAAGGTTATCTTGGATGCCAACAGTTTTAGGCAATTATGAATAACGTTACTCTAAACATTCATGCACTGGTTTTTGTGCAAACATAAGTTTTCAACTCAATTATGTAAATAGCTAGGAGTGTGATTGCTGGATCGTAAGGTAAGACTGTGTTTAGCTTTGTAAATATTAAGGAATGATCCAAAGATGGTCTCTGTATATTGGCCCCAGTTTTTTTTTTTTTAATTTTTTCACCATAGGGTGAGACCCATTATCTTGCAAGTGTATCAGCTATAAACTCAAGTTAAACAAGCAAATGTTTAGCCACTTAGAGCTTGCCTGCTTTGCATAAGCCCAGGCTGCCATAACAGAATACCATAAATGCGGTGGCTAAATAACAAATTTATGTTCTCAAAATTCTGAGGACTGAGAAGTCCAACATCAGGGTGTGAGTCAATTCAATTGAGATCTCTTCCCGACTTGCAGATGGTTACCTTTTCTTATAAGGGACTAATTCTATCATGAGCATCCTATCCTCATGACTTATCTAAACCTGACTGCTTTCCCTTCAGAGTTCTCTGATCCAGACATGGTCTATCATGTTACTGAGAGACATTATTTAGACACACAAATCCCCTCTCCCCAGTAATTCGCTTGCCCTGCTCTTCTCTGGGTGATAACTCCCTCATGTGTAAAACTTGTGTTACTACTTCTCATGCCCACATCCTTATCTTTGTGTAGTCACAAAAATCCTTGAACCCCTACACTAAGTAACAGCTAAATGGACTTCCAAAGTAGCTGTATCACTTTGCATTCTTACTAGTAATAAATGATACACCTATTTCTCCACATCTTGATCAGCATTTGGTATTTTTAGTGTCTTGGATTTTAGCCACTTCTATAGGTATATAATGGTATCTTATTTTATTTAGCAATTCTCTAATGAAAATTCATGTTGGGCATCTTTTCATATGCCTATTTGACAACTGTGTGTCATTTTTGGCAAGATATCCAGATTTTGTCCATTTTTAACTGGGTTGTTATTTGGTTTTAGGAATTAAAAAAAAATAGATACTAGTTATTTGCCAGATATGAGTATTGCAAGTGTTTTCTCCCAGCCTATGGGATGTCTTTTCATTTTTCTAATAGTGTATTCTGGAGAGTAGATGCTTTTAATTTTAACAAAGTCAAGTTATCAACTTTTTTTCCATAGATTGTGATTTTTATTGGTATTTTTTATCAAAAAAATTATTGTTAAACCCAAGATTACCTAGTTTTTTTTCTATGTTATTTTCTAGCATTTTTAATAGCATTTGCTTACATCTCTGTCTACGATACATCTTAAGATGATTTTTGTGAAAAGCATAAGGTCTGCATCTAGGCTCAATTTAACAAAATTTTTAGGGGTACCTGGGTGGCTCAGTGGGTTAAACCTCTACCTTCAGTTCAGGTCATGATCTCAGGGTCCTGGGATTGAGTCCCACATGGGGCTCTCTGCTCAGCAGGAAGCCTGCATCCCCCTCTCTCAGTGCTGGCCTCCCTGCCTACTTGTGATCTCTCTCTCTCTCTCTCTCTGTCAAATAAGTAAATAAAATCTTTTTTTTTAAAGAGTTAAAAAATAAAAATAAATAAAGCATTTGACAAAATCCAGCATCCATTCCTGATTAAAACGCTTCAAAGTATAGGATAAAGGGTAGAGGGAACATTCCTGAACTTCATCAAATCTATCTATGAAAGACCCACAGCAAATATCATCCTCAATGGGAAAAAGCTTGCAGCCTTCCCGTTGAGATCAGGAACACGATAAGGATGACCACTCTCACCACTCTTGTTCAACATAGTATTAGAAGTCCTAGTGACAGCAATCAGACAACAAAGAGAAATAAAAGGTATCCAAATTGGCAATGAAGAAGTCAAACTCTCTCTCTTCACAGATGACATGATACTTTATATGGAAAACCCAAAAGATTCCACCCCCAAACTACTAGAACTCATACAGCAATTCAGTAACGTGGCAGGATACAAAGTCAATGTACAGAAATCAGTGGCTTTCTTATACACTAACAATGAAAATACAGAAAGGGAAAATAGAGAATCGATTCCATTCACTATAGCACCAAGAACCATAAGGTACCTGGAATAAACCTAACCAAAGAGGTAAGGATCTTTACTCAAGGAACTACAGAACACTCATGAAAAAAATTGAAGAAGACACAAAAAGATGGAAGACCATTCCATGCTCTTGGATCGGAAGAATAAACATTGTTAAAATGTCTATACTGCCCAGAGCAATCTATACTTTCAATGCCATTCCGATCAAAATTCCACTACTTTTTCAAAGAGCTGGAGCAAATAATCCTAAAATTTGCATGGAATCAGAAGAGACCCCGAATCACTAAGGAAATGTTGAAAAACAAAAATAAAACTGGCAGCATCACATTACCTGATTTCAATCTTTACTACAAAGCTGTGATCACCAAGACAGCATGGTACTGGCATAAAAACAGACACATAGACCAGTGGAACCGAGTAGAGAGCCCAGATATGGACCCTCAACTCTATGGTAAAATAATCTTTGACAAAGCAGGAAAAAATATACAGTGGAAAAAAGACAGTCTTCAATAAATGGTGCTGGGAAAATTGGACAGCTATATGTAGAAGAATGAAACTCAACCATTCTCTTACACCATACACAAAGATAAACTTGAAATGGATAAAAGACTTCAACGTGAGACAGGAATCCATCAGAATCCTAGAGGAGAACATAGGCAGTAACCTCTTCCATATAAGCCACAGCAACTTCTTTCAAAATATGTCTCCAAAGGCAAAGGAAATAAAAGCGAAAATGAACTTTTGGGACTTCTTCATATCAAACACTTCTGCACAGCAAAGGAAACAGTCAACAAAACAGAGGCAACCCACGGAATGGGAGAAGATATTTGCGAATGCCAGTACAGACAAAAGGTTGATACCCAGGATCTATAAAGATTTTCTCAAACTCAACACACAAAAAACAGATAATCATATCAAAAAATGGGCAGAAGATATGAACAGACACTTCTCCAATGAAGACATACAAATGGCTTTCAGACACATGAAAAAATCATCATCACTAGCCATCAGGGAGATTCAAAATAAAACCACATTGAGATACCACCTTACATCAGTTAGAATGGCCAAAATTAACAAGACAGGAAACAACGTGTGTTGGAAAGGATGTGGAGAAAGGGGAACCCTCTTACACTGTTGGTGAGAATGCAAGTTGGTGCAGCCACTTTGGAGAATAAGATTTTTTAAATTTGTTTTTATTTATTGCCTATGGATGACCAATTGTGTTTGTTTCTCAAAGACTCATTGACTATATTTGTTTGCATTTCATTTATTGTTTGTATTTATTTGATTTATTTGTGTGCTTTTTATGCAGTCCTACTGATCTCCATGTATTTATTTGTTCACCAATACTGGCTTGAATACTGCAGATTTTTACTCTGTTTTGTTTTGTTGCCTGTGTGTGTGTGTGTGTGTGTGTGTGTGTGTGTGTGTTTCCAGGTATTTACTTGAATCCCAGTTAATTAACCAACAGTTTAATATTAGTTTCAGGTGTACAAGATATTATTTGATCACTTACATACAATACCCAGCTCATCACAAGTACACACCTTAATCCCATCACCTATTTAACCCACTCCTCACTCACCTCCCATCCAGCAATCCTCAGTTTATTCTCTATAGTTGAGAATCTGTTTCTCAGCTTTCCTCTCTTTTATTTTTTTTTCCCTCTTTCTTTGTTTTTTTCTTAAGTTTCACACAGGAGTGGAATCATATGGTATCTGTCTTTCTCTGACTTATTTAGCTTAGCATAATACTTTCTAACTCTTTCAGTCATTGCAAATGACAAGATGTAATTCCTTTTTATGGCTGAGTAATATTCTAATATTCTAATATCTATTATAAATATAATATTATATATGTATATATATATACATATATGTGTGTGTATATATATATATGTATATGTGTATATATATATATATCTTACATCTTTGTCCATGGACATTTAGGCCGTTTTCCATAATTTGGCTATTGTTGATATTGCTGTTATACATATTAGCATGCATGTGTCCCTTCAAATCAGTACTTTTCTATCATTTGAGTAAATACCTAGTAGTATAATTGCTGGACCATATTGTAATTCTTCTTATAACTTTTTGAGAAACCTCCCTACTGTTTTCCAGAGGGACTGAACCAGTCTACATTCCCACTAACAGTGCAAGAAGGTTCCCCTTTTCTCCACATCCTTGCCAATACCTGCTGTTTCTTGTGTTGTTGATTTCAACCATTCTGAAAGATGTGAGGTGATATCTCATTGTAGTTTTGACTTGCATTTCCCTAATGACGAGTGATGTTAAGCATCTTTTCATGTGTCTGTTGGTCTTCTGTATTTTCTTCTTTGGAAAAATGTCTATTCATGTCTCTGGCCATTTTTTAACTGGTTTATTCCTTTTCTGTGTGCTGAGTTATGTAAGTTCTTTATATATTTTGGATACTAACCCTTTATGATATATGTTATTTGTAAATATCTTCTCCCATTCCATAGTTGCCTTTTAATTTTGTTGTTTCCTTCGTTATGCAGAAGATTTTTAGTTTATGATGAACTTCCAATAGTTTATTTTTGCTTTTGTTTCCCTTGCCTCAGGGGAGATATCCACAAAGTAGTTCCTAGGGCCAAGGTCAAAGTGGTTCCTGCCTACCTTTTCCTCTAGGATTTTAATGGTTTCAAGTCTCACATTTAGATGCTTATTCCATTTTGAATTTATTTTGTCTTCGGTGTAAGAAAGTGATCCAGTTTCATTCTTTTGCAAGATGGTGTCCAGTTTTTCAAACATTTGTTGAAGAGACTTTTTTAAAAAATTGGATATTCTTTCCTGCTTTGTTGAAGATCAGTTAACATATAGTTGTGGGAACATTTTTCTATTCTGTTCTACTTATCTATGTGTCTTTGTGCCCATACCATACTGTTTTGATCACAACAGTTTTGTAATATAACTTGAGGTCTGGAATTATGGTGCTTCTAGCTTTGCTTTGCTTTTTCAAGGTTGCTTTGGCTATTCAGGGTTTTTGTGATTCCACACAAATTTTAAGATTGTTTTTTCTAGCTCTATGAAAAACTCTGGTGGTATTTTCAAATGCATTACATTAAATGTGCAGGTTGCTTTGGGCAGTGTAGATATTTTAACAATATCTGTACTTCCAAACCATGAACATGGAAATTCTTTCCATTTTTTGTGTCATCTTTAATTTCTTTTATCAGTGTTTTATAATTTTCAGAATACAGGGCTTTCCCCTCTTTGATTAGGTTTATTAATAGGTATCTTATTGTTTTTGCTGCATTTACACATGGGATTGATTCCTTAATTTCTCTTTCTGCTGCTTCATTATTGGTGTATAGAAATGCAACAGATTTCTGTATGCTGATTTTGTCTTATGTAGCTATTCTGAATTCATTGATCAGTTCTAGCAGTTTTTTGGAGGAATGTTCCAGGTTTTCTCAATAGAGTATCATGTCATCTGCAAAAAGTGGAAGTTTGACTTCTTTGCCAGTCAGGATGCCTTTTCTTTTTCATTGTCTGATTATTGAGGCTAAGACTTTTAGTACTATGTTGAATAAAAATGGTGAGAATGGACATCCTTGTCTTGTTTCTGACTGTAGAGGAAAAACTGAGTTTTTCCCCATTTAGGATATTAGCTGTGGATTTTTCATGTATAGCCTTTATTTTGTTGAGGTATGTTACCTCTAAAAATATTTTGTTGAAGGTTTTTATCATTAATCCATGTTGTGTTTGTCAAATGCTTTTTTGGCATCTATTGAAATGATCATATGGTCCTTATGCTTTATTTTATTAATGTGCTGTATTACATTGATTGAATTACAAATATTGAACAACACTTGCAACCCAGGAACAAATTCCACATGATTGTAATGAATGATTTTCTTAATGTATTGTTGGATTCAGTTTGCTGGTATTTTGGTGAGAATGTTTGCATCCATGTTCATTAGGATATTGGCCTGTAGTTCTCTTTTTCAGTAGTGTCTTTACCTGATTTTAGTGTCAGGGTAATGCTGGCATCCTAGAATGAATTTGGAAGTTTTCCTTCCTTTTCTATTTTTTGGAAGTAGTTTGAGAAGAATATATATTAAATATTCTTTGAATGTTTGGTAGAATTCACCTGTGAAGCCATCTGGTTCTATACTTGTGTTTGTTGGTTGGGAGTTTTTTGATTACTGATTTAGTTTCTTCTCTGGGTATCAGTCTGTTCAAGTTTTCTATTTCTTCTTGTCTCAGTTTTGGTAATTCACATATTTCTAGGTCTGTGTGTATTTCTTCTAGGTTGTCCAATTTGTTAGCATACAGTTTTTCATAATATTTTCTTGTAATTGTTTGTATTTCTATGGTGTTGGTTGTTATTTATCCTCTCATGTTTGAAATTCTATTTATTTGGGTCCTTTCTTTTCTTTTTGAAAAGTTTGGCTAAAAGTTTATCAATTTTATTAATTTTTTCAAAGAACTAGCTCCTGGTTTCATTGATCCATTCTATTGTTTTTTTTGTTGTTGTTGATGTTGTTTGCTTTTAGTTTCTATAGCAAATATTTCTGCTCTAATCTTTATTATGTCCTTTCTTCAGCTGGCTTTAGGCTTTGTTTGTTGTCATTCTTCTACCTCCTTTAGGTGTAAGGTTAGGGTGTTCATGAGATTTTTCTTGCTTCCTGAGGTAGATTTACTGATTTGCTATATCCTCTTCTTGAGAGTGTTTTTACTGTATCCCATAGGTTTTGGACTGTTGTGTTTCCATTTTATTGGAAACACATTTATTTCCATGTATATTTCCATTCTATTTATTTCCATGTATAGTTTTAAAATTTCTTCTTTTCCTGGTTGATTTATTCATTGCTTAGTAGCCTATTGTTTAACTTCCATGTATTTGTGGTCTTGCCACATTTATTCTTTTTCTTTTTTATTTTAACCCATTTTTTATTGTGTTATGTTAGTCACCACATAGTACCTCATTAGTTTTTGATGTAGTGTTCCAAGAGTCATTGTTTGCATATAACATCCAGTGCTCCATGAAATCCATGCCCTCCTTAATACCTATCACCAGGCTTTTTCTTGTGGTTGTCTTCTAGTTTCATAGCATCGTGGTCAGAAAAAGTGCATGATATGACTTCATTCTTTTTGTTGTGGTTGAGAATTGCTCTGTTACCTACTCTGGCGAATGTTCCATGTGCACTTTAAAAAAATTTGTATTCTGCTGTTTTAGGAAGGAATGTTCTAAATTTATCTGTTAAGTCCATCTGATCCACTGTGTCATTTGAAGCCACTGCTTTCTTGTCTATTTGCTGTTTATATGATCTGTCCGTTTACATAAATGGGGTGTTATAGTCCTCTACTATTAGTGTATTATTATCAATTTATTTATGCTTGTTATTGTTTTATATATTGATGTGTTCCCATGTTAGGTGCATAAGTATTCACAATTGTATCTTCCTGTTCAATTTTCCCCTTTATGATTATATAATGTCCTTCTCTGTATATTGTTAGTCTTTAGTTTAAAATCTAGTGTGTCTGGTATAACTATTCCTACTCCAACTTTCTTTTGACATCCATTTGTGTAATAAAGTTTTCTCCATCTCCTCATTTCTAATCTGCAGGTGTCTTTGGGTCTAAAATGAGTCTCTTCTAGGCAGTATGTAGATGGATTTTATTTTTTTTAAATCCCTTCTGATATCCTATGTCTTTTGATTGGAGCATTTAGTCCATTTACATTCAGGGTAATTATTGATAGATATGCATTTATTGCCATTTTATTATTTGTTTTATCATTGTTTCTAGAGATTTTCTTTGATCCTTTCCTGTCTTTGTCACTTTTGGTCTCTCCTTTTCACTCAAAAAATCCTCTTAAATATTTCTTGCTGGACTGGTTTAGTGGCCATGAACTCCTTTAGTTTTTGTTTGTCTGGAAAATTCTTTATTTCTCCTACTATTGTGAATGACAGCCTTGCTGGATAGAGTATTCTTGGTGCATATTTTTCCTATTCAGCACTTTACATATATCATGTCACTCCCTTCTGGCTTGCCAAGTTCCTGTTGAGAAATCTCCAGCTAGCCTAATGGGTTTTCCCTTGTAAGTTAAGGACAACTTTTGTCCTTCTACTGCTGCTTTTATGATTTTTAGTTTATCAGAATATTTTGCAAATTTACTTACAATATGTCTTAGCCTCCTTTTGTTGATTTTGTTGGGAGGTCTTTGTGTCTCCTGGATCTGGATGCATTTCCTTTTCCAGAATAGGGAAGTGTTCATCTATTATTTCTTCAAACAAATTTTCTGGTCCCCTTTCTCTCTCTTCTTTTTCTGAGACTCCTATAATAGGCATATTATTACATTTGATAGTGTCACTGAGTTCCCTAAGTCTTATTGTGTTACATAATTCTTCTTTCTCTCTTTTGTTCAGCTTCATTACTTTCTATAACTTTATCTTCCAAGTCACTAGTTTATTCCTTTGCTTCTTCTATCAAGCTATTCATTGCATAAGCCTGCGTTTTTTATTATCTCAAATATTGATTTGATTTCTTTTTATTTTTTTATTTTTTCATAAAATACACCTATTTATTCTTTTTTTTTAATTTTATTTTTTATAAACATATATTTTTATCCCCAGGGGTACAGGTCTGTGAATCGCCAGGTTTACACACTTCACAGCACTCACCATAGCACATACCCTCCCCAATGTCCATAATCCCACCCCCCTCTCACAACTCCCCTCCCCCCATCAACCCTCAGTTTGTTTTGTGAGATTAAGTGACTCTTAATCTCACAA
>NW_019154091.1:27168164-27273042 GCF_002288905.1 Enhydra lutris kenyoni | reverse complement strand
TATATATATATATATATATATATATATATATATATAATCTAAATATAGAATCTGTTTGATTTATACTGAAGTATTTGATTTTGGGGAGCTTTGTAAATGGTACTGTATTTTAATTTCAAACTCTATGGTTCATTGCTGGTGAAAAGGAAAGCAACTGAACTATGTATATTAACCTTGTGTCCTGTGACCTCAGCTACAGTTGCACATTAATCCCAAAAGTTGTATGTTTGTTTTTTGAGCATTTCTTTATGATATTGTACATAGACAATCATGCCATTTGTGAACAAAGATAATTTTAGTTCTTCTTTCTCAAATTGTACACATTGTTTTACTTTTCTTGCCTTATTGCACAAGGTAAGACTTCCAATATGATGTTGAATAGAAGTGGTGAAGAAGACACCATTATCTTGTTCACAGTCTTAAGATGAGCATTCAGCTCACCTTTAAGGAGAGCATTCAGCTCTCACCTTTAAATAGTATGCTAATTGAAGGGTTTTTGTATATGTTCTCCATCAAGTTGAGGTAGTTCTTCTCTATTCCTTGTTTGGTGAGTTTTTTTAATTGACTGAATATTGGATTTTGTCAAATACTTTTTCTAGGGGTGGCTGGGTGGCTCAGTGGGTTAAGCCTCTGCCTTTAGCTCAGGTCATGGTCTCAGGGTCCTGGGATTGAGCCCCAAATCCGATTCTCTGCTCGGCAGGGAGCCTGCTTCCCCCTCTCTCTCTTGCCTGCCTCTCTGCCTACTTGTGATCTCTCTCTCTCTTTCTCTGTCAAATAAATAAAAATAAAATCTTAAAAAAAAAAACTTTTTCTGTATCAATCAATATGTTTATATGATTCATCATCATTACCCAGCCTATTCATTGCTTGGTTTTAATAACTGGTTTTCATATGGGCAATCAGCTTTGCATGTTTAGAATAAATCTTCCTTAGTCTTGGTGTAGAATTGTTCAATTCTGTTTCTAATATTTTGTTGAGAATTTTTGTATCTTCATAAGAGATACCAGCCTGTAGTTTTCCTTTCTTACAGTATCTTCATTTGCTTTTGTTATTAAGGTAGTGCTGGTGTCATAGAATGATTTAGAAAGTGTACCCTCTGCTTCCCTTTCCTGAAAGAGATTTTAGAAAATTGGGACCATACCTTTTTTCATATTTGCTAGAAATCACAAATGAAAACATTTAAGCCCTAGTGTCTTCCTTTTGGAGAAGATTCTTAGTTGTTAATTCAATTTCCCTAATAGTTATATTTCCACTCAAATTTATACTTCTCTATCAGGGAATTTTAATAGTATATGTCTCTCAAAGAAATGGTCCATTTAACCAAAATTGGTTAAGCACACAGAGTTACACATAATATTATTTTTAATACTTTAGTGTCCTAGTATTGGTAATGATGTTAGTATTTCTGATGTTAGTAATTTATGACTTCTATCTTTTTTCTGTGGTTATCCAGGCTACAGACTAATCAATCTAACTTTTCAATGAACAGCTTTTGGTTTTCATTGTTTTTGTTTTTGTTTTTTCCATTTATTTTCAGTGTCAAAGTTCCTATCCATGTTTTTTTTTCTTTTCTTCTCTTCTCTTTTCTTCTGATTTGTGTAGGGTTAAATTGCTCTTCCTTCTCTAAGTTTCCTAAGGTAGATGCTTAAATGATGACTTCAGCTCTGTTTCTCTTTCTAATGTATGTATTGAATATTATAATGTTCTCTCTAATCATTGCTTTGGTTGCATCCCACAAATTTTCACAGGTTGCATTTTCATTTAGATTTAGTTAAAATTATTTAAAATATTTTTTCTTAATACTTCTTCTTTGACCCATGTGTTATTAAATTTTTGTTATTTAATCACAAATACTATATAATTTTCCAGCTATCTTTTTGTGACAGATTTCTATTTAATTCCACTGTAGTCTAAGAGCATACTTTGTATTATTTCTCTTCTTTTAAGTTTGTTAAGGTGTTACTTATGAGCCAGAATGTAGTCTATTTTGGTAAATGATCCATGTGATCTTATTTTGCTGTTGTTGGAAAAAGCATTTTGTAAGTGTTAAATACAGTTGATTAATGGTGTTGCTCAAGTCTCATCCTTATTGATTTTCTGTCTATTAGTATCAATTAATGATAAAGGAATAGGTATTAAAATCTTCAACTGTAATAGATTTGTCCATTTCTCCTTCTGGTTCATCCATTTTTACCTTATGTAATTCTTACTTTGATGCTTTAATGTTGAGTGTCTACATATTAAAGATTATTATATATTGGAGAATTGACCACCTTATTATTAAGTAATTCCCCACCTTATCTTTGATGCTCTGAAGTCTGCTTTGTCTGAAATTAATATGGTCATTCCCACTCTCTTTTTATTTACTATCAGCATGTTCTATCTTTTCATACCATTACTTTTAACCAAATCTTGGTTTTTATATTCAAAGTAGGTATCTTGTAGACAACATATATTTGAGTCTTGTTTTTGCTTTTGTTTTAAATCTGTCTCTGTCTTAATTACTAGAGTTAGGCCACTTACATTTACAGTGATTACTTATACAGTTTCCTTAATATTTAACATCCTTTTGTTTTCTATTTGTTGCACATGCTCACTATTTCTTTTTCTCTTTTCACCTTTTTTTTTTCCTGTCCTCATTAGTTATAATTGAGCCTTTTGTAATTTTCCCTCTGCCCTTAACATATCACTTCTTTTTTTTAAACTAGTGACCCTAGTGTTTGCAATATACCTATTATAATCTATACAACTAATCTAAGTCCACTTTCAAATAACACTCCATAGGAAATACAAGTAATTTATAACCTATCTCCAACATTTGCACTCTCTTTATGTTCATCTGAATTTCTTTCTCTCTAAGGAATTTTCAATATTTATTTCTTTCTCTCTAAGGAATTTTCAATATTTATTTCAAGACAGGTCTACTGGTGATAAATTTCCATAATTTTGCCTGAGAATGTCTTTGACTCCTTCTCTTTTGAAGAATTATTTTGCTGCATAAGAAGGGTAGATTGGTGGGGGTTTTTTCAGAAGTTTAAATATTTCACTCCATTTTATTCTTCTTTGTATGGTTCATGAAGAGAAGTTGGATGCCATTCTTATCCTTGTTCTTCAATATATAAGGCATTTTTGTTTTGCTTTTACTATGACTTCTTTCACAATTTTTTGTTGTTGTTTTGGTTTTCCAAAATTTGGATATGACATACCTAAGTATAGCCTGTTTCATATTTATCCTGCTTGAGGCTTTCTTAGCTCCCTATGTTTGTAGTTTGGTGTCTGTCATTAACTTTGGAAAACTCTCAGTCATTATAGCTTCAAATATTTCTTTTTTTAAAAGATTTTATTTATTTTTTTGACAGAGAGAGAAAGAGGTCACAAGTAGGCAGAGAGGCAGGTAGAGAGAGAGAGGGGGAAGCAGGCTCCCTGCTGAGCAGAAAGCCCAATGCGGGGCTCTATCCCAGGACCCTGAGATCACAACCTAAGCTGAAGGCAGAGGCTTAACCCACTGAGCCACCCAGGTGCCCCTCAAATATTTCTTTCATTTCTTTCTCTTTCCTTTCTGGTATTCCAATTAAAAAACTGTGCATATCACACCTTTTGTTATTGTTCCACAGTTCTTGTTTGTTGTCGTCTTGCTTGTTTGTTTTATAAATTCATTCTTTTTTCTCTTCTATTTCAGTCTGGAAAATTTCCATTCTTCCAACTTAAAGATTTCAGATTCTTTCTCCATTGTGTCTAGTCTACTGAGGAGACCATCAAAGGCATTTTTACTTTGTTAGTGTTGTTGATTTCTTTTTTTTTTTTTCTTATAAACATATAATATATTTTTATCCCCAGGGGTACAGGTCTGTGAATCGCCAGGTTTACACACTTCACAGCACTCACCATAGCACATACCCTCCCCAATGTCCATAATCCCACCCCCCAACTCCCCTCCCCCCATTAACCCTCAGTTTGTTTTGTGAGATTAAGAGTCACTTATGGTTTGTCTCCCTCCCAATCCCATCTTGTTTCATTTACTCTTCTCCTACCCCCTTAACCCCCCATGTTGCATCTCCTCTCCTTAATATCAGAGAGATCATGTGATAGTTGTCTTTCTCCGATTGACTTATTTCGCTAAGCATGATACCCTCTAGTTCCATCCACGTCGTCTCAAATGGCAAGATTTCATTTCTTTTGATGGCTGCATAGTATTCCATTGTGTATATATACCACATCTTCTTTATCCATTCGTCTGTTGATGGACACCTAGGTTCTTTCCATAGTTTGGCTATTGTAGACATTGCTGCTATAGACATTTGGGTGCACGTGCCCCTTCGGATCACTACGTTTGTATCTTTAGGGTAAATACCCAGCAGTGCAATTGCTGGTCATAGGGTAGTTCTATTGTCAACATTTTGAGGAACCTCCATGCTGTTTTCCAGAGTGGTTGCACCAGCTTGCATTCCCACCAACAGTGTAGGAGGGTTCCCCTTTCTCTGCATCCTCGCCAGCATCTGTACCACAAGTCAGAATGGCTAAAATTAACAAGTCAGGAAATGACAGTGTTGTTGATTTCTAATGCTTTATTTTACTTTTATTCTAGAATACCCCTCTCTCTGGTTACATTACTCATCTGTTTTGCATGCTATTTTTTTTTTCCTTTACAGACCTTAACATATCAATTATATTTATTTTAAATTCCGTATTTATTGGTGATTCCAAAATCTGGGTAATAACTGAGTCTGGTTCAGATGTTTGTTTTGTCTTTTCAAACTGTGTTTTTTATTATCTTTCAGCAGGCCTTGGCTTTTTTATTTGTTTTTTTTTTTAACAGTTGGATGTAATGTATTGGGTAAAAAAAAAAAAAGGGGGTAAATGGGCTTCAACATGAGTTTTAATGGTAATCTAGATAGGAGCATGGCTGTGTTTAATATCTGTCAGAGGCCTGTTTCATACAGTGTCCTTGGATTTCTTTTTTTCTTTTTTGGGGTTTTTTTGCTTGTTTGTTTGTTTGTGGGTTTCTCTAAGAACTTCTTCACTCACACAGCTCTTTCCATTATGATCCTCTGTTATACTGGAACCCCGTTGATGTGTTGAGGCATGGGGTAGAAAAAGTATTCTGTAAATTTATGATTAACTCTCAGTCTCCCAGTAGATCTAAGTATACACCTTGTGACAGGTAGAAATATTTCTTAGGACTATGTTTTCCTTATCTTAGATGAGGTGGGTATGCCAGAAAGGCTGAAGTTGGCTAATATCCCTTTCCCCAGTTAATAAGGTAATAAGGTAGTAAATTAATTTCCTTTTAACAAGCTTCTGTTATATGGAATACTTTGGATATATTTTTAAATGTTGACATCCCATCTATCCAAAACAGGAAACATGAGGGGAGTTTTCTAGGATCATCATATTGAGAACCCAATGAGGTTCCTGTTGGTAAACCCGCAAAACTAAAGAGACCTCCTGAAACTGGGTCCTCTAATAGAGTTTCTTATTCTGTCTCCAGCAGTTTGTCAAAATTACAACGTAAGTGTTCTATCAGTATATGACTCAGAGTTTCTGCTCCTGGTAAGCTGATCTGGGCTAAGATTCTCAGTACTCTCCTATTTTTCAGATTTCTGGGTGGGAGTTTGTCCTATGACCTCAGTTCTTTGATGGTCATAAGAAAAGTAAATGATTTACACTGTGTTCATCTTTTTCTTGTAGAATGCAAAATTATGTTTTTTTATAGAAATATTAAGATACTAATGAAATTTCACCCTTACAGTAGGCTGACTCATATTGCAATAAGATGCTTATACTATGGGAGTGCCTGTGTAGCTCCATGGATTAAGCCTCTCTCTGTCTTTGGCTTAGGTCAAGATCTCAGGGTCCTGGAATTGAGCCCCCCATCGGGCTCTCTGCTCAGCAGGGAGCCTGCTCCCCACCCCCGCCTGCCTCTCTGCCTACTTGTGATCTCTCTCTCTCTCTCTGTCAAATAAATAAATAAAATCTTTAAAAAGAAAAGATGCTTATGCTATGGATTAATTCTTTAAAAAAATTTTCCCATGTCTCACATTGCATATAACTCTTCAACAAATTCCACTCCTCTCTCTTCCTTTTCCTCTATTCCTTTGTACATTTTTTCCACTCAGTGGGTATGCCCTCTCTCTCCTTTCTCAATAAACTCTCACTCCCCCCTTCAATAATCTGCCTTTTCCTCTCTCTCTTATTCTGAACTATTTCTCTCTTCCAATACCAGGAGAATAGATTATCTAATTCATCTTCTGTTTTCCTCTTAATTATCTCTTCATTGTATTTGAAGTGGAAATAAAGAAAGATAAAAGAAAACAAAATGTCAGATCAGTTTTAATGAGCAGTGTAATCATTCTGAAAAGACTCTGAAAAGTGACCCTCAGAATTTCTACAGAATTTTCAGTAATCATTCCTTCATGTTTAATTAAATGTTTTCAGTCAGCTCAATAATTCAATAAAAAGAACTAATTTTTATTCTATTTTCTCTGTTTTGTTTAATTGGTAGTATTGCAACAGTATTATTTTCCTACTAATTTTCCATTACAATTGCAAATTATTTCAACTGCATTATGGCCTAAATAAAGTTCTGTGGGTTTGTCTGAAGAACTAGCTACCATTTATAGCTTTGTTTCCATGGAAAAATTACCCCCTTGTTCTAAACAACTAACTACACAAAACTTTTTGTATAAATGCTGTAAAAGTGATAAAACAAGTATTTTCTTCCCCACCTTGATCTACCCCTTTCCATTAACCAAAGAAAACACTGGATATTAATTTGTCTCAGGAGACCAAACACAAATTCTGATTCTAATAATAACAATCACACTCTTTTAGTGAATGCCAGGCTCTGAGTCATTTTAGAACTTTGTGTTAAGTGCAATATAACTGTTAACCATTTTAATTTTCAAAATAATCATATTCAGCAGGTATTGCTATCACATTTGATGTGCGAAGAAACTGAAGATCCAGTTAATTAAAGAAATTCCTCAAAGCCACAATATTTCTAAATGGCATAACTAAAATTCTAACTTGAAATCATTTGAACTTATGCAATACGAGGCTACAACTTCAAGATAATACTAATCAAATCCAAAAACAGCACTGGCATTTCTCAGTCCTCTTTACTTTCCATATACTTAGTTCCTAACATATTATATACTGCATACTCAACATCACCAGAACTTCCCCAAGCATTCTTATTGTCTACTTAAGCATCAATATAAAGGCATTATCTAACAGTATGCCCCTTTTAGGACAAGCTTCATAGAAGAATATATAGGACATTTATGGAGAAATGTAAATTCTAACATTCTAAAGTGCTGAATATTGTAAAGGTTGAGAGAAAATATAAATATTTAAAAATAAAAATAACAAAACATTTTTTTATTCTTTGAGAAGCATATAAAGTTGTCCTAATATGTGCTTTTATATTTAACTATCCTTTTTTCAAGTATTCTTGAAGCATCATAGTATGCAAATTTCCTTTTTTCATTTTCTTATGACTGAATAATAGTACATATGGCATATTATATATATGAGATATTATATATATGAAATATTAATATATATAGTCTATCCACAGATGGACACTTAGACTGTTTCCATATCTTGGTTATTGTTAAGAAGCTGCAATGAGGATTGCAGATATCTCTATAAGATACTGATTTTGTAGGGGCACCTGGGTGGCTCAGTGGTTTAAAGACTCTGCCTTTGGCTCAGGTCATGATCTCAGGGTCCTGGGATGGAGCCCCGCCTCGGGCTCTCTACTCAGCAGGGAGCCTGCTTCCCCCCGCCCCTCTCTGCCTGCCTCTCTGCCTGCTTGTGATCTCTGTCAAATAAATAAAATCTTTAAAAAATACTGATTTTGTCCCCTTCAGATACACACCCAAAAGTATGGTAGCTGGAACATATGACACTTTTATTCTTTATTGTTAGAGGCACCTCCTTGCTATTTTCCATTGTAGCTCTGTTAGAGGAACCTCCATACTATTTTCCATTGTAGCTATAATAACTTACATACGCACAAACAGTGTTCAATGGTTCTATCTTCACATCTTAACCAAAATTTATCCCTTGCATTTTTGGCACTAGCCATGCTAACTCGTAAGCTCATATCACATTGTGGTTTTCATTTGCTTTTTTTTTTTTTTTTTTTTTGATTAGGAGGAGTGAGCACCTTTGGCCTTTTAAATTTTTGTTTTGGAAAATTGCCTATTCTTTTGTCCAGCTTTTTTTTTTTTTTCTTCCCCTATTGAGCTATATGAGTTCCTTGTATATCTTGGATATTAAGTCCTTATTAGATATATGGTTTGCAAATATTTTTTCCCATATCATAGAATGCTTTTTCATTCTGTTGATAGTTTTCTTTGCTACATACCATTTTTAGTTTGATGTAATCTCAAATTTATTTTTGCTTTTGTTGCTTTGGTTTTGGTGTTGATATATAAAATATCATTGAGAAGACCAATGTCAAGGAGCTTTTTCTTGATTTCTTCTAGGAGTTTCTGTCTTCATATCTTAACTGAAGTCTTTAAATCATTCAAAGTTAATTTTTTTTAAAAGATTTTATTTATTTATTTGTCAGAGAGAGAGATAGAGAGATCACAAGTAGGTAGAGAGGCAGACAGAGGCAGAGGCAGAGAGAGGGAGAAGCAGGCTCCCTGCCAAGCAAGGAGCCCGATATGGGACTCGATCCCAGGACACTGGGATCATGACCAGAGCCGAAGGCAGTCGCTTAACCAACTGAGCCACCCAGGCGTCCCCAAAGTTAATTTTTAACTGGTATGAGACAGGGATACAATTTCACTCTATCCAGTGACTATACAGTTTTCCTATCACCTTTTTTTGAAGACAATATCCTAACCCCACTGTATGGTCTAGAAAACCTTCTCAAAGATTAGTTGACTGTGCATGTGTGGGTTTATTTCTAGGATTTCTATTCTTTTTTTTTTTTTTTTAAAGATTTTATTTATTTATTTGACAGAGAGAGATAACAAGCAGGCAGAGAGGCAGGCAGAGAGAGAGGAGGAAGCAGGCTCCCTGCTGAGCAGAGAGCCCGATACGGGGCTCGATCCCAGGACTCTAAGATCATGACCTGAGCCGAAGGCAGCGGCTTAACCCATTGAGCCACCCAGGCGCCCCTAGGATTTCTATTCTGTTCCTTTGGTCATGTGTCTTCTTCCAGTAATATGATGTTTTGATTATAGCTTTGTAATATTTTTTTGAAATCAAGAAGTATAATAGCTCCAGCTTTGTTCTTTCTCAAGATTCCTTTGGCCATTTGAAGTCTTTTGTGGTTCCATAAAAATTTTAGCATTGATTTTTTCTATTTCTGTGAAGAATATCTTTGAAATTTTGGTAGAGATTGCATTGAATCTATAAATCACTTTAGGTAGTATGGACATTTTAACATAATTAATTCTTTCAATCAAAGAATATTTCCTCTTATCTGTGTCTACTTCAATTTATTTTATAAATATCTTATAGTTTTCCATAAGTTTTCTGGAAGTAAATGTCTTTTACCACTTTGGTTAAATTTATTCCTAGGTATTGATGCTATTGTAAATGGGAACTCTTTCCTCATTCTTCTTTCAGGTAGTTTATTTTTAGTGTATAGAAATGCAGCTGATTTACAAAAATTGATTTTGTAAAGTGAAGCATCACTGAATTCATTTGTTAAGTTCTAAGAGTTTTTGGTGTCTTTAGAATTGTCTATATATAAGATCATGTCATCTAAAACCACAGATGATTTTACCTTTTCTGATTTGAAAAGCTTTATATCTTTTTAAAATTTATTTTATTTTCTATTGCTTACTTGTTTCAGCTAGGACTTTCAGTATTATGTTGAATAAAAGTGGTGAGAGTGGGACTTCTCATATTGTTTCTGATTTTAGAGAAAAGGCCTTTAGTTTTTTACCATTGAGTATGATGTTAGCTGTGGGCTTGTCATATTTTGTTGCATGATGTACATTCCCCCTCTTCTCACTTTGTTGAGGGCTTTTATCATGAAAGGATGTTGAATTTTGTTAAATGCTTTTCCTACAGCTATTTAGATGATCATACAGTTTCTATCCTTCGTTATGTTAATGTGATAGATCACATTGATTAATCTGCATACATTCAATCATCTTGCACTACAGGGATAAATTCCACATGATGTTTGATCCCTTTAATGTTCTGTTGAATTGAATTTGGTTAGTATTTTGGTAAAGATTTTTGCATCTTCACTAATCAGGGATGTTAACTTGTCATTTTTTCCTGTAGTGTTTTTGTCTGGCTATGATATCACGGTAATGCTGGCCTCATAAAATGAGTTTGGAAGTGTTGCTTACTTTTCAATTTTTTGGAAGAGTTTAAGGATTGACACTAATTCTTTAAATGTTAACATTAACATTTCAAGAAGTGTAGACATCACCAATGAAGCTATCTTATCCTGGGCTCTTTTGGGTAAGAGACTTTTTTTTTTCTTTTTTTGGCAGGACATTTTTGATTACTTATTAAATCTTCTTACTAGTTACAGGCCTATTCAGATGTTCTTTTCTTGATGATTTAGTGTTAGAAGGTTGTATGTTTCTATGAATTTAATCATTTCTCCTGGATTACCTAATTTGTTGTCATGTAATTGTCCGTAGTAATATCTTATGATCCTTTGTAGATCTGTGGTATCAGTTTTAATCTTTCCTCTTACTTCAATTTTGAATCTTTTTTTTTCTTAGTTTAGCTAAAAAATTCTCAGTCTTATCTTTTCAAAAAATCACAACTCAGTTTCATTGAGTTTTTCTATCGTCTTTCTAAGTCTATTCAATTTATTTCTTCTCTAATCTTTATTACTGCCTTCCCTCATAAGTTTGGCCTTTATTTCTAGTTCCTTGAAATGTAAAGTTTGGGGATTTTTTAGATCTTTCTTTTTGTTGACTTAGGTGTTTATTGCTTTAATTCTAGAATAGACAAAATTGGTCCTTTTCAGTAATATGAAATAAGCAAAAGCTCTATAAGTTCATAGGAAGATAACACATTTAAGTAAATTTCACCAGGTAGCCACTTACATATTTACTACTGCTAGCATTTTTCCAGACTTAAGATCCAAGAGTATATATTTTCTGCCATAATAGGGCATAATGAAAAGTGTCAATTTAGACATGTTAGTAAATTTTTAATGAACATGCTTATATTAATTGTTGTGTCTTCACACCAAAAATAGTAATTGTAAGTTTTTAATCAGCTAAATTATTTAGTACTTAATTTTATAAATATAGAGATTGATTTGAAGATTTCAGTGATTATTAGAAATGCTTATTTTATTCTCAGGTCACAGTAGTGTATAGTGAAAAGAAATATAACAATGTCACCTAAAATTCCTGGCCCCAAACTCTTCTCCAAAATGGATTTTATTTTTTAACAAAATGACTGCTTATACAAGATTGCAATATTAAATTTACAGTTGTAGTATTCATTATTCAAAAACTGTCATGATATTGTTATTTTTAAATATGAGTGGTATAGATAATGATGGCTATTTTACTTAGAAGACCAACCTAAGAACTTGTTTTTTAAAAGAAATAGTAATATATAATAATATAATATATATTATATTTAATAATAGAATATAATATTATAATCAGAGAATCTTGATTATATATAGCTTTAATTTCCAGGGATTTTTTTTCTTTGTTTGTTTGTTTTGTTTTTTTTTTTCCCCTGAGTTCCATATGACAATAAACAAATAATCCTAATCCTCAGGCTCCTAAAAGAGGCACAACAGAAACCAAGCAACACACAACTACAAATGCCAAACAAGTAACTCCAAATCATATTCTATCTGTTAGAAAGTGTTGGGCTTTTTGGTTTTTTGTTTGTTTGTTTTTGTTTTGTTTTGTTTTGTTTTAAGATTTATTTACTTATTTTAGAGACCAAGTGAGTAGGGGGAGGGGCAGAGGAAGAGGGAGAGAGAGAATCTGGAGCAGACTCCTCACTGAGTGCAGAGCTGACAAGGGGCTCAATTCCAAGACCCTGAGATCATGACCCAAGCCAAAACTGAGAGTCAGATGCTTAACTGACTATAGCAACAAGGTACCCATGTTAGAAAGTGTTTTTATGGAGCACTGGGTGTTATAAATAAACAATGAATCATGGAACTCTACATTAAAAACTAATGATGTACTGGGGCACCTGGGTGGCTCAGTTGTTAAGTGTCTGCCTTTGGCTCAGGTCATGATCCCAGGATCCTGGGATGGAGCCCCACATCCAGCTTCCTGCTCAGCAGGAAGCCTACTTCTCCCTCTCCCACTCCCCCTGCTTGTGTTTCCTCTCTTGCTGTGTCTCTCTCTGTAAAATAAATAAATAAAATCTTAGAAAACAAAAACAAAAAAAACTAATGATGTACTGTAAGGTGACTAACATTACACAATTAAAAAAAGAAAAAAAAAAAAAAAGTAGTAACTCCTGACAGTACAGGCCTTTCTTTCACTTGATTCCCATTAGAGCTTTATTTAAGAGGGAGCTGTAAGCAGCAGTAGTGGTAATCCCAGCTTTGTCTCCTTTCTTTTCTTTCTTTTGCTTTATTTCTGAAGCCCTCTTTCCCCACCATGATGTTGTCCGTCACATATCTATAATGGTATGTCTTATATTCTTTGCTTATTTGCTTCATATTTGCACATTAGATCATATTATATTTATGTGATGGTTAGTTTTACATGTCAACTTGAGCTAAAGGACACCCAGGGAGATGGTAAAACACTGTTTCTGGGTGTGTCTATGAGGCTGTCTACAGAAGACAGAATTTGAATCAGTAGATTAAATAAAATACATCACCCTCATAAATGGGGATGGACATTATCTAGTCTGCTGAGGTCCTAACAGAACAAAAATGTGGAGGAAGTACAAATTAGTTCTCTCTTCTTGAGTTGAAATATCCATTTTCTCCTGTCCTTGGACATCCACACTCCTGGTTCTCAAGTAATCAGATTCATACCAGGAATTTTACCACAAGTGCCCCAGTTTTCAGGCCTACAAACTTGGGTTGAATCATACCACTTGGTTTCCTGGTTCTCCAGCTTACAGACAGCAGATCATGAGGTTTTTTGACTTCCATAATCGCATGAGCCAATTTCTACAATAAATCTCTCTCTAGATGTAGATCTAGATGTATATAAGGAAAACAACAAAACGTATATAATCTCCCAAGTATACATATAACTCCTATTGGATCTGTTTTTCTGGAGAATCCTGACTTAATACAATTTAGAAGAGGCATTCTAAGGCTTTATTTGCTTGGAGATGGATATCCAAACCACACAATCACTCTTTTCTTGGAACTTTGGGCCATCATCTTGAAACACACTGCAAAAGTCTCTCCCTACTTGTTTATTATATATCAAAATTAGTTCTAATCCATCCTTCCTATTCTGGTACCTTACCAAAAATATCCATAATTACGTTACACCAGAAGCAAGAGGTTGGGGTGAGGCAAGAAAGTGGTCATAAGCTAAGGATTGCATGTGGCTTCTACAAACTAGGAAGGGCAAGGAAACCTATTGTTCCTTTAGATCTTCGTGGAAGACATGGTTCTTCCAGACACCTTAATGTTAGCCTAATGAGACTGATTTTAAAATTCTGACCTCCAAACTTTATTATGATACATTTATGTTAATTTAAACCAGCATGTTTGTGGTAATTTTTTATAGCACCAATGAGACAAATACATACCTCTACCTGTTTTCCTCAGCTTAAAGTGTAAAATGTATTTATAGTTTAGAGATAGAGGGATATTGACTTAAATAACTCCATATTTTCTTTTTGAAAGCTAGAACAGCAGTCATTTGTAACTGACGATCCTTTTTGACAAGCTCACCACAATTTGACATTTCTGAATAGGGTGAATTTCAACACTATTAGGAATTACAAATAAACAAACACCATATTTCCTAGAGTCCCTTGCTCTAGCATTAAGAAATGTGACTTTGATTGCACCAATCAGACATCTATGACTTTAATCCCAGTACAGTGATGTAAAGAAATATGAAGATGCAGCACATCTATTTTGGGGGTGCTGATTCCAACAACACAGCATTTAGTCTTTTTTTAAAAATACTTTCTCTATACCACATTTTCTAGCTCTTTAAAAAAAATCTGAGTTGAGGTCTATTAATTAAATCATGGTGATTCTCTTCCTCCTTCTTAAATTCAATATTTTTCAAATACATGGATTCAACAACATGTGTGCCACAATTACCTGGGGTTCTTTAGTAAAAATGCTGATAACCTGCCCTCTCTCAAGAACAATAAACTTAGAAATTCTTGGAGTGAATCCTAGGACTCACTATTTACTTTTAACAATGATATTGAGAAATTCTGAAATACTCCAAAATTTGAGGACCTTTGATACAGTAATAAAGTTTTACTTATTTTTTTTAGGCTTCTGGGTATTATGTGTAATTATTTTGCAAATGTATTTACATGCAAATATACTTATTTCAGTTACTTGAATTAATGTTAAAACAACTACATTTATAGCCTCCTTCACATTGAGAAGAGACTTTAGGATATATTTACTGTTTACTTAACAATATTTCCCTATCAACTTTTGCTGAATTTATTCATTTAATATTTATATTAGTTTTAGATTTTATATATATATATATATATATATATATAAAATCACTTTTCCATTACCAGTTTTTGGTTGAGATATCAGTATTTCTACTGATATCAGAAATATTTTTATATTTTTGTTATACATTATCAGTCTTCCACTTTTAATATTCTTAAATGTTGCATTCATTTCTTAAATAATCATTTAAGCTATTTAAATTTAACTATAAGTATAAATGGGGTCAAAGAGATATACTGTGTTTGGAAACATCTAAAAATTCTTGTATTTGTAAAAAAAAAAAAAAAACTAATTGATGAACTTTTTGTGTGCCATTTATTTTTTCAGGTGCCAAAGAGTTTTGGGGAAAATTCTTCTCATATACAATTTTATTAGGTTACTGATCTTGAAACAAATTGCTAAATTTTGTTTCAAAAAGATTATAACATTTTATATTACTTCCAACATGGACTAAGATTAGAATGACTTATTAATTATTCTCAAACTTGCATATCTCCTTTGTAATTTTACTAATTATGCTAGCAGATTGAGAAAGATGCTTTCCTTAGTTATTTCTATCTGGACATAAACTAGAATTGACATTTTTCTGATATTAAGGAATATTTTGAAATCATAAAGCCTGAAATATAGTTTTAATTGTCAAGTCGCAAAGGCACTGCTCAAATTCAATTAGAATAAAAGTAAGTATAACATATTTCTCTTGGAAACCTGTCTTCCAGTGTTGCAAATTTTGGAGAATGTTAATTCTATTTTGTAATTTGTAAGGTTTAACCCCCCCAAACATGGAAAACTCTTCCCTCTCCTTTACCCAACACATTCTATCAATTACTGAATTTTATCCTACAATGTCTTGTCTTTTTTCAATATCCTTCATTATGTATCTACTATTTGGATCTTCATTAAACTTTGATTTTCATTATTCCAAAAAGATTCTCTTTTCTCTCGCTGCTCTTAGCTCCAATCCATCCCAAACTGCTGACAATGATAACTCCTTAAAGCAAAAATCAGCTTAGCCACCCTCCTAAGAAGATGCAGTGCTATGCAGTAGTGGGTAGAATAACTGCAATTCCAAAACATAGCTTCCACATTTGACTGCAGTTCCCATTTTTAGACAGATGGTAAGTTTCATTTCTCCACTATTTCTCTGTACCTTTTGTCTTAAGTTTATAAAATTCATTAGTATCAAAGAAAAGTCCAGAAATGAGGAAATTCAAAGATTTAACATTAAAGTAAAGCTGCATTTGTGTTGAAATCGATCAGGATGTGACCATCCTGCCTATAAGCAACCCTGATAAATACAACAACAAACTATAGAAAATATTTTTTTCCTAGAGAAAAGATTTGTATATGGTCTCTTAAACCATCATAATCCATTTATTCTATATAATCTACTTATTTAAAAATACTCTGAGATTTTTCTTTGCAGGAGTTACCTTGGTCTCTTTGCCTTGATATAATCTGAAACAACTGCTAAGACCACTTTGATTTGATTTGGTTTGATTTACTAACAACCTTCCCTGAATTTTATCCCAAGGAAATAGAAATGGATGAATATATGGAGAGGACATTTTAGGGGGAACTGCTTGTAGTTTATCATGGAGTATTGAGAAGCACTGGTGATTAAGCTAGAACTGCATTTTAGTTATAAATGAGGAATTTGTCTTGTAGTAAAGGAAATATTTCCAAATATTTTAATACAGAGGATGACATGATGAATTTTTAATTTAGAAAGATTTTCTTGGATTTATATAGAGAATAAATTGATAAGGATTTGAATATATTCATGGGCATGAGTTGGGAGGTTCTTATGACACAGAATAGAAAACAAGGTCCAGGAATAAGGGAACAGTTGTAAAATAGAGACAATATACACACTCAAACACACATACACAGAGGGATTTAGCTTTGTTATATAACATTAAGCAGAGAAATTAACAAATTGCCATTTTGCTAATCAGGTCTCAATATGATCCATTAATAATATACTAAACTCTGAGAAATAGAAGTCTCTTTCCTAATATCTTAATTTCTGGATGTCTCTACCTCAGTCTGTTTTGAAATTTGAGGGGCTTACACCTAATACATTCTCAAAAGTGTAATTTATTTCATCCTCCATAGTCATTGACTAAAATAGGAGGGTGATCCAAAAATTAGGGTGAAGATGTGCTTGCTTCGGCAGCACATATACCAAAAATTAGGGTGAAGATATAAAGAAGAAACCACCACCCTCCGGTTTATATATTCTTTAATTTTAATTCAAAGTGAGTATTAACATTTCAAATGTAATCAATTTTTGAAACAATGTGAGATATTTTACATGCTTCTTTCTTTTTGTACTAAGTCTAGGAAATATGGTACAGAGACATCAGTAACAAGTAATTAGACATGAACAAGTTCCTTAGTTTCCTGAGGCAGAGGATTTTAATATTGGTTATAACTGAAAATTTGGCCTGTTTATTGAACAGTAATGGGCTTTTCAATTAATCTGTCATCAGAGTAAAACTGCAAAAAATTATGGTTTATCATTTCTCAACATGTGACTCAGAAGTGCCACAGCTATGCCTCTTTCTTACTAGAAAAAAACTGAACAATCTCAAAAGGGTCCTTTATCTCCAGTTATGTTTTACAGACAATAGTATTTGGACCTTTATTCTTTTTTCCTTCCCAGCCATATCTTGAGCTATCCATTCAAGGAAAAGTGCTACCATGTAATTATTATTTTTATATTTCTTAACAATCAATAAATATTTGTCTGGGACTGTCCTAATTACTTAAAGGAAGTAAACCAAGATAATTAGAAAAAAGAAGTTATAAAAGCAATGAACTTAAACGGTAAAATATGCAACATCTGAAACTAAAAAAAAATATTACTGGAAAGATTAGAGCAGATTAGTTAGGCACAGTGAAATCTGTGAAATTTAAAACAGGGAAATTTAAAACATATCAATAACAGCTATGAAAAAATCAAAGAAAGGGAAAAGATTGAAAAAGAAAACCTCTGTAAGTCAGAGAAAAATATTAAATATCTTACATATATTTGGAGTTCAAAAAGAAGAGGGGGATTGGGGAAAGTTAGAATAAACATTTTTTTTAAAAGATTTTATTTATTTATTTGAGAGACAATGAGCCCTAAGCAGGATAAAAACAAAGAAACCATATCAAAAAAATAGCATAATGAAATTGATTATAGCAAGTGAAAAAGGAAATTTTGTGACAATGAAAACAAACACATTTCATTCAAAGGAACAAAGACAGTAATGATGGCAGACAATTTGTGAGAAATATGGTAGTGTGAAGCCAATAGAATACCATCAATACTCAGAAAAAAATCTTTCAAAAATGCGTAAAATATATTTTCATGCAAACAGTAGATGAGAGATAATAGACCATCACAATACTAAATTAATTCTTCAAGGTATAGAAAAACGATCCCAGATGGAAAAGCAGATCTACATAAAGGAATGAGTAAGAGAGGAAATGATAAATTTGGGGGGTAAACATAAAATATATTTTTCTTATCTATTTATTTAAAATATAATTAAAATTGTTTAAATGAACAATGTCTTTTTTTTTTAAGATTTTATTTATTTATTTGACAGACAGAGATCACAAGTAGGCAGAGAGAGTGGAAACAGGCTCCCCGTCGAACAGAGAGCCCGACGCAGGGCTCCATCCCAGGACCCTGAGATCATTACCTGAGCCTAAGGCAGAGGCTTAACCCACTGAGCCACCAAGGTGCCCCCGAACAATAACTCTTAAGTGGATTATCTCAAATCCACACGTTAGAGACCCAGAAGTAGTAAAGAAATGCCCATTTCCAGGTGTAACTACTATAAATTTCCCTGAATCTCCACTTTCCTACACAGATCTGTCTACCAGTTTAAAAAATATATATGAATCTTCTGAAACATAGGATAAAACAATCTCCCAACATACACAGTTATCTTCAGAAATCGACTCAGGTATGTCATAAATGTTGAAACCATCTGACAAGAAATTCAAAAGATGATACATTTAAACTGGCTATCAATATTCAGATTAAAATGAGCATGTTCTAAACATACCAGTTAAAAGAAACATTTTCTGTCTTTTAAAACAAGACACAACTATCTATTGTATATAAGCAATCAATTATAAATGTAAAGACATATACAACTTAAAAGTAAAAGGAAGAAAAGAGTACACCATCAAAATACACAGACAAAATGAAATTAAAGGACATTCTACAAAATAATTCACTAGTATGCTTCAAAAATACTGAAGAGTAGAACAACTAGGAGACATTATGCAACATTGTGCAGTGAGGAACACCAAGGAATATGAAATTTAAATGAAATGAAATGAAATCTAAATGAAATCAAGCCCAAGTCCTGGACTCAATTTCAGGACAGGAAAATACCACCAATTGAAAAAAAAAAAACAAAAAAAAAACAGGGGCGCCTGGGTGGCTCAGTGGGTTAAGCCTCTGCCTTCAGCTCAGGTCATGATCCCAGGGTCCTAGGATCGAGCCCTGCATCGGGCTCTCTGCTCATCAGGGAGCCTGCTTCCCCCTCTCTCTCTCTGCCTGCCTCTCTGCCTACTTGTGATCTCTGTCAAATATATAAATAAATCTTTTTTTAAAAAGCAAAAAAAAAACCCCAAAACTGCTGAAATCCAAATAAAGTCATAGTTTGGTTATAATACTGGACTGACATTATTATTATTATTATTATTTTAGTTTTGGTAATTGTACTTTGGCTACATAAGTTATTGAACTGTGAGAAGGTAGGTGAAGAATATGTGGGAACTCTCTGTACTATTTTTGTCACACTTCAGTAAATCTTAAATTATTAGAAAATGTAGGCAAGTCCATGAAAAAAATGGGAATTTCTTTTTCATGAATGAAACCTAAATCTTGGAATAGATTTTTACTTCATATTTCTTTCTATAAGTAGTTCTTCATGTATAGTACATATAGTCTTTTTAATATGGTAATAATATTGATAGTATGATGATGTTTAAAAGTAAAATATCAGGGTGCGTGGGTGACTCAGTGGGTTAAAGCCTCTGCCTTCAGCTCAGGTCATGATCCCAGGGTCTCAGGATCAAGCCCCGCATTGGGCTCTCTGCTCAGTGGGGAGCCTGCTTCCTCCTCTCTCTCTCTCTCTCTCTCTCTCTGCCTGCCTCTCTGCCTACTTGAGGCCTCTGTCAAATAAATAAAAAAAAAATAAGTAAAATAATTGATCATTTGAGTCTTTGTCTAATGAAAACCCCAGTAATGTTTTTTTTTCCTTAAGATGACAATATTGTTCTGAATAGCATGAAAATGTGTCAATGAAACCAGAAACAAGTCCATTTCTACTTTTGTTTACTGTCAACATACAATCTTGAGTAAACAAAGTATATAAAGTATATATGCTTTGATCACTTGACAATTTAATAAATGTCTTACTCACTTGGGTATTTTGTATTTCTATATGGAAGAAGAAATTGTTACTTTGTGACTATATGTATGAATACTGAAGTGTCAAATTATGGATAGAATGGGAATATTAGATTTTGAAAAAAGTAAGGTGGAATTGTTTTCAAACTTAATCTGTGTATCACAGTAACCTGGGGAGGATTTTAAAATGGTGTATTCCATGATCCTACACCCAGAGATTCTTGTTAACTAAAACTGAATTGATATAAGAGAATATGTATATTTAATAGCTCCCCAGGTGATTTTGATAAAGACCCATCACTGTCTTAGTAGGAATGTCAAAAACCAAACTTCAAAACATGACTCTTAATAATATAGCACAGAATAGTAAAAATCAGAGAGCTTTGAAGTCAGGAAACTGTAACATATATTTCTGCAAGCAGTGCCTTGGGGATTTTCTAGGCTTCTAAAACCCATTTTTCTTATCTCAAAAAAAATCAGGATATATAAACATATATATGAATTTAATGTTATAATTATTAGAACAATGTAAGTATGCCACCTTTCTGACACATAGCCAATGCTCTGTAAATGATGAAATCCCAGTTTTTCATTCAAACACAGCTACTTATGCATCATTATAACAAGATTCATAAAACTATATGCACTACCACCCTTCAAAACAAAGTAAACACAAGATAACTCCACATATATGAGATGTTACAAAACTTTTTAGTTAATGACCTTTTAAAGAGATGACTTTTCACTGACAGAGTAACAGAATAGGATGGTCCAGAAGAAAGCGAACACGATTCATGAGCTTCTATGACTTCATCTCCTGTGGAAAGATATTGACATTTTATAAAGGGTGGGAGTATGCTCTTAAAAAGCATAAATATTATCATTTAATTGATATTATAAATATTAAGTATTCCTTTGATATTTCAAACAATAAAAATTAAGCTCTGATGTACAAAATCTTTAAGACTGTAGAGATGCTGAGAGGAAACTACCTTCTCAAAAGAGAAGCAAAATGGGGTATTGTAGAAGGGATTGGTAGAAGGGATACATCAGAATTTTTAGGACAAGTGTAAGATTTTTCTATTTCTTAAAAAAAGACTATAAACTCAAAAATTTAATAAAAACTGATGAATTGACGATACTATATGGTTTAGGGACTGTCACTAATTACATGCTTTTGAGAGAAAGGTTTGATGTTTTTCAGCCTCAGTGATATCTTAAAACTTGAAGTTTAGGGGCACCTGGGTGGCTCAGGCAGTTAAGTATCTGCCTTCAGCTCAAGTCATGATCCCAGGATCCTGGTATCAAGCCCCTTGTTGGGTTCTGAGCTCAGCAGGGAGCCTGCTTGTCTCTCTCCCTCTGCCCCTCCCACCCACTCTTATTCTCTCTCTTGCTTACTCTCAAATAAAGTCTTAAAAAAATATATAAAATAAAATTTGAAGATTAGATTTAATTCATAATATTGTCCAGCTATTAATAATAATTATATGTTAAATATATTGATATAAGTTAAAATGTAAATATTTTATCTATTTCATACCTAAATATAAAATAAATAATTATATATAATACATATAAAATAAATATATATGTATATGTGGAATATATAGTTATTCTTAATACACGTGTTTGCTTTAGCAATTAATAAAACATGTGCCAAGCTGAAATGCTTCTGAGGACAGAATTGACTCCTTCCTTTCTTTACCTTTGTTACTGTAGTTGGATGAATAGATTAATAACACCTGGGTTATCAACATTACCTTGTAATTATTTACACTTGTATACTACCTTTTTACTTTTTCAAGTCCCACCTCACTCATTTGATTCCTTAGTTGGTTTCTATGTTTGATAGTACTCTTGGTACTAAATTAAAAGCACAACTGACAAAAATCTAACTGCCCTCAACAAATACACATGTAAAGGAAACCAAAAATTCCAAGAATAATCAAAAAGAGATACTCATATGTGTACAGAGATGAGCTTTGTCTAAGATTTTATTGAGAAGAAATGAAAATCATTTAACGTTTGATAGATTTACAATCGCTAAAGGAATAAAACTTTTCTTTCCTTAAAAACCACTTAGTTTCCTTATAAATGGTGATAACTTTTCTTTTAGTTGCAACTAAGAATAATATCCTATGGATAATATACCAAGAGATAATACACCATTTTTTAAATGGTGAAATACTAATTAATATATACTTCAGTAGAGGGAGAGCAGAAAGCTGGAAATTTTTCTTTCTTTCTTTCTTTTTTTGAGAGCTAGAAATTTCTAAAAATCAGAAAAAAAGGGGACTAGGCTTTAGGATTTTCTATTAGTACTGATATACAGAAAAACTATAACAATATAAAATCTTTAATTATTTCACACAAGAAGTTTTTGTTTTATTCTGTTTTTACATATTTCTATGCTATCTTTCTTTGTTAAAATTCATTATTGTATCAAGACCTATAGTAGTCTATTTTCAAAAAAATATTCTATATATTTCCCCGAAGTGAGGCATTTATGTGATCAGAAAATACCTTGCTTCTTGGAATAGAAATATGATATAAATGCACTGTTATCCTTGTATTGTTAAAAGAGAAAAGTTAGTGATGGTTTGAAGACTCAAGTGGGGATGTCATTATATCATGAGATTTGTACATAGGGAGATAAAGCTTTTCAAATAGCAAAATCAGATATTATATCTTCAAAATTTCACTTTCTTCTCTACCTACCTGTAAGCAAAACAAAACATAAAGCAATTTGAGTACTTCCGACTCTGTACTACAATTTTCATGACAGTTATCTGTGTTTAATCCTTATTTTTGTCTATAATAAACAATAATTTTTCAACCTTAGATAAAGAAAATCTCTTATAAATTTCAAGAAACTATTCTTGAGCTTAGTTTTGAAGACTTTCTCATGTTTCAAATCAACTGCTTTCTTCTGTATAAAATATTTTTTTAAAGGTGAACAATTTTCTTGTTTTCACAATTAAAAGAAAACAGCAAAGAGAAAAACAATTGATTTTACTTACAATCTATGATGGTCAATATTCCCATCCTAAAATTGATTAAACCCTATTTTATATTTCATGTCAGTTAATTAGGTTAAACATATATCTAATGTTCACATATTTCATGGCTCCAGTGTCTACTTAATGTTTGCTGGTATGCACTTTCTTCAACTAAAAATAATTATGTCATTATGTGCATCTGTGGCACACTTAGAAGAGATAACTCTGATCTCAAGTACTTGAAATCCAAGCTCTACTCTACCACCATGAAATTTACCACATTTATAAATACCTTGGTATAACAGACAAAAGTGGCTTCAGTACATTAAAAGATTGCTCAGTAGTGTCAAATAGTGAGACACTGCTTTATTATTAACCTGTCCCACAGGACTCATTTTGGATTTTAAAATAATCACAGTTCAAGCAAATATTTATTGGGCAGCTATTATGTTTCAAGTACGGTACTCAGCACTTTACCGGTATCATCATACTTAAGCACAAACAACTCTATAATATAGGAAATATTATCACTGTTTTGTAAAAAAGGGATAATTATCCTGTTCACAGCATCATAACTAGTAAGCAATGGAGCTGGTTTCCAAGCTAAATGATTGGATTCTAAGGTGCATGAGTTTAATAGGTCTGTATAGCGAAAAGAGCCCTGGAAGAACTGTGCACTGGGGAGATAATTGTTTATGATGACTGCACTGTGAAGTAGTTCTAAATATCCCACCATTGAGAAACTCTTTGTCCCCTTTATATATGCCCACAGGGATATAAAACTATAAACTTCACTTTGCTTTTTAAATGATTGCCCAGCAAGTGTAAAGTCTTTTTAAGTCAAAAGGAGGAAATGAACTAGCTCAAAATACCTCATCAGTTTCACACAGAAGGCAGATTCTTTTGTACAAATGCATTTTGCTGTAAACAGCTCCATTATTAGCCGCTATCCCTTCCCAGCAGGTACAGTGTGACACAACAATAAATTACTATTCACCATATAACTTCTGATGAAACAATAAACATTGTTCAAAAGGCAGAAAGGCCAATTATTTTCTACTTCTTAACTGTTCTGAGTAGCAACTAGACATAAATAGGTGACATGATGTCTATTATGTCCGAGGACAAAGTACAAGTAATTTAAATCTTGATGGGAAAGGTTCTATTCCAGAATTTTAGACCTAGAAGGAACCATAGAGTTTAAATTGCCCATATTCCTTAACTTGCAGGTGACGAAATTTAGGCTCAGAAAAGTTAAGCGGCTTATTTAGGATCACACAGCTAATAACTAACAATTCTGGGTATAGAATTCATGTGATTTGACTACTTTTCTGATGCACTTTGTTCTTTATCAAGGCTGACTGAGGCACTAGTTTAGGCTTTTAATTACTCGAATTATTATATGTTTCTTTTCTTAATCTCAGCCAAAGTTACACTTTTTGTTGCTATCATCAAAATATTGAGTCATCCTTAACTTCATTCATTTTCCCATCATAAATCGTTGAACTGTACATGGAAGAACATATTTTATGTACTTACTTATATTTTGTTGTCTGTTTTTGAGAACTTAAAGATAAGGTTTTTTCAAGGCAGGAGCTTTACTTACACGTTGTTTACGACTCTTTCCAGTCAGGTGACCAGCAATCCTAATTTGCCTGGGGCTGAGTTTCCCTGGATGCAGGGCTTTTTAGTACTAAAATTGAGACTGTTCTGGGAATGCTGGCATGAGTCATTCATCCTGTCAGGGCTTCTGCATTTCAAGTTATGCATTCCATCCTTCCACGGAGTGACAGGAATATCAGAATTATCTTAGGTTTAATTATTAGCAACATATTCTGAAAGATGGTAGCAAACATGGCATAATTTGCAGAGTTGCTGTTTGAATTGGGATAGTCCTGGTTCTATCTTCGTTTTAAAGGACAATGCAGGTTATACTGTCAGCACTCAATTATCATTTGTTGCCTGATATACCTGTTAAAATTATAGCAAGAAAGAAATAATATTCAGTTATGATTTCTTCTGAGTAGTGGTTTATCTATGTAGTTCCTCAGTCTCAAATTTGGGGCTGTATCCTTTTTGGGAGGGTCTTTTTGAGAGTGTCTTACACTTTGTAAGATCACACAATATACACAAATACATAGATATACAACCCACATCCTATACACACATATTCATATTCATATGTAATAAAACTATTCAGTTATAGCCACATGGGCACTATATATATATGCATACACATTGTCTTAAAATGCTATTATTTTATTTGACTGGCTCAGGATTGTCAAATGACACCAGTTAGAAAAAGTACCCAGGAAAAAGAATCAACAAAAATTTTCTTGGTTTCAGGAAACAGACAGCAAATCTCTTCACTATAAGAAAAGGATCCTTTAAAAATGGCTTTTAGATTAATCTCAACAAAGTGACCATCACTATAATGAGTGAGGCTTGGCAGAACTATCTTCAACTCCGTTCCCTGCTGTGACAAACAACAAACCCTATACTTTGTACCTGCTTGCATTGTTGAGATGAAATTTGTCATGTCACTTCCTATGCAGCCCCTGATTGTATTTATGGTATGGGATGGCTCTACGAAGTCTTCATAGAATTGCAGTTATCAGCTATTCAGTGCTATCATAAACCCCAAAATTACTGCTTTTTTTTCCCATAATCATCCACTTCCAATAGTTCTTCCCACACCTTTCAATGACTGCTTAGGTATTTGGTAATTTTCTTTGGACCCCAACATCCACTTTGTCCACAGCCAGACTTCTTTTTTTTCATTGTTATAAGAAATAGCTTTACAAAAGTCTCTTTAATGTGTTTTTTTATAGAGAGTATTTTGTGGCTTTGTTAGCCCTTCTTCTTCATCTCTTGATCAAAATTACTCCAACAAACATGTGATACCATATTCTGGTTCAATTTCTCCTGCCTTACATTTTATCTGCTGGTCTATACATTCAACCTATTTAATTACTATAATATTCTTAACCCAACTCAACTGTAAACAACTAAAATATCTTTGCCTCACCTTTCAAAAAATTCCCCAAAGTACATTTGGGGAAGGTAATTTGTTTTATGCTTTTATGACTATTTTATGTATAAGTTATTATTTTTTATAAGCCTCCATATTTAAAAACAGGCAAAATTTTCAACAAGGATCAACAGGTCTTCCTACACGAATGAAAGAAAGGGTGAAATTAATTTTGTTTTGCTTTCTAGCTTTCTATTTGTTTCAGATTTCAGGCACTTCCTAATGAGGTCAATTATATATTGTATTAACAACTTAACAACTCTGCTTATAACCAAACAGCCTTCACAAAGCAAAAGCAAACCCTCCATAGAGAGAGGCAAGATAGTACAAAATGTAGTATTATCCCTACAGGTTTTCATACATAATGGAAATCATTTATTTAGAAATCATCACTCATAAAAGGACCAAAAAACAAGCAAAAGTAAAAAGACAATAGAAACAGACCTTCATAAAAATTTTAGAAATCTATTACTTGTGTGAAATAAAATGACAACATCCATGCCTCATGGATCACAGTAGCTATCAAAATAAATAAACTTAATGGCTTTGGTGTCCCCAAATTACAAATAGATGCTGATGCTCTTCCAGTCAAAAAGAACAGAACACGTTACAGTTAAACAAAGTTGAGCTTATTGGCTTCCTAAAACAAGGAAGCAAGCTGAACATGGGGTGGAGCTAAGTATGGGAAGTCTCATTACAAGGGTTTAGGACACTGGGTGCTATACACAACTGATGGTTCATTGAAGAATACATCTGAAACAAATGATATAGTATATGTTGGCTAATTAAATTGAAATAAAAACAACAACAACAAAACCAAGGGTTTAGGACAGGTTTCTTATAGGGTTTGGATTTTTGTTTAGTGATTTGGAGTTCAAAAAAGCATAGTTTTGTTCTAAATTGGATATTGTCAGAAAAAAAAGAGGTGATTATAGAACTGGGTATGTTAATAATTTTGGAAAGCTGGGAAGAAGCTAAAATTGTAATTCATAGTAAAGGAGCAGTCACATTATCTGGAAGAGGGAGAATTTTGGTCTTTTTTGTTGTTTGACAATGTTATTACTTCTGTCTTTGTTGGAACATGATTATGGACTGCCGTTGTTCTGGTTTGGCCTCATCCTGGTCTCAGAGTAGCCTTGTCTAATATTAATTTATTGTTCCACAGAAAACACCATGTCCTAACATTCATCAGGGGCTGTTTTTTCCTCCTCAAAGCAAAAATCTGAAACATATAGCTATGATTTGGCTGAATGTGAAGGAAATCCATATCCTAATCAATGGTACTAATACGCTTGGGAAAAATTTTGTTTTCTATTCCCCTGCGTATAACCAACTAAATAATCTGAAAGGATTTTGACCTTTATACCAATAGATACCAGGTACCTGATAAACACACTTTTTAAACCATGCCTGTAATCACAGAAAATAAGAGGAAACAAGAGCAGCAGCAACTGTGACAAACATAGTTGGCTTACACGAATCATAAGTTTGACAAAGTGGGCTTGCTCCTATCATCCATTTTCTCATTTTATAGTAATAGGAGCCCAAAATGTTTAGTTGGGGACATGTCAAAGTGACTATTACACAGGTTTATTTTGAGGTAGATATAGCTATATGACTAAGTCTGGTCAATGAATTCTAAAAAAAAGTGCCATGTATTCAAGTATAGGGACCATCAAGAGATATTGCACCCTATACTGTTCATTTTCCTCCCTGTGCTATAATTTCCAGAAGAAAGCCCCTGGAGACCTAAGGCAAAGACCACACATGGCAGATCAAAAGGACAGAAGGACCCAGGTCTCTGAGATTTTGGAGAGCAATGCCAGTCTTAGATTCTCTATCTGTACATTCACATGATAAAAAAATAAATTTCTATCTCATTAGTTATTTTAATTTTTCTGTTTTACAGCAAAATCTAGTATTAATTGATAAAATGAGCAATAAACTTTATAAAAGCCATGATTTACTGATACAAATGATGATACTAGTACTGGTATCTGGAAACTAAGTCTGGGACTGTCTCTAAGTTTAGGAGGGTGAACCTGAGATTCCATATTAAGTCAAGACCCCAAGCAGAAGCCGAGATTGGCAGTGTCTGTCGCCTGGATCCTATAATAAATAAATGCTATATTCAACAGAAGGTGGCTGTCTGTGTTTAGACCCTCTGAGTTACTGTTTATTATTTTATATTCTTCATGAGGACAAAGAGGAGGAAATATTTTCAGTGTCCTGATAATCTGGAATAAAAACTTAAAATCTGCTTTTCTGGGGGAAAGGCCACTATTATTTCATTGAAAAATCACTATGAATTAGCTATTTTACATTATGCTTTTTATGCTTTATATATTAGATTCTTAGAAACTAAAGAACCTAAGAACCTAACCTTATAAATATGAAAACCTGAATTTAGAATATGGTGACTTCTCAGAGTGTTCTGGATTTTGTGAGGGGTGATGCGGAAAGTGATATGCAGAGGAAAGAAGAGAAAATAAAAGTTGATATTTATTAAGCACCCACACTGTCTAGCACTCAGACAACTTATCTACTATAGCTAATGGAAAATGACATGAGGAATACTAGTAACAGAAGTAGTAATAAGTGCATATCTGGGACTGAAACTCAAGGGTCATATATGTCTGACCACTATGAAATTTTTTTGCCAATACCCTCCCCCAATATTTCATTATCTCTGACTTTCTACCAGTTTACTTTTCTCATTTTTGGTATGTAGACCTCATCCTATGTTTATTGTGGAAAAATGTCTTAGCCTAGAATAAACTTTAAAAGTTAATATCTACCCAGATGAATGCATTATCTAAATAAGGCTGACCCTATAGTATTTAGTTCAAAGAGAACATATGTCAACATTTGTATTAAATGATTATTTAATGAGCCATAAATTAATGTTAGAAAGTATATTTATGATTTTATGCTGAATAAGTATTCCACTATTTCATTTATGAAACCAAACTACAGAAAAATATTTCACATCACTTAGAAATGATAAAAGTAGTTTAATAAATATATTGTAAGTTTTATTATATTCCATTAATCCAACCCATTGATTATTTTATATATAACAAAATTTTAATCACTATGCCTTTATAATATGTTTTAATATTTGGTAGTGCACTTTTTAAATCCGTCTTGATTACTTTTTCTGTTTGTTCTCTCATATGAATTTAACATTATTTTGTTCAGTTGAAAACATCTTTTTTTTTCTTTTATTGTTACATCCTGTATATGCATGAGAAAGAATTATTTTCACATAATCATTGAACGATATATATGTGTCTATATTTGGATTACTCTTACCTCTATTGATATCAACTTAGGCAAGAAATCAGATCTACAGCTAAAAAGTGATGACTGTGTTTTGCTCTTAGTATAGTTCTCATTTATATGACCTATTCATCTAGTGAACGTTAATGTATCCAGTGGGATATTCCAACCCAAAACTTAGCTTTAGACATGGTTACCTATTAAAGAATTTAGAATTTAAATCCCCTACACTGATAATACAATTGAGATAATCTCTGACCTAACTTACCTTGACTTACTTATGGTCAGAACACTTTCCAGGTTGCAAGGTGTTACTAGTATCTTTCCCCTTATATTTATATTTATATTCTCTTTGCATGGACAAAGATGTAAAAAGGCTGTTTTAGATGTATTTTTAAATAAGACAACCAGAAATAACTTCCCAGTTAAGAACATCTAAAAATCTTTGAGTACAAGGTGTTAAATGAGAGAAGAATTTTTTTTTTTTTAATGCTTGGCTGACTCTTCAGGAAATTAACAGAAATTCTCAGAGGATACATACTATGAGATAGAGGAAATTCTTACAGGCTAGTGAGCAGGAAGGTCAGCTTTTACCCTTGGGCCAGGTAGCTTTGGAAATAATGGAACTAGGAAATGCTATCGGGAGTTCTGCAGGCAGGAACTTAGATTATAGATTTCTCAGAAAAATTCAGCTTCCTGAGCAGGTAATTAGGAAAAAAACCCAAAACACCATTTAGGTGATTTAAGGTCGTTTAGAGTAACAGTGGTTTAGGGTGGTTTAGGGTGATAGTGGAGATCCATGTCTATTTCAGCCTTAGCTAAAGGGGAGAAGTAAAAGAAAAAGTTATTGGGAAAAATCTCTAATTACACACCCTCAATTCGTACCACCTACTTGGCTAGAAAAACCTGCTGAATGTGTACTTTCAGGTAGACACATATTAGTAGGGAGCAATGCCTCTAAGAGAGGAAAAGGAAAAATCCTTTCTGGAGGAATACATATTACAATTGGGACTCAAAGAGTTAAGTACAGGTACAGGGTAAAATGTCATGCAATTAAAATCACCAAACATAAAGATGAATATTTATAGCCTTAGAAATACACAAAAGCAAAGGATACAGTTATATCCTTTATATAATATATATTATAAGAATATATGTGATGGGACACTAGAATAAATGATTCATTTAGGTTTTATAATTCTATAAATACATAGTTTTTAGGATAAATTGTGTGCAAACATAATAGTCAATCATTTTCATTCATTTTTTTCTCACTTAACATTTGGCTCACTGCCAAAAATATATCTGGAGAGCTCCCACCAACAGTCTAACTTAAGCTGTGCTAAATTTGGATGATATCCATCCCTTTATGATACATGATTTTTTAAATTAATATCTACCAAATGTTGTACATCTGCCAGCAAAAACAGAAGGCCTTGAGAAGCATGAGATACATGATCTCTAGCACCTGTTGAAGACTTATACTATAAAATAAATTATGGAAACATGTTTGAAACCGTAAAAAATCAGTATAATTTTGTGGTAAGCTTTAATCTTCCATATTTGTACAGAATGAATTGTCCATGGATATTATTTTTAAGGAGAGATTGATAGTAGATATATTTCTCTGGAAATTTTGTCAGTTGAAACACAACAGACAAAATATTTGCAGACAAGAATATTCTATCCAGCAAGGCAGTCATTCAGAATAATAAACACAACCTTAAAAAGAAAAAAAAAAAAAAGAGAGAGAGTTTCCCAAACAAAGAGAACCTAAAGGAGTTCATGAACAGTACACCAGCCCTCTAAGAAACATTAAAGGGGACTCTTTGAATGGGAGAGAAAACAAAAGTAACAAAGATTAAAAAGGAACAGAGAAAATCTCCAGAAACAATGATAAAACGGTAATAAAATGCACTAAATTCAAATCTATCAATAATTACTCTGAAAATAAATGGACTAAATGTTCCAATCAAAAATGGTATCAGAATGGATTAAAAAAAAAGACCCATCTATATGCTGCCTATAAGAAACCCATTTTAGACCTAAAGACACCAGCAGATGGATAGAGAACCATTTATCATGCTAACAGATACCAAAAGAAACCCAGAATAGTTAGACCTGTATCAAACTAGATTTTTAAACCAAAGGCAATCACAAGAAATAAAGAAGGGCCCTGCATCTAATAAAGAGAACTATCTGACAAGAAGATCTAACAAATGTAAATATTCACAAGGATCCCATCAAAAAAGAGAATTACAGACCAATATCCTTGATGAGCACAGATGCAAAAATTCTTACCAAAATACTAGCCAATAGGATCCAACAGTACATTAAAAGGATTATTCGCCACAACCAAGTGGGATTTATTCCAGGGCTGCAAGGTTGGTTCAACATCCGCAAATCAATCAATGTGATACAACACATTAATAAAAGAAAGAACAAGAGCCATATGATACTCTCCATAGATGCTGAAAAAGCATTTGAAAAAGTACAGCATCCCTTCCTGATCAAAACTCTTCAAAGTGTAGGGATAGAGGGCACATACCTCAATATTATCAAAGCCATCTATGAAAAACCCACCGCAAATATCATTCTCAATGGAGAAAAACTGAAAGCTTTTCCGCTAAGGTCAGGAACACGGCAGGGATGTCCGTTATCACCACTGCTATTCAACATAGTACTAGAAGTCCTAGCCTCAGCAATCAGACAACAAAAGGAAATTAAAGGCATCCAAATTGGCAAAGAAGAAGTCAAACTATCACTCTTTGCAGATGATATGATACTATATGTGGAAAACCCAAAAGACTCCACTCCAAAACTGCTAGAACTTGTACAGGAATTCAGTAAAGTGTCAGGATATAAAATCAATGCACAGAAATCAGTTGCATTTCTTTACACCAACAACAAGACAGAAGAAAGAGAAATTAAGGAGTCCATCCCATTTACAATTGCACCCAAAACCATAAGATATCTAGGAATAAACCTAACCAAAGAGGCAAAGAATCTATACTCAGAAAACTATAAAGTACTCATGAAAGAAATTGAGGAAGACACAAAGAAATGAAAAAATGTTCCATGCTCCTGGATTGGAAGAATAAATATTGTGAAAATGTCTATGCTACCTAAAACAATCTACACATTTAATGCAATTCCTATCAAAATCCCATCCATTTTTTCAAAGAAATGGAACAAATAATCCTAAAATTTATGTGGAACCAGAAAAGACCTCGAATAGCCAAAGGAATATTGAAAAAGAAAGCCAAAGTCGGTGGTATCACAATTCAGGACTTCAAGCTCTATTACAAAGCTGTCATCATCAAGACAGCATGGTACTGGCACAAAAACAGACACATAGATCAGTGGAACAGAATAGAGAGCCCAGAAATAGACCCTCAAGTCTATGGTCCACTAATCTTCAGCAAAGCAGGAAAGAATGTCCAATGGAAAAAATATAGCCTCTTCAACAAATGGTGTTGGGAAAATTGGACAGCCACATGCAGAAAAATGAAATTGGACCATTTCCTTACACCACACATGAAAATAGACTCAAAATGGATGCAGGACCTCAATGTGAGATAGGAATCCATCAAAATCCTGGAGGAGAACACAGGCAGCAACCTCTTCGACCTCAGCCGCAGCAATTTCTTCCTAGGAACATCGCCAAAGGCAAGGGAAGCAAGGGCAAAAATGAACTATTGGGATTTCAGTAAGATCAAAAGCTTTTGCACAGCAAAGGAAACAGTTGACAAAACCAAAAGACGACTGACAGAATGGGAGAAGATATTTGCAAACGACATATTAGATAAAGGGCTAGTATCCAAAATTTATAAAGAGCTTAGCAAACTCAACACCCAAAGAACAAATAATCCAATCAAGAAATGGGCAGAGGACATGAACAGACATTTCTGCAAAGAAGACATCCAGATGCCCAACAGACACTTGAAAAAATGCTCCACATCACTCGGCATCCGAGAAATACCAATCAAAACCACAATGAGATACCACCTCACACCAGTCAGAATGGCTAAAATTATCAAGTCAGGAAATGACAGATGCTGGCAAGGATGTGGAGAAAGGGGAACCCTCCTACACTGTTGGTGGGAATGCAAGCTGGTGCAATTACTCTGGAAAAGAGTATGGAGGTTCCTCAAAAAGTTGAAAATAGAGCTACCCTATGACCCAGCAATTGCACTACTGGGTATTTACCCTAAAGATAAAAATGCAGTGATCCAAAGGGGCATGTGCACCCGAATGTTTATAGCAGCAATGTCCACAATAGCCAAACTATGGAAAGAACCTAGATGTCCATCAACGGATGAATGAATAAAGAAGATGTGAGATGTATACACATACACACACACACACACACACACACACACACACACACACACACTGGAATACTATGCAGCCATCAAAAGAAATGAAATCTTGTCATTTGCGATGATGTGGATGGAACTAGAGAGTATTATGCTTAGCAAAATAAGTCAATCAGAGAAAGACAACTATCATATGAGCTCCCTGATATGAGGAAGTGGAGATGCAATGTGGGGTTTTGGGGGGTAGGAAAAGAATAAAAGAATAAATGAAACAAGATGGGATCAGGAGGGAGACAAACCATAAGAGACTCTTAATCCCACAAAACAAACTGAGGGTTGCTGGGGGGAGGGGTGTCGGGAGAAGGTGGTGGGGTTATGGACATTGGGGAGGGTATGTGCTATGGTGAGTGCTATGAAATGTGTAAACCACAGACCTGTAACCCTGGGGCTAATAATACATTATATGTTTATAAAAAAATAAAAAATTTTAAATGTAAATATTCATGCCCCTAACTTGGGAGCACCCAGATATGTAAATTAATTAAGGACAAACATAATGGAACTCATTGATAATAATGATACAATAATTATAGGGGACTTAAAACCCCACTTATAGCAATGGACAGATCATCTAGACAATGGCTTTGAATGAGACAAATAGATTTTTTGAATGAGACACTGAACCAGATGGAATTAACAGATATATTCAGAACTTTAAATCCTAAAACAGCAGAATATGCATTCTTTTCGAGTGCACATGGGACATTCTCCAGAATAGATCACATATATCATATATCAAGCCTCAAGAAGTACAAAAATCTGAGATCATACATGCATATTTTCTGGCTACAATGCTATGAAATAAAGTCAACCAGAAGAAAACATTTGGAAAGACCACGGTTACATGGAGTTTAAATAATATGCTACTAAATAATTAATGGGCCAACCAGAACCAAAGAAGAAATAAAAAATACATGGAAGCCAAATAATATATTATATGTTAATACAAAATAAAAATAAAAATACATGGAAGCAAATTATAATGACCACACGATGATTTAAGACCACTGGGATGAAGCAAAAGTGGTCATAAGAGGGAAGTATATAGCAATACAGGTCTACCTCAAGAAACAAGAAAAATATCAAATATGCAACCTAACCTTACACCAAAGTAGCTAGAAGAAGAACAACAAATGAAGCCTAAAGCCAACAGAAGAAGCAAAATAAAGATTAGAGCAGAAATAAATGATACAGAAACAAACAATAATGACACAGTAGAACAGATAATAAAGCCAGGAGCTCTTCTTTGAAAAAATTAATAAACCCATAGCCAGACTTATCAAAAAGTAAAGAGGAAAGATAAATAAATAAAATCACAAGTGAGAGGGGAGAGATCACAAACAACACTACAGAAATACAAACAATCATAAGAGAATATCATGAAAAATTGTATGTCAACATACTGGGAAATCTGGAAGAAATGGATGCATTCCTAGAAACATATAAACTACCAAAACTTAAACAGGAAGAAATAGAAAACTTGAATAGACCAATAACCAGCAAAGAAACTGAATCGGTAGTTAAAAATATTCCAAAAAGCATGTCGAGAGCCAGATGGCTCCCCATGGGAATTCTATCAAACACTGAAAGAGTTAATACCTATTTTTCTCAAACTGTTCCAAAAAATAGAAATGGAAGGAAAACTTCCAAACTCATTCTATGAGGTCAGCATTACCTTGATTCCAAAACCAGACAATGACCCCACTAAAAAAGAGAATTATAGGCCAATATTCCTGATGAACATGGATGCAAAAAGTCTTAACTAAAGTACTAGCAAATTGTATCCAACAGTACATTGAAAGAATCATTCACCATGATCAAGTGGGATTTATTTCTGGGCTGTAGGGTGGTTCAAAATTTGCCGATCAATGAACATGATAATATTAAAATTTTTGTTACATAATATAATAATATAATACATTATTTTTTAAAAGATTTTATTTATTTATTTGACAGATCACAAGTAGGCAGAGAGGCAGGCAGAGAGAGAGGAGGAAGCAGGCTCCCTGCTGAGCAGACAGCCCGATGCGGGGCTCGATCCCAGGACCCTGGATCATGACCTGAGCCGAAGGCAGAAGCTTTATCCCACTTAGCCACCCAGGTGCCCCAATATAATACATTATTATATTATATAATAATATAAATAAAAGAGGGTGAATACCACATGATCCTTTAATCCTATATATATTATATATAATACATATAATAATATATTATAATATAAATATATTAATATTTTATTAATTACTATTATTAAAATAATAATGAAAGAAAGGATTTGCACCACATGATCCTCTCAATAGATGCAGAAAAAGCATTTGACAAAGTATAGCATCCATTCTTAATAAAAACCCTCAACAAAGTAGGGATAGAGGGAATATATCTCAACATCATAATGGTCATATATGAAAGACTCACAGCTAATGAAATCTTCAATAGGGAAAAACTGAGAGCTTTTCCTCTATGTTTAGGAACAAGGCAGGGATTCCCACTCTCACCACTGTTATTTTACATAGTACTGGAAGTCCTAGCCACAGCAATCAGACAACAAAATTTTTCCAGTTTGGCAAAGAAGAAGTCAAACTTTCACTCTTGGCAGATGATATGATACTCTACATAGAAAACCAGGAGACGCCACCAAAAAATTGCTGGAACTGATACACAAATTCAGTAAAGTCACAGGATACAAAATCAATGTACACCAATGGAGAAATCAAGGATTTATCCTATTTATAATTGCACCAAAGCCATAAGATACTTAGGAATAAACTCAACCAAAGATGTAAAAGATCTGTACTATGAAAATTATAGAACACTTATGAAACAAATTGAAGATGACACAAAGAAACAGAAAAACATCCTATGCTCATGGATTGGGAGAACAAATATTGGTAAAATGTCTATACTACCCAAAGCAATCTATACATTTAAAGTAATCCCTATTAAAATATCATCAGCAGTTTTCACAGATTTAGAACAAATAATCCTAAAGTTTATATGGAACCACAAAAGACCCCAAATAGCCAAAGCAATCTTGAAAAAGCAAAGCAAAACTGGAGGCATCACAATTCCTTACATCAAGGTATATTACAAAGCTGTGCTGATCAAAACAGTATGGTACTAGCACAAAACAGACACAGAGATCAATGGAGCAGAACCAAGAACCCAGAAATGGACCCTCAACTCTATGGTCAACTAATCTTCAACAGAGCAGGAAACAATATCCAATGGAAATAATACAGTCTTTTCAACAAATGGTGTTGGGAAAACTGTACAGCCACAGGCAGAAGAATGAAACTGAACCATTTCCTTACACCATACACAAAAATAAATTGAAAATGAAGACCTAAATGTGAGACAGGAAACCATCAAAATCCTAGAGAAGAACATTGACAGCAACCTCTTTGACACTGGCTATAGCAACTTCTTACTAGATATATCTCCTGAGGCAAGGGAAACAAAACAAAAATGAATTATTGGGGCTTCAACAAGATAAAAAGCCTGTGGGAAAAAAGTGAAGGAAACAATCAACAAAACTAAAAGGCAAACTTCAGAATGAGAGAAGATATTTATAAATGACATATCTGATAAAGGGCTGCTATCCTAAATCTATAAAGAACTTATCAAACTCAACAACCAAAAAGCAAATACCAGTTAAGAAATGGGTGGAATACACGAATAAACATTTTTTCCAAAGACATCCAGATGGCTAATAGACACATGAAAAGATGCTCAACATCACTCATCATCAGGGAAATATGAAGCAAAACTACAATGAGGTATCACCCCACACCAGTCAGAATGTCTAAAATTAACAACACAGGAAACTATAGGTGTTGGCCAGGATTCAGAGAAAAGGGAACTCTCTTGCACTGTTGGTCGGAATTCAAACTGGAGCAGCCACTCTGGAAAATGGTATGAAGTTTCCTCAAAAAGTTAAAATTAAAACTTCCCTATAACCCAGCAATTGTACTACTAGGTATTTATCCAAAAGATATAAAAATACTGACTTGAAGGGACACAAATACCCCAACATTTATAGCAGCATTATCAACAATTGCCAAACTATGGAAAGAGCCCAAATATTCAATGATGGATAAATGGATAAAGAAGATGTGGTATATATACATAATGGAATATAACTCAACCTACATAATGAAATACTACTCAGCCACAGAAAAAGAATGAAATCTTGCCATTTACAATGACAGATAGAGGTAGGGAGTACTTTGCTAAACAAAATAAGTCAGTCAGAGAAAGACAAATACTATATGATTTCACTCATGTGTGGAATTTAAGAAATGAAACAGATGAATGGGGGTGGTGAAAAGACAGAGGCAAACCATAAAAAGATTCTTAACTATAGAGAACAAATCGAGGGTTGCTAGAGGGAAGAGGGTGGGGAGGATGGGTGATGGGTAATAAGGAGGGCACTTGTGATGAGCACCAGGTGTTGTATATAAGTGATGAATCACAAAATTCTCCTACTGTAACCAATATCACACTACATTTTAACCAACTGGAATTTAAATAAAAACTTGAATAAAAATAAATAAATAGAAAATAATAAATAGAAATAATAAAAATTAAAAATAATAAATATTAAAATTAATAATAAAATAATTAAAAATAAAATAACACATTTCACCACTAAAAATAAAATAAAAATTAAAATAACCTAAATTTTTGGACATTTAAAAAGGAAAATATGTTATGAAACATTTTATTGTCAATCCCCAATTTTCTCATAGAAAGAAATTCAAGAAACAGACATTTATATTTCTCATTCACACTGAATTGCATTTAACATTCCTCTGTGCATGTCCATTAGCAATGACATACATGCATTTTTTCTAAATCCATACTAATAAATCATTGATTAAAATTAACTTTTAGCAAAGAACAAAGTTTTATGTTGATGTGACTCCTTCTAGTGTTAGGTATTCACACTTCTTTCTTTTCCATTCTTCATTCTTAGCAGAAGACATTTGTTACATTCACATAGTTTTCCTCCTTACTACACATTTAATAAAGTCAAAAATTGATCATATGGATTTGGAGGTTAAATGAAGCTCCTCAGATTTCTTTATAGCAGAAACATTTTCGGTTTGAGAAGTTAGCTAATTGCTAAGTTAGCAGTTCAGTGAGATAACTGTTAAATTTAGTTAGAGATACTGAAATCATTTTTAAAAAATTTTAATGTTTCACTTAAAATTTGAAAAACACTTTTAAAAGTTTGTGGATGGCTCTTATCACAAAATCAATGATTAGTTTAAAAAAAAAATTGGATTACATGATGGTTAGTTTTGTGTCAACTTGAGTAGATCAAGGGGAGCCGAGGTAGTCGGTTAAATATTTCTTGATATATCTGTGAGTGTGTTTCTGGGAGAGATAAGCATTTGAATCAGAAGACTGAGTAAAGCAGACTGCCCTCCCCAGTGTTGGTGGGCATCATCCAATCTGTAGGGGGCTGAATAAAACAAAAATGAAACAGAAGGGAGCATTATCTCTTCTCTCTCTCTCCCTCTCTCTCTCTCTGTCTGTGTGTGTCTGACTGTTGAGTTCAACTGTCCTTGGACTAGTACTTAAACCACCAGCATTCCTAGTTCTCAGGGTTTTGGACTTGGACTAGAAATTATACCACCAGTTTCCCACTTTTCAGGCCTTTAGACTTAGGCTAGAACAAACTATCAGTTTTCCTAAGTCTCCACTTGGTAAGAAAGCAGATGGGACTTCTCGCCCTCCATAGTCCTGTGAGCCAATTCTTATAATAAATTCAAAAATAACTCATACATATATATACATATATATCTATATAATATATATAGAGAAATATCTATATAGATACAAACACTTTTGATGGATTATCTGGAGAGCTCTAATACAGATTTCAATAGACTTCACATTATTCATAGCCAAAAGGTAGAAATATTAGTTAAAATTATTTAAAATAATGGTTTAACTGTTTTGAAATAGTTTTTGCCTTTTAAATGTACTGCTGTGCTAATAATATTTTTGAAGTTTTTATCACAGTCCTTGCTGATTTAACAAATATTATTTGAATGAATGGATATGCAAATACTGTATTCTTATCTGAAACTCTAGAAATTAACATTTGGGTTTTTTGGGGGGGTTTTTTGACAGTTTTAACCATTTTATTTTTACTCAACTATTACACAAATATTCGTGTATACATTATTTTAATTTACAAAAGCAGTGTTTTTAATAATCTCACATTTAATGTTTCCTAGTTTTCTTTTGCATTTTATTTCTTTTCAGTGTTCCAAAATTCATTGTTTATCCACCCCACCCAGTGCTCCATGCAATATGTGCCCTCCATGATACCCATCACCATGAAACATAAATTGAATATTCCTTCTTTTTCTTTACAGAATTGTCCTTTCACCTGTGCTTGGAGGCCCAGATTCTTTAAGGCCCAGATCTTTTCTTTAATAGGCAAACCTTGGATCTTCTTGTCAATTAATAGTTTCCTTTTCTTTGTTCTCGTTAACATTTAAAACAAACTTCATTATAGAATTCATCATGATTTCAATGTAATTGTTTCTGCTTGACAGTTTCTTATGCCAGGTTGTGAGGTACTAGACATCAAGATGGTGTTATTCAGCTTTATATACTAATTATGTAATTATGGGATGATGACTAATTGGCCAAATGAATGAATGGTTAGACAGTGAATACATAAATTAAGTAAAAATTGTCCTGGAGTCACTTTCCTACCCCATTTTTCTGCTTCTCACTCTATGAACAGGTTATTCTCTGCAAGTCATGCCTGACACAGAAGAAAAATGGTCTCATGGCTTCACACTTTTGTTTTTGTTTTTTTAAAGACTTTATTTATTTATTTGACAGACAGAGATCAAAAGTAGGCAGAGCGGCAGGCAGAGAGAGGGGGAAGCAGGCTCCCTGCTGAGCAGAGAGCCCGATGCAGGGCTCAATCCCAGGGCTCCATCCCAGGACCCTGGGATCATGACCTGAGCCAAAGGCAGAGGTTTTAACCTACTGAGCCATCCAGGTACCCCAGCTTTGCACTCTTAAATGCCTTTTCCCCCAGTCTTGTTCACAGAATTTCTATTCAGGAGAAGACAGGATACAATTAGCAGGAGATCAAGTACAACAGAGAAATGAGAGGACAATCTTCATGTATTTAAAAGAGCTCACCAAGTTTTGAAAAGGAGTAAAAGAAGATAAATTTGATAATGATGTCAAGTAAATTCCTTAATCTGATCAAATCTGCTTCTTCGTTGAATTCATGTACAAAACCTCGTGTTTTGAAAAAGACACTGGCCTCATTTTGATATTGATCGTGTATTATTTTTTTACACTCTGGGCAGCTCTTTCCGTCCACAGGTCCTGTCCCTGTGCTTAAATAAAACCACTTTTATGCATAAAATAAATAAATATAATAAAAATATATTCTGCACTATACTGAATGCAATCCAGAGAAATCAATATGTAAACTACTAATTTGTTCATTGAACTCTCATTTCAAAATTAATTAGTTAAAACATAAAATACATTTCTGAAATTTGATGATGTTAATCAGAATTTGATGAGGAATGAGTGAATAGCAAGGGTGCCTTCTAAACCACTTAATAACTATCTTCATTATAAATTCTTTGTATACAATTCAGTAGACTCTTGTTCATAAGTTCTAAAACAGTTTTGTAAAATTAATTTAAAAAATTTAAATAGAGATGCAATTTTTTTAATGAGCTATTTTCACTTAGACCAGTTAAAAATATTCAGGCAATATGGCCTTCATTAATTTGGAGAAAGGAGCTGAAGCCTCACAGACATAGAGCAAAACAGCAATTTAAAAGTATAATTATGATTGAATAACTTACAACTTTTGTGCAAGCTTCTAGATAATATGTAAAGCAGAAATGCATTTGACCTTATGCTTTCACACATAAATGCACTTTTAATTAAGATAATATCATCCTTTTAAAACAGATTCTCTCCAGAACCATTCAATTGAATAAAATTATTATTTAAAAATTTTTAATAGCACTAACTGAAGGTCAATGGTTTCTCATAGATATAAATGTTAAGGCAAGGTTTGTGATTGTGTTTTTCCTCTGGAAATGGCACCAGCGCAAATAAGTTCCAAATTTGTAAATGAGCAATTTGTATTTTAAAATAACTCAATGATAATTTTTCCACTATAAAGTCTATAATTACCCATGTTTAGAAATTTCCTTCCAATTCAGCTTCAATCTATTAAAGGTAAAATAAAATAGAATGCAAATACACAGGCTATGTCATACATAAAATAAAAAGTAAAAATGAGATATTTGTCCTCCCTATCCCAGTTAAGTAATAATAAAGTAAAAGAAAAACTATAGTTAAATAAATATTTTATGGAAGAAATTCTCACTGGAGTTTCATTGCCTTTTTGTTGCAATATCACCAAATTACCTATTTGGAGTAGTATTAACAAATGAAGTAATCTCTTATTTTTAAAAGACATTTGTGAGAAAGATGGCACTGTAGGTAATAGTATAAAATTGAATGATAAAATTGAAAAGTCTTAGAGCAATCAGTAGATACATTAAAAGAGAACTAGTGTGCATATTTTTTGGTCTATTTCATTGCAATTTTTCCTTATTTTACTCTCTTCTCTAACTTTGTTTTAAATATGTTTCTCAAGATGCTATTAGAGAAAAATATTTCTATCAAAAAAAAAGCTGTTAAAGTATCAATTATATCTCTACAGGAGATACACAATTGAGATTAATATGACCGAGAAATTATAATTTTAAACTGTATCAAATATTTCTCACATTAGATGTACAAAACCAATTTAACACCTTTAGGAAGGGCTCATTTCAATTAACTAAATATACTGAGGGGAAAAAATGGTGGTTTTTTTTTTCTTTTTTTTACTGAAACTTTTTTTTTAAAGATTTTATGTATTTGCACAAGTGGGGGAGGGGTGTAGAGGCAGAAAGAAGCAGACTCCCCACTGAGCAGGAATCCCAACCCAAGGCTCAACCCCAGGACCCTGAGATCATGACCTGAGCCAAAGGCAGATGCTTAACCAACTGAGCCACACAGGCACTCCTTTACTGAAATTTTTTATAATTAACTTTTACAAGATTTGCGAAAATTATCATTTCACATTCAGGTTTGGTGTTTAACAAAATATCAATATTTTTTCAATGCAACAAATAATTTATATGTTCAATTTTTAACGAACTGTTTTCCACAACATGGCTAGACCATTATAAAAGTAGTATTCTTTCTATTAACGAATATATTACTTCAAATTTTTAATAACATATAACATATTGATAGAATTCTCAATAATTACAGCTTTTTCTTACCACTTAGAATTATTTAATAAGCTATCTAAATCTGAATTATTATGTGAAAATATATGAATTTTTGACATTAAATATAATAATTTTTCAAGTGCTTTCTGAAATAATGTGTTTACTTATTCTGCCACAACAAGGAATAAGAATGCTTATCGTACAACATTCTTATTCCAAAAAAACTTTTTTTTAATTTCATTTTAACCTAATTTTTTCAAACAAAAAAATACATGTTTGTATATATATGTAAATAATCAACTCAACTGAACATATTCTAAATTTTTAAACAATTTTTTTTCCAAGTTGATGAGAATTAAAAAATCTATCTTTACTATTGCATTTGCTAAATTATTTAGGCTTCCTGTTGCCTAATCATATTCCTTGCCTATTTTACTAATATTATTTTCCTTCTTAGGTATTTTAATATGCATATGTTATTACCAATTTTATATTGTTATGTTTTAAAATACATTTTCAAGGAGGGGGCACCTGGGTGGCTCAGTTGGTTAAAGCCTCTGCCTTTGGCTCAGGTCGTGATCCCAGAGTTCTGGGATCCAGCGGGCATCCAGTTCTCTGCTCAGCAGGGAGCCTGCTTCCTTCTCTCTCTCTCTGCCTGTCTCTCTGCCTACTTGTGATCTCTGTTTGTCAAATAAATAAATAAAATCTTTAAAAAAAATAAATAAAATAAAATACATTTTCAAGTCTTAGGCTTATATTCTCACTTTTTTATCTGCATAGAACATATAATTATAACATAATAATTAATCTTTCATTATTTATAAATTATGCTTTCCACATCTTATTTTGCATATTTCATATTTTCTTCATAAAAGTTTAAATTTTGTAAGTTTTGCCTATCTATTAGATGCTAATTTATGTTTATTGTATGGCATAGGAATACTTACACATTTTTTTTCAAATGGATATTTGTTAGAAAAGGTAGTCACATGAAAACAGTCTCTGTACCCCTGATAGTTGCATAGAATGCACTTTGGGATGTGATCATTTCCTTACAAAGAGATAAAAAACCTCACAGCCTGTGCTGAGCCTATCTCCTTAGGAACGTCTTCATCTCTTCTAGCCTTGATGTTTGCTTCTTTGTTTTCCTTAAGTGCATGCATTGTGACACCTGGCCATCTGCACTGCTATAACCATTCCTAGCAGGGAAGGGTGGCATGCAGACCATCTTTTTGCTTGTCTGTAGGAGGAGCCCCTTTGGCCATGGAGGACTAATGCTTACTATAGAAGCTTATCTTCCTCTGTCTTTTGTTTATGTGAGTAAAGCATTGTCCCATTCAGTAGCATTTGAGTTCTATCTTTCTTGGAGACCTGGTGCCTGCAAACCATGGAGTGGGTTGACATCCGGGGACTGCTTCTTTATAAGTAGTTATTATGCTATTTGCTACGCTTCCTGCCATGCAACTCCTCCTCTGAAGCTAATAATAGGTGTCATTTGCTAAACAGTATTCACTGATTCAAATTCTGTTTGGTAAATCTTTATTTGTACTATTTCCAATATTGTCTACTAAGTTTCTTTAGAGCTCTTAGCTGGTACTGGAGCTTTCCATTCTATTCCATTGCCAAATAAATATTTATTCTTGTAATAATTATGGTCCTAATTGCTGTAATTTTTAATGATATTGCTACTTCATTATAAGGGTTTCTTCATCTTAATGAGTCTCAAATCTATACTAAGGTAGATGTAGAGAAGTGGGAAAAGAGAGGATGCTGGTTAACATTTTTATTATTAAAATTTTAATTTAAGAGTAAATTTACTATTTCTGTCTCTTGCTGATAGATGGCTATCATAAATGGAGGTTATATACAAATTGCAAAAATATGCCTTCTACAATCATATTAATTACAAGTATCTACCCCCCCTTTTCCCTTTCTGAAAGACAAATTCCAAAGATATGCTCTTTCCTCTGAAATGAGACAGCTCTGCATGTATTGCAAAGGCTTGTGTACAATCTTACTTGTAGGCTTTGTACTTCACTCTTCCATATCACTTCTCCCAATTCATTATGCTACCTCTGGCTATACAGGGTTTGGTGCAAAGAGAACAGGAAAGGAAAAGATGTCTGGAACTAGAAAATTCTTTCTTGACCAATGCACTTGTAATCTAATATTAGTTTCCTTTTAGAGAAGACTACATGGTCAGACACTAAATCCTTCTCTTATTGGAGTACATTTTGCTGTATTTTCAAACTCACAGTACAGGGACATTTGACTCCTGACAGTTTCTGCATATTTCTAAGAGTCACATTTAGTTAGCCAGGAAACCTTAGATGAAACACTTTACAGATACTTGTGTACAGTTATTGTCCATAGGTTCAACTGAGCATATGACTGAACTCAGACTTTTTTTCAATGAAGTGTCAGAAAGCAGTGTGCTTTCAATACTCTGAAATAACCTCCTTAGTGGCTGAAACCAGGGGTATCAGGGTAATCTTTTGCTCCTGAAAAACATGTCAGTGTTTATTTTAAGGACTCACTTCTTGGCTTGTGGTGATGACAAAAAGCACCAACATCCCAAGTTATAGAGATACTGGAGAGTGGAAGAAGGGTTATTGCAATTATCTTCAAAGAAATATTCTTTATCAAGTATGTCCCCTAATCATGTCTGCCTCTCTTCACACTCTATTTTGGTTTTCTAATATTATTTTTCTGTCAATTATTTTTCCTTTTGTTGATGTTTAACACAGCTAGAGTTTATTTGAGAAACTAATATTAAAAATGATAGGCTCTATACTCAGCCCTGAAAAGAAAAAATAATATATGGATTCTTTCCTCATTAATCTTATAACCACTATTTTAATGATATTTTTTATCAGGCGAAACAGTTTTATTTTCACACTGTCCAGTACTTTCTCATTTTGAATTTTGGAGATATGATAATTAGAACAATTTTCTCAGTTGTCATGTTCAAAGTCTGTATTTTCATGTTTAGTAATACATGCACACATGTGTATAGTCATGTGTACACATATGCACAAGTGTACATATATAGCTATATATGTACACATATACATATACATAACTTTGTGAGTTCTTTGTAATTTAGTGATCCTTGTTAGTTTTGATAAAATTAAAATTTGGTTATCTGCAATTAGTAAATATTTAAAATATTAAGATCCTTTATGAATTTTTCCAAGCCATGCACACTAGCAAAAAAATGGTTTAAAGGGCAGTAAATAATGACCTTACATTGGATTTTAAGATCCTTATGTTCATGTAAACTATCTTTCAGCCAGAAACAGCACGAAAACATATGCAGAAGAAAATAAAGAGTGCATTCCCAACTTCCTGTTTATGGTTTCAGTAATTCCTGAGACTTGTATGTTTTTCCATGTAGGATCTGTGAGACACCACTATATTCTCATCATAACTGCCCTTTTGCTGGAACTAATTACAATTGGTTTCTTTAGCTTGCATCCCAAATTTTCCCAACTAAAACAAATCACCAAAAAGATTAAAAATTGAATTAAGATGAATAGTTCCACTAGTTTAAAATATTGGTTATAGAAATTAAATGACAGTGCTACTCCATTTCTAATTTCCTATCTCTGTAAGAAGATATATGGGAGGATAGCTAATGAGGCAAGATTCTAAACTATGAAACATATACTATCACTGATATATCATCTATTAAAAGTAATTGTAGCAGCATTTAAGTAATACACGTGGGAGGATAGTATGAAACATACATCTGAAAGACACTATTACACAAATGGGGCTCTTTTTCTTATGAATTTGATGCAGGACAGGAATTTCCAGAAAATAGTTTCTCATGATTCACCCTGGTAGGATCCAGACACAGAAAATGCCATGTCCCTGAATAGGTTTTGCAGCTTCTCAGCAAAAGGCCTTTGAAGAATTAGAAATACACATATTTCAACAAGGGGACCCACAAAACACTTTCACTGCAGACTCACTGCCAAAAAAAAAAAATGCTCTCCTAGGAATCTATAACTTCCCACAGCACAGGGTGGAGGGGTTGTGATGAAACAGAGCTCAGAATGATGAAACATCTGAGTAGCTAGGACCCTGAACGTCAAAGGACAGAGAAATTTTTGACTGATAATAATTGCTAATATTTATTGAATGCTTGCTTTGTACATACAGTTGTAAGGTTATGTATATATAATCATTTCTTTCAATCACATAGCAACTATATGGCACTTGGAATTGTTATCACCTCTGAAAAACAAGGCCCACATCCCTAATCTGACAGTAGAAGAGACAGGATTTGAATCTAGGAGGTCTGGTTCCATAGGGTGGTCACCAGATGTCAGTCTGTTCTCTGACTCCTATGCCAAGAATAACGGTGAATAACACTAGTATGCATTAATAATAATCTCCAAATAATGTATATGCTTGTTTGTATTCATGCAATTTTGTCCCTTACCTTCATGAGACATGCTGCAACAACAGATAAGTCATTCAAACCTGCAGTTACATATGCACTATAATTTGATATATTCCTTTCATAAATATTTGTTGAGCACCTCATCAAAAGTTAATCACTATGCAAGGCACAACACCATATAAAACATACTATATGCCCTAAGCTTCTAATGAAAATAGGGTGAGACAGTAAATAGTAGTAGAATCAAACATCTACAAAAGCAGGAACAATGTTTGCAAGACCCACATGGATGTGAAGGGGCAATCATTGAACAAGACTGGTCAGGCAGGGTTTCTGCAAGGAGCTGGGATTTTACCTTACAGGTGAAGTAACCACTGTTGTCTCTGATTTACAAATGGAAAGCCTTGGTGAAGCAGCCACTAAGCCACCAAAATTCTTCATCCACAACTACACCGCAACTACCAAAACCTATGGATCAGCAAAAGTTAAAATTCTAGATTTAAGTATTTAACTTTAATAGAATTTACTGACTGTCTGATCTGTTTTCCTCCACTGTGTGTTACCTACATCTTAAGGTCATAGTTGAACTTGATATAATTTACACAGCAACTGCCCAATTTGGCACTACTGACTCCTCTGATTATTTGTCCTTTTTACCTTAGCAATTGTTATATTTTTTTAAAAGATTTATTTATTTTAGAGAAAGAGAGAGTGAGTGGGGAAAGGGGCTGAGGGAGAGAAACTTCAAGCAGACACCCTGCTAAGCTCAGAGCCTGAAGCAGGGGCTTGATCTAATGACCCATGAGATCGGGCCTGGGCCAAAACCGAGTCAGATGCTTAACCAATGAGCCACCCAGGCACCCCTTAGCAATTGTCATCTTAAATACCTTTCCTAAACGTGTCTTGAACTTACATAATTAACAAAAGAAGAAACCAAGTTACTGTCCAGCTAAGCTCAAGGTCTATTTCTTTCCCACAACAATATGTTGCTTTTGGGGGAAGGGGGGCAATTGTCCCAAGGTGCTGGGCCATCTCAGATTTATATCTATAATACTTGAACACAATCTTTATTTTGAAAAATCTTTGCTCTATATGGTACCTGATTTCCACTGCTAACAACACATTCCAAAATGATGAGTGACTATAGGTCATTTAAGCTTTCTAATTCATTTTGGCTGGATAATATCCTCTATGGCGCTTTAGGTGTTATTCTACAATATAAGAGCAGGGTTAGTGTTAGCTTCCACTGAGGTTTCAGTTGTCATCTTCTTCAGGAATATAACTGATGGATTATCAGCAAAGAAAAATAAATTATTTAAGTGACTAGAAAAATTGGGTATGAACTCCTGAAATCACTGGAATGTTTACAAAAATTTCCAACTCAGGACCTGAAATTGACTGACAACTTTTATATTCTATTGTGTAATAAAAGAGGTTATAATCTAGGAGGCACGCCTTTAGGCTTTCATAATTTTTTCTTTGAGATAATATACCTATTTTACAAACTGCTGATGAGACTCTGTATTAAGTCAAAATGCAATCAGAAAAATACTGTCTAGTCTCTTAAATTACACAGAATTTTAACAGTTACAATATATGGGAAGAGTACTTGTATGACAAGTCATTGCCCAGTATCAAATCCTCTGAGTCAGTTACCTATGTTCTTTTCCACCTGTACCTACTTTAAATCAGAACAATGTTAAATGCCGATCCAACTTTAATGTTCATCTTTATGACTACTCAAGTTCCCTAGATGAAAAAATGTCAGCAGTTCTACATTTTATATTTTGCCTCAATCATCTTTGCTTATCTGAAATCCTCATTTCTATGTGTGGATAGTAATAATGCAATCCATATGTCAGCTGGTGGCCCCTGACTCTTGAAAATTTAGTTAAAATGAACACAAGCTACCTATTCTAAGATCTGAGCCATCTCTAGCTATACTTGCCTTCTGAATCCTTCTCTGTTCCCTCTTTATTTTCCAGATTGCCCTGTGGAGCTCCAGATACTTTTTCCTTTATTCAATGGAAAAAGAAAGAGAGAGGTATCCAGCTCAGCTCTTATCTCTAAAATAGCATATTAAATATAGTAATCAGTTCAACAGAATAAAAATATACCTGTAATAACATATTTTTCCTTCGTTTATCAATTCAGATGCCTACTTTTGTTTATAATGTATTAGTATAATTGTATGAACATAAAATTGATAAATAAAGAATATGCATGTATTAGGAAAATGTACTTAATTTTGTCATTACCATTATTATTATTAAGTAGAATATGAGAGAAAAAAAATTGGAGTTACTGGTTGAAAGGCATTACGCTGTGCTAAGCATCAATGGAGGTCTTTAACCACCTTTAAAAGCCCTATATTGTTCTTAACATGTCTGTCAACTTGACATGCATAATAGATTATCTGTTTTATAAGATGAAAAGCAAAAAGCTTGGGTGACTTGCTATTCCTGATGAAAAGCCAAATATATTTCTTTTTTTAAAAAGTTTAAACATTTTATTTATTTATTTGAGAGAGAGAATAAGAGAGACAGAGAGAGCAAGAGAAGGGAGAGGGTCAGAGGTAGAAGCAGGCTCCCCACTGAGCAAGGAGCCTGATGTGGGACTCAATTCTGAGACTCCAGGATCACGACCCGGGCTATAGGCAGTTGCTTAACCAACCACCCAGGCACCCTTCAAATATATTTCTATAGATGCTTCCATTTAACATGTTCTGTTTTAAAATATGACTCTTGCTTACTTCCTGCTAAATTTATGTGTTAATATGCACCCACATACACACACAAATGAAACTGTTCACAAAAAACAATGGCTGTGGTACAAATACTCAATAAATGTCTATATTGGAAACCAGTAAGATCATTTTATGTAGAGTGAATTTTATGAGTTAAAATTTTGTGAAACAAAAATTAGAATTCCACTGTATATTATAGTGAAAATTATATTGTACTGTCATATTTAAAATAGTTTGCTTTTGAAAAATCCTTTGACTTTTCTGAGACACTTAATAAATAATTCTTTAGAATTTTATAAGACATATATTATGCCACACATTTGTGATTCTATATCTATACTTCTCAATAACATTTATATATTGCACATTACTGTTTTGAAGATTTTAACTGCAGCTAAAAAGTTATATTTCTGAATTCTTAATATTTTAAAATGAAATTTCCAAAATTATTTTCAATAATTTATTGATACAAGCATTATATATGAATCATCTTCTGATATGTTGGGATAATTATGTTTACTATGTATTTAAGTAAGCCAGTTTTTTTTTAAACTTTTGTAAAAAAATTGAAAACTTCACTGTTATAATTTTTATAGATTCAACTGTATTTTTACAAAGTACAAAAGGTGAACTATAATAAATAATTTAGCTAATATTCAAGTTTGAGAATTATGGACTTAATATCAAAATCATGCAACTGTGTTTACCCAATGTCCTTAAAAATTTGCAGTTATTTTAAATTTTATTGCAGATGCAGATTTCCTTATCAGTTTTTGTAATGGCAGTGTGTTCCTAATTAAGATTATCTCTACATAAAAGCTATTCTCTAGGAATACTTCAGGGTTTTTAGAAAATTGAATTTCACTTCCATGATATTAAGGTACAGGTGTAGCATCACTTTTAAGAATTCCATGTATATAAAATCTTCTGCATAAATTCAGAATATTTATACTTATCCTTAAAAGAATTATTTAGCTAATAACATCTTCCCATTCTTTATTTTTTTAATAAAAAACTTAATTCATGCAAACTTTTCAAAAACAGAACCACTGGGAAACAGGAAGTACACTTGAGTCAATAATAAATTAAATTACTGTTGTAATGCACTTAATCATATCCTAGAGGCCTAAAACTACCAGACTCTGTTTTCACAAAAATCTAATATATTCTAAAGAGAGTAGTTTCTTCACTATGAATCTCAAATTCATTTTGTTTAATTATCCCACTGATACTTGACAGTGTGTTCAGGGGCATATTTATATTTAAATGTCTTTTTCTTTTGTTCATTATGAGCCTTTTGAAAGTAAAAAAAAAGTTATGCTTCCTTTATGTTGTAAAAGGTAAGATTGATCTCTATGGTATTATTTAATTGTTGATAATAATGCTTAAAATCCCTACCTACCTACCTCCATGAATGCCTTGGTGTTTAAAGAAGGATATTTAAATCATTTGAGATTCCAAAATGAAAGATACTATATAAACATAACACTTCATGCTATTGTTATTAAAATCCACTCATTTCTGATACAATCTCATAACCATTTCACAGAATTTATTAGGCAAGAAAATTACCTGGGTAAAATATAAAGCTCACTTCAATATTTTCAGTATTGAGTTTACTGAAAAACTTTCTTTGACTCTGTGCACAAAAGCAATACACACTAAAGAATGATTATACTGTAGGACACTCTCATATTAAAAATATAAACTATGGTCAAACCATAAAAAAATAAAGCTGAAATGTAATACTCAAGGTAATAGCAAATTGACAAGTTTCCCCTCCACTCCCTAAGATCAAGCAGACAGACCCCTTTGCTTTGTACATTTTCTTCAATTGGAAAGGTCTATTCACTACTAAAAAGTTCTTGCATTAACACAATCTTTGTAATTTTTTTTTAATTTGCCACTGGATTGATTGCCTTTAATTAACCCACTGTCTTATCAGAAAGGTGTGAAAATTGTTCTTTGCTCTTCTCAGCTTTTGGCAGGTTATTGAGCTTTGTTCTGTTTGTTCTGCATAGCAATGCCTATCACCAAAACTCTCTTTTCCTGACTAAACACCCTAAACAGCTGACAACATTTCCCCTTCATGGGATCTCCTATTTTTTTTTTTCAACTTAACTTTAATTTTGCTTGGTTTTAACCTGTTCTTCCACCAAATTAAAAGTAGTTTTTAAAGAAGGTGTTGGCATCCAATTGCAAATGTCAGATTCACTTGGTTGTTAAAGAAAATGTTAAAACTTACATTAATAATTGTTAAAATTTACAAAACAACAAAACACTAATATTTTGCAAATGGATTGGCCCCAAAATATGCACTTTGCCCATGTATGAAGTTTTCAGATTTTATTTACAATTTGGAAAATAAACACAGAGAAGAAAAGGATTTGTGTAAAGAGGAGGAATAGAAAATGACACTCATGTTGGTTTCAGCATATTGTAAGCTACTGCATTTTATAGTTAACTGTTTAGATGAATATATAAATGATCTTTCTGCAAACTTTAAAATATTTGATAACAAAATAGGGGGTGACCAAAAAAACTGTTGGAGCTTTTTTGTTTGTTGATCTTTTGCCATTAAAGATTTATTTATCTCATGTGAAAATACAACAGTTGTCGAATTTGAAAGATGCATTCTAAGTTAAATATAAATTTTACTCAACTTCTGTTTGCAGGAAGATGGAATACACACAAATTTTTCTATTCCTCCCACTAAGTACAACTAAAAACCACGGACATTATATGTAAAACAAACACAGACTGAAAGGTTTAGAGAGGTCTGAAGAACTATGGATCTCAGGGCCCAAAGAACAACGTGGTGGTGAGTTGTATTGGTTTCTCTCTAATAATTGTTAGATTTAAAGCTAAAGAAGCCAGCAAACCAGAAACACCAGCAGGTGCAGGGCGGTGGGGGGGATGTCCAAAGACAAAGAAAAGAGCAGACTAATAAGACAGAAGCCTTTTAAACAGTGACTATTCCACTCCAGGCAAATTCCACAGGAAAAATTGTGGTCCCACTCCCACTCATACCAGCAAAAGCCAAGTAATGAGCCTAGATGTTCACAGTTGTTAGACTGTGATATGGCAACTCAACCTGCCTATTAGGATCATGTCAGAGGAGGTCAAATGGAGAATAAGGACCTTTACCACTACTCAGCAGTAATGAGACCACACTGAGGTTGGTGTCAGGGGAGGTCAAAGATCCCAAACAGATCAGTACCAAAAGAGGTCTCCAGAGGGGCCCCTGGGAGGCTCAGTCAGTTAAACATCTGCCTTTGGCTCAGGTCATGATCCCAGGGTCCTGGAATGTAGTCCCATCAGGCTCCCTGCTCAATGGAGAGTCTGCCTCTCCCTCTCCTTCAACCCTCCCCTGCCCTGTTCATACTCTCTCTCTTAAATAAATACATAAATAATCTTTATTATTAGAAAGTTATAGCAATCAAAACAGTATAGCATGGGCATTAAAACAAATACATATATTAGTGGAACAGAATTGAGAGCCATAACTAAACCCATGCATTTTGGGGCAACTGATTTTCAGCAAAGGAACCAAGACTATAAAATGGGAAAGGGGTAGTCTCTTCAATGAATTTTGTTGGGAAAACTGAATTCCCACATGCAAAGAATGAAACTGGATCCCTTTCTTACACCATTATAGAAAAATTAATCAAATGGATTAAAGTCTTGAACATAAGACCTGAAACCATAAAAGTCCTAGAAGAAAATACTGGTTAAGCTCCTACACATTGGTATAGAAATGATTTTTTTGGATATGACACCTTAAATGAAGGCAATAAAAGCAAAAATGAACAAATGGGACCACAACAAACAAACACAAAAATTCTTCACACCAAAGGAAACCATCAACAAAATGAAAAGTCAGACTACAGAATGAGAGAAAATATTTGCAAACCACATTTTTGATAAGACATTATCATCCAAAATATACAGGGAATTCTCACAACTCAATAGTAACACAAGCAAACAAAAACAAAACAAAACAATCTTCAACCAAATAACCCACACTGAAAAATGGGCAAAGAGCCTTTTGAATATTCTGCTCAGTTTTTTCTAGTTCCTTCAGTATCCCTGAAATCTAACCTGTCTCTTTCTCTTCCTAAATAAGGCTTTTATTTTTTTGTTTATTTTTAAAGATTTTATTTGTTTATTTGAGAGAGAGAGAGAGAGAGACAGAGTAAGAGAGCATGAGAGGGGAGGTCAGGAGAAACAGACTTCCCATGGAGCTGGGAGCCTGATATGGGACTCAATCAGGACTCCAGGATCATGACCTGAGCTGAAGGCAGTCACTTAACCAACTAAGCCACCCAGGCACCCTCTCCCTAAGGTTTTTAGGCTCTGGGTTTTCCCTGCACTGCAATCTACAATTGCTCCAGGCGGAAAGCCTCATGATACTGGGGTTTACTTCAATTGGTTTCCTTTTCTAAAGGCAAAAAATACTGTGTAGACTGTTATCCAATGTAGGAAAATAATTATATCCTATTTTTCTTTCTACCTTTCTACATATTTGCAGCAGGAGAGTAATTCCTTCTTCTTCTTTTTCTTCTTTTTTTTTTTTGATATGGCTAAATTTAATTTCCTCATGATTTACTAATTCATGTCAGAAGGAGCTGACCTCTGATCCTTTTCTAACTATATTATCAAAAATACCATAATAAATTTTAATTAATTTTTTTTAAAAAGTGGGTAAAGACTTGAATTTTTCTAAAGAAGATAGTTATATGGCGAACAGGTACATGAAAAGGTGCTCTATTAGAATTTCTGTTATCAAATAGATAAAACAGGGGCACCTGGGTGGTACAGTCAGTTAAGTAACTGGCTCTTGGTTTTGGCTCAGGTCATGATTTCAGGGTGTTGGATTGAGCCCCACCTCGAGCTTCATGCTCAGTGTAGAGTCTGCTTGAGATTCTCTCTCTCCTTCTCCCTCTGCTCCTCCAGCTTGTGCGCGCTCTCTCTCTCTCAAATAAATAATCTTAAAAAAAAAAAAAAAGAATATAAAACAAATGCTGGGAAGGATGATGAAAAGAAAATCCTTACTCTTTGTTGCTAGGAATGTAAACTGGTATAGCCACTATGGAAAACAGTATGGAGTTTCTTCAAGAAAGTAAAAACAGAACTTCCATATGATCTCAAAGAGAAATTTGTTCTCTCTTGCTTATTGTAGCAATATTCATAATAATCAAGGAATAAAGGGATAAAGACAATGTAATATATACATATATATTTATATGATTATTTGTAAGATATATATTTATATATACATAGTATTTATAATATATATATATTCCTATTTACTCCTTATATATATGTATATACACAATGAAATACTGTTCAACCTTAAAAAGGAAGGAAATCCTATCATTTATGACATCATGGGTGAAACTGGAGGGCACTGGTTAAGTGAAGTAAACCAGACAGAGAAAGACAAAGACTGCATGGTATCACTTATATAACTTATATGTGAAATCTAAAATAAAAAAAAAAAGAAAAGGTTAAACTCATAGAAATGGAGAGTAGAAAAGTGGTTGTCAGGAAATGAAGAATGGGGGAAACAAGAATTTGGTAACAGAGTAAAAACTTTCAGTTATAAGATGATTAAGGTCTGAGGATAATGCATAACATAGTAACTTTAGTTGATAACATTATATTGTATAGCTAAAATTTGATAAGAAAGTAGAACTGATATATTCTCACAAAAAAATAAAATAAAAGGAAAAAATATAAGGTGATGAATGTGTTAATTAATCCTTTTTAAAAAGATTTTATTTATTTATTTGACAGAGAGAGATCACAAGTAGATGGAGAGGCTGGCAGAGAGAGAGGGGGAAGCAGGCTCCCTGCTGACCAGAGAGCCCGATGTGGGGCTCGATCCCAGGACCCTGAGATCATGACCTGAGCCCAAGGCAGAGGTTTAACCCACTAAGCCACTCAGGCACCCTGTGTTAATTAATTCTTCAATGGGAGGAATACTTTCCTAAACTACACATGTAACAAATCATTACATTGCACACTTTAAATATCTTATGAATTTTGTACACTTTAAACATCTTAGAAATTTGTCAGTTATACCTCAATAAAGCTGAAACAATACTTTGATCCTCTAATTACAAATTACTTTTACATCTAATGTTGCTATGCAATTTATTTATTCATTTATAGGATTAAAATAACCTCAGTCAGTTTGGAATCAAATGAAGTTCTTTCTCTCTGACAGCTTTTTATTTTTGTGTAAAACATTTCTAGTGTACTTTCATGCATTGCTTTTCATCCCTAAAATGCTTTTACACTTTTTGTTTTTTTTTAAGTGCTTAAATTATTTTGTTACTATCAGTTCATGCTAATATATATAGCATATGAAGGACAAGGAAAATGATAAATGATAATTTTACAGCTGCTAAAAGGACACTTGTAGGAAAAAGAAATTTTTACAACTTACAATTACCCTCAGTAAAATTACAAATACATACTATTTATATTTTAAGCTAATACTTGAGGTTTTATTCTGTTAAAAGAAACACTATCGGGGCACCTGGGTGGCTCAGTGGGTTAAAGCCTCTGCCTTCGGCTCAGGTCATGATCCCAGGGTCCTGGGATCGAGCCCCACATCGGGCTCTCTGCTCAGCAGGGAGCCTGCTTCCTCCTCTCTCTCTCTGCCTGCCTCTCTGCCTGCTTGTGATCTCTGTCTGTCAAATAAATAAATAAAATCTTAAAAAAAAAAAAAAAAGAAACACTACCATCTTATGTTACTTATATTGATAATTAATGGACTCACAACAATTTTTACCTGCTAGAAAAAAAAAAAAAAAACAGAACTGATTAAACAGAATGAGAGTTATGATAAATTTTACAAAGGCAATAAAATTACAAAAATTATTTACTTATGTAACTTAATGGCTAAGAAAAAAATAAGTAGTGAGTTAAAGAAAATGAAAAAGTAGAAGAAAATGAATTAATTTCAGTCTCTCAATTAATGAAGTATGCATTTAAGTATAGTAAAATATGTCATCTGAAAATGTTATTTGTCAGTGTGTCTACTGGGTTTTGAAACAAAACCTGTTCACCTGAACCACAATGCAGAATATCACTAAATTTCTGCAATTATATGAGTTTCACCTCCCAGTGCAACTCCGAAACAGATCTGAATTTTAGCTTTAAGCAATCTCCTGCTTGTTTGATTTTACTTTCCATTATACTTTTCCCAGCCAAGACTTCTCTTTTAAGTTGCAAAACATTCTGGCAGTTTTCCTTCACAATTTAAATGATTGGTTTTGAAGTATTACTTCAAGAATGATAGTTTCATGTAGTTGTTGCTATGAATTTCCTTGCACAAGAGATGTCAATTTTTGCCCGATTTGCATTTCTATAATAACAATTAAAAAACGTATCTGAATCTTTTACTTACATCTATTGTAATAGATATTATTTATCTATTTATGTTGAGTGACGCTGCTGTTGACTAGTGCACTGGTTATAGGTGGGGTAATGTCATGTATTGTTCACTATCATGTTCATTGTGGGGATATCAACATTACATCAGTCATAGTCTTCATGTTATCATATGGTACTGAACTAAACTCTCCTGCACCTTGCACTAATTTCCATCTATCACCACAAATTTCATATTTTTAGCAAGTTATGTTCTTCCTAAATAAGCATACTGATATCACAAAAACTTGATATGATGCACTGAGGACATAAAATAATGTTTGTAGTATTCTTGCCCAAAATGCATAACCTCACTCTGATTAGCAGAAAATATTAGAGAACTCCTAGTTGTGAGACATTTTACAAAATAACTGATCAGTACCCTTCAAAAGCATCAGTCAAGGTAAGGACAGACAAGGAAAGGCTAAGGAACTGTTACATACCAGAGGAGACCAAGGATAAATAATTAAATGAAATGTGAGATTCTGGATAGAATCATAGGAGAGAAAAAGGACATTAATGGAAAACTTGTGAAATTTGAAAAGGTTTACAGTTTAGTTCATAGTATTATAGCAATGTTAATTTTCTTTTCTTGATAATTATACTATGGTGATATAAATTGTTATTATTAAGGAAAATGATGTGAATTATAACAAAACTTCATATTATTGCAGCAATTTTTCTGTAAGTTTATAATTAGCCCCAAGTTTTTAAGGTAAAAATGATATATTTTTAATGTAATAATATATGTAAGGTACTAATGTAATATATCTTAAAGTGTTAAGCAATAAATGATATAAGACCACAGAAGCCAGAATTTTCATTTTTTTTTTTTTTTTAAAGATTTTATTTATTTATTTGACAGAGAGAAATCACAAGTAAGCAGAGAGGCAGGCAGAGAGAGAGGAGGAAGCAGGCTCCCTGCTGAGCAGAAAGCCCGATGTGGGGCTCGAACCCAGGACCTGGGATCATGACCTGAGCCGAAGGCAGCGGCTTAACCCACTGAGCCACCCAGGCGCCCCCAGAATTTTCATTTTTTAAAACTTCTTATGAGACAGTTAATATTGTTAGATAAGAAGGGAAAGCACATCTATAGTTTCTAAAATGACAAAGGGAAAAGAAATAAACAAATTACAGCAAGAAGCTAAACTCCTCCCTGGGTGTCAGTGGGTGTGTATTCACTTGCCAAATTCTTTTGCTCTACTGGACTACTGTTACTTATGCAGCCTTGTGACAACTATTTATTTTATTTTGTCCTAACACCAGTCCCGTTTACTCTAACACCTGGTATGTGGTATCTCAACTTGACAAAGGCAAAGGATATGAATTCCTTTAAAACCGACAAAGGATATAATTTATTAAATATCATTCCTACAGTGAGAAATATATACCAACAATCTCAATATGAATGGAGTTTCCATAAACTCCCCAAACCCAAGGAAATGGCCTGCTAACATTGACACTAACTGGGAGAGTGGAAATAGGGGCACACAGTGATAAGGATCCCATATGTCTGTCAGTCTCACATGGATTTTTATCCCTTTAGAACTTTTCTGGAGACTTGGGCTTTGGGCATGTCTGCCCAGTACTGCCAGTCAGCAGTACCAGTTCCAGTTTACTTTTACTCTATCTGCCAGATTGGGTAAAGAAACATCCCATTTCTCAAAACTTGTTTCCCAATAGAAGATCCACATTTTAGACTAGATTAAAGTCTATTCATGTCTTTATTCAACCCTAATATTCAATATTCTTACAGTAACAGCATGACCAGCTCATCCCTCTCTCCTTCACTAAATAATTCTTCTATAACAGGCAGAAAACAAATGTCCCTTGGTATCATTACGGTAAATCCTTTATCTATCCAAAGGTGACAGGATAGTGTATCAAATAAATCTAAGTATTTCAACTTCATTTTCCAATTGAATAATCTTTCTTCATCTTCTACTCAATCCCTACTAGTTAAGGTGAAAAACATGACACAGATGGATCTGTTTTTCTAGAATATTAGCAATGTAGGATCAACTCGATTGAAAGTTTCCCAAATGCTGCTGTACTTAAAAAGACCTGAGGAGTTTATAAAAACCCTAACAAATAAATTAGAATGTCTGAGGGGGAGAACCAGGCATTAGTATTTCAAAGCAGCGTTTCAAAGAAAACTTTGAAAAATTTTGTGTTGCAAGACATTGAAAAATTCTGAATAAAATAAAACAAATATTCATTAAAATATCTGACTGAGTTCACAATAAATTAAGGCAAATCACATAAGAGGAGACTCAGAAAGCCAATAATCATATAAAAATGCTCAAACTCATTAGTAATTAAGAAAATGCAAATTACAACAATAATTACCTACAATTTCACACTCATTAAATTGGCAAAAATGAGAAAAAAATCATTAACTTATGGTAAGGTGTGGGGTAAAGGGAACTCCCATACACTGCTAGCAGATTTGTAAATTGGCCCAGTCCCTCTGGAGAGCAATTTCACACTCTTTAGTGAAGTGGAAGATGCACATATAACTCAGCAATTACATTTCACCGAGAAATGGCCGCAAGTGCCCAGAGAGATGTTTACAAGATGTTCATTGTAGCATTGTTTGTAAAATTGACAAATTGAAAATAATCTGAATTTCCAGTCAGAAAAATAAATCAAGAAATTGTATTATTCACACAGCACATCAATATAACGTCATTAAAATGCAGGAACAAGAGCCTCTTGTAATAACATGGATAATTTATTTTTAAAATATTTTAAAAGTTCTAGATGATCATCAAGTATATCTTTAATATAATTTTAATTCATGAAAAATAAATTATATGTTCTTCAGAGATAACTCCATATAAGATAAAATATAACACTGCATGAGAATTTAAGTGCCAAATGCAAAGTAAAGGTTACCTGTAAGTAGGGACACTGAAGATGATCTGGAAGGAATAAACTGGAGGCTTCCATTATGCTCTCTTTCTTAGAATGCACAAGTGCACATAATGTCATCAGATACACAGCAGCCTTACCCAGTTGCACCTTATATTGTTTCAGTTACCCAAACTCAACACCTACATAAGCAAATGGTCCTCTGACTTATGATCAGTCACTGGTAGCCTAATGCTATGTCATAATGCCTACGTCATTATCTCACTTCAATTCATCATGAAGGCCATTTATCCTCTCACATCATCACAAGAAGGGTGAATATGGTACAACAAAATTATTTTTAAGAAAGAAAGAGGATCACATTCAAATAACTTTAATTACAGTATGTTCTTATAATTGTTCTGTTTTATTATTACTGCCTAATTTATAAATTAAACATTTTTCATAGGTATGTATGTAAAGGAAACAAAAAACCAATATATACAGTTTTCTATACTATCCACGGTGTCAGATATCCACTGGGGATCCTAGAATGTATCTCCTGCAGTTGAGGGAAAACTATTGTATTTTCTCATGCCAGGAATAATTTACAAAACAATACACTGCTGATTGTACATTCTAACTACTGAAAGTTTCATGCTTCAATTCTATAATTTTTCAACTTGGAATCTCCTAGCCTAAGTCAATAGCCTAAGACAATAATTTCTGAACCTCTTTTAACATTATTTTCATCCTGTAGTTATTTATAACTGCCTAAAAGCAAGTTTAAATATACACATTTTAGATCAGGACTGCTGACAGTTAAATCCTTTAACCTATAATTATTTTTCAAAAGGAGAAAGTAAAGATTACTCCTTTTAGACTGTTGCTATTTACATTGCTCCATACTGTATCTAAGTATGCAGTTACTCTTTCTCTTACCACTCTCAGGCAAGATACCTGCCTGAGAATTAAAGAATTTCTCACTTCTACTCACTCATACAGTAGTTACACAGTTTCTGTCAGACAGTTTCTGCCTGGAAAGTTGCTGACTGACACTCCAAGCCCACAGGAATCCTAAGGATCTCTGCATTCTCAATTATCACTCCAGGCAATTCCCCCTTAAGTGCTATAATCTGTGTTTCAATTCCAGTTTACCTTAGCAGTTAGACATCCTTCTAATTGTTCTGTTATGTTTCTGTTGATTTGTTCATCCCTATAGTTTTAGCAAAAGTTGATAAAATTAACCATAGGACTATAAATGGGCCCTCTTTATACACTAATCCTTTTGTAGTATAGGCACCACCTGGCATATTCTAGTGGGGAGAAGAAAATCCTCCTCAATTTTCCAACTCTCAATACATTTAGAGTAGTGTACCAAGGATCATTTGGGGAAAAAGGAAAAAAAAAAAAAAAAACTCTGGTAATCTAATATAATCTTTGCTTTTGACATTCTGTTGTTTCCATAAAAATCATCTATGTAGTTAGGTAGGCCAGTGTCATGTCTGACATTAAATGGGCAGTTCCAATGATAATGGTGTTTGAGAAATGATACTGTTACAGCAAAAAGCATTCAGTGCCCTTTAATATTGCTACATAGAAAAGGCCACAAAGAACAAGAGACACACAAGCAATCCTAATTGAGTGCTCGTATTTTTTCTATCATTCAGACTTTTGCAACTTGCTACTAATGATGGTTTTGTGTTACAGAGTAAGGATTTCATCTGGTCTTGATAGAAACCACCTTTGTTATAGTCCTAAAGTTTCTAACCTAATAAGTCCACATTACTCTACAAAGTCTTCTAATATACCTACTTAAAGACCAAGTGAAAGTGAGAATTCCAGCACATTCATTGATCTTTACTAACAGAAATAGTAAAACAAATTTTAATTTTAATTTTGCTGGTTAAATTCCTAGTTGAATTATTTCCCTAGAGGAACCATATCTTAGTCTTACTTTAATTACCATAATTTTCAAGATACTAAATTTACATAAAATTATTCTCTTGAATTTTTCAAAAATAAAAGAAAACTTAGGGCATCTGTGTGGCTCAGTCTGTTAAGCATATGACTCTTGATTTCAGCTCAGGTTGTGGTCTCAGGATTGTGAGACTAAGCTCCACCTTGGGCTCTACACTGGGTAGGGAGCCAGTTTAAGATTTTCTCTCCTTTTCCCTCTCCCCCTCCTTACTCCTCTTGTTCTCACTCTCTCAAACAAACAAACAAAACAAATTGACATATGGCCACTATTGGGTAGAATTCACCTTACCAAAACAAAACAAAAACAAAATGAAAAAACATTTTTTTTTTTTTTTTTGGAAGAAAGGAGTAGTTAAAATTAGAGATATTTCACAGAATTTTCATTCTTAGAAAAAACAAATTCTAAACTGGGATTCTAGAAATTACTTTTCACTCCATAATAGAACTGGCTAATTAAAAGAGTTATTAATTCTGTCATGAACAGAAAACTACAAATCAGGAAGCCATTCTACTCCTACAATTTCAGATCTTTTTAAATACTGGCATCAGAACAAGATATACACTATTCCCAGGGAACAGCAAGAGAGCAGAGGAGTAGGAGACCTAAATGTCAGCTGGTCCTAGGAATTTAGCTAGATAGCTATCAAACCATTCTGAATACCTACAAACTCAAAAGGAGATCCAAGAAAAGAATAGCAGCAATTCTTTGAATAGAAAAGCAACCATTTCATGGAAGTATATATTTTTCTGGGGTCGTTGTTACCCTTTTAACATTTTTTCTCTCATTCATCTATTCTTCTCTGGACAAAGAGACAAAATGGAAAAATTCACCTCAAAAAAAAAAAAAAAAAAAAAAAAAAAAGACCAAGAGGCAGTACCGACTCCTAGGGACCTAATCAATATGGACATTAGAAAGATGTTGGAATTAGAGTTCAGAATGATGATTATAAAGGTATTAATTGAGCTTGAATAAAAGCACAGAAGATACCAGAGAATCACTTTCTGGAGAAATAAAATAACTAAAATCTAACCAAGTCAAAATCAAAAAGGCTATTAATGAGGTGCAAATGAAAATGGAGGCTCTAACTGCTAGGATAAAAGAGGCAGAAGAGAGAATTAGTGATATAGAAGACCAAATGATGGAGAATAAAGAAGCTGAGGAAAAGAGAAATAAACAACTACCAGATCATGAGGGGAGAATTCGAGAGATAAGTGATACCATAAAACAAAACAATAGTAGAATAATTGGGATCCCAAAAGAAGAAGAAAGACAGAGAGGGGGCCAGAAGGTATAATGGAACAATTATGGAAGAGAACTTCCCTAATTTGTGGAAGGAAACAGACATCAAATCCAGGAGGCACAGAGAACCCCTCTCAAAATCAATAAAAATAGGTCATTTACCTGTCATCTAATAGTAAAACTTACAAGACTCTGAGACAAAGAGAAAATCCTGAAACCAGCTTGGGACAAGAGGTCTGTAACCTAGAATGGTAGAAAAATTAGATAGGCAGCAGACATATCCAGTGAGACCAAGCAGGTCAGAAATGACTGGCATAATACATTCAGAGCACTAAACGAGGAAAAATGCAACCCAGACTACTATATCCAGCTAGGCTGTCACTGAAAATAGAAGAACAGATAAAAAAGTTTTCAGGACAAACAAAAACTGAAAGAATTTGCGAACACCAGCCAGCCCTACAGGAAATATTGAAAAGGGGTCCTCTAAGCAAAGAGAGGGCCTAAAAGTAACATAGACCAGAAAGGAACAAAGACAATACATAGTAACATTCACCTTACAAGTAATATAATGGCACTAAATTCATCTTTCAATAATTACTCTGAATCTAAATGGGCTGCTAAATACCACAATCAAAAGACACAGAGTATCAGAATGGATTAAAACAAAAAAACAAAAAACAAACAAACAAAAAAAAAGACCCATGAATATGCTGTCTGCAAGAGACTCATTTTAGACCCAAAGACACTTCCAGATTTAAAATGAGGGGGAGGAAAACTATTTACCATGTTAATGGATATCAAAAGAAAGCTAGGGTGGCAATCCTCATATCAGACAAATTAGATTTCAAATCAAAGACTAAAGAGATGAGGAAGGACACTATATCATACTTAAAGGGTCTGTACAATAAGAAGATCTAACAATTTTCAAAAACCTATGCCCCTAACATGAGAGCAGCCAATTATATTAGCAAATTAATAACAAAATCAAAGAAACACATCAACAATAATACAATATTAGTAGGAAACTTTAACACTGCCCTCACTGAAATGGACAGATCATCTAAGCAAAAGATCAACAAGGAAATAACGGCTTTAAATGACACACTGGGCCAGATGGACTTTACAGATATATTCAGAACATTCCATCCCAAAACAACATAATACACATTCTTCTCTAGTGCACATGGAACATTCACCAGAATAGATCACATCCTCAGTCACAAATCAGGTCTCAACTGGTACCAGAAGACTGGGTTCATTCCCTGCTTATTTTTGGACCTCAATGCTTTGAAACTAGAACTCAATCACAAGAGGAAAGTTGGAAAGAACACAAATACATGGAGGCTAAAGAGCATCCTTCTAAAGAATGAATGGGTCAACAAGGAAATTTAAGAAGAATTAAAAAAAAAATCATGGAAACAAATGAAAATGAAAACACAACTGTGCAAAATCTTTGGGATTCAGCAAAGGTGAGCCAAGAAAGAAGTATAATACAATACAAGCCTTTCTCAAGAAACAAGAAAGGTCTCAAAAACACAACTTACCCTACACCTAAAGCAGCTGCAAAAATAATAGGAAATAAGGCCTAAACCCAGCAGAAGAAGAGAAATAATAAAGATCAGAGCATAAAACAATGAAATAGAAACTAAAAGAACAGTAGAACAGATCAACAAAACTAGGAGCTAGTTCCTTGGAAGAATTAATAAGATTGATAAACCCTTGACAAAACTTATCAAAAAGGTAAGAGAAAGGACCCAAAGTAGAAAAATCATGAATGAAAAAGGAGAGATCACAACCAATACCAAAGAAATACAAATAATTATAAGAACATACTATGAGCAACTATATGCCAGCAAATTAGACAATCTGGAAGAAATGGATGCATTCCTAGACACATATAAACTACCAAAACTGAATCAGAAAACCTGAACACACCCATAACCAGTAAGTAGACTAAAGCAGCAATAAAAAAATCTCCCAGCAAACAAGACCCCAGGGCTAGATGGCTTCCCAGGGAAATTCTACCAAATATTTGAAGAGGAATTAATACCTATTCTCCTGGAACTGTTCCAAAAAATAGAAATGGAAGGAAAAGTTCCAAACTCATTTTATGAGGCCAGCGTTACCTTGATCCCAAAACCAGACAAAGACCCCATCAAAATGGAGAATTACACACCAATATCCCTGATGATGAACATGGATGCAAAAATTCTCACCAAAATACTAGCCAATAGGATCCAACAGAACATTAAAAGGATTATTCAACACGACCAAGTGGGATTTATTCCTAGGCTGCAAAGTTAGTTCAACATCACAAATCAAACAATGTGATATGATACATTAATGAAAGAACAAAAACCATATGATACCCTCAATAGATGCAGAAAAAGCATTTGACAAAGTACAGCATTCTTTCTTAATTAAAACTCTTCACAGCATAGGGATAGAGGACACATATCTCAATATCATAGAAGACATCTATGAAAAACCCACAGCAAATATCATTCTCAATTTGAAAACCAGGAGCTTTTCCCCTAAGGTCAGGAACACTGCAGGGATGTCCAGTACCACCACTGCTATTCAACACAGTACTATACATCCTAGTCTCAGCACTCAGACAACAAAATGAAATAAAAGGCATCTGACTCTGCAAAGAAGAAGTTAAACACTCACTCTTTGCAGATGATATGATACTTTATGTGGAAAACCCAAAAGACTCTACTCCCAAACTGCTAGAACTCATACAGGAATTCGGTAAAGTGTCAGAATATAAAATCAATGCACAGAAATCAGTTGCATTTCTATACAGCAACAAGACAGAAGAAGAGAAATTAAGGAGATGATCCCATTTACAATTGCACCCAAAACCGTAAAATACCTAAGAATAAATCTAACAAAATAGGCAAAGAATCTGCACTCAGAAAACTATAAAGTTCTCATGAAAGAAATTGAGGAAGACACAAAGAAATGGAAAAATGTTCCATGCTCATGGATTGGAAGAACAAACACTGTGAAAATGTGAAATCTAAACCTAAAGCAATATACATGTCTAATGCAATCCCTATCAAAATACCATCAAAAATTTTTAAAGAAATGGAACAAATAATCCTAAAATTTATATGGAACCAGAAAAGATCCTGAATAGCCAGAGGAATGCTGAAAAAGAAATTGTGATGGCGGCATCACAATTCCAGACCTCACGATCTATTACAAGGCTGTAATCATCAACATGGTATGGTACTGGCACAAAAACAGACACATAAATCAATGGAACAGAACAGAGAGCCCAGAAAAGGACCCTCAACTCTATGGTCAACTAAGGAAAGCAGGAGAGAATGTCCAGTGGAAAACAGTCTCTTCAACCAGTGGTCTTGGGAAAATTGGACAGCCACATGCAGAAGAATGAAACTTGACCATTTCCTTACACCACACACAAAAATAGACTTAAAATGGATGAAAGACCTCAATGTGAGATAAGAATTCATCAAAATCCTTGAGAGAACACAGGCAGCAACCTCTTCGGCTTCAGCCACAGCAAATTCTTCCTAGAAACATCACTAAAGACGAGGGAAACAAAAGCAAAAATGAACCACTGGGACATCATCAAGATAAAAAGCTTTTGCGCAGCAAAGGAAACATTCAAGAAAACCAAAAGACAAGATATTTACAAAGGATATATTAGATAAAGGGCTACTATCCAAAAATCTATAAAGAACTTACCAAACTCAACAACCAAAAAGCAAATAATCCAGTTAAGAAATGGGCAGAATACATGAATAAACATTTTTTCCAAAGAAGACATTCGGAATAGCTAACAGACACATGAAAAGAAGCTCAACATCACTCATCATCAGGGAAATGCAAATCAAAACTACAAAGAGGTATCATCTCACACCTTCAGAATGCCTAAAATTAACAAAACAGGAAACTATAGGTGTTGGCGTGGATGCAGAGAAAAGGCAACCCTCTTGCACTGTTGGTCGGAATTCAAACTGGTGCAGCCACTCTGGAAAATGGTATAGAGTTTCCTCAAAAAGTTGAAAATACAGCTACCCTAACACCCAGCAATTACACTACTGGGTATTTACCTCAAAGATACAAATATAATGATCTTAAGGGGCACATGCACCCCATGTTTATAGCAACAATATCCACAATAGCCAAACTATCGAAAGCGCCTAGATGTCCATCAACAGATGAACAGATAGAGAAGAATGGTGTATATATATACAATGGAATATTATGCAGCCATCAAAAATTGAAATCTTGCCATTTGCAACAATATGGATAGAACTAAAGACTAGACTATTATGTTAAGTGAAATAAATCAATCAGAGAAAGACAATTATATCATCTCACTGGTATGAGGAATATGAGAAACAAGACAGAGGATCATAGGGGAAGGGAGGGTAAAATGAAATCAGATGAAACCAGAGAGGGAGACAAAGCATAAGAGACTCTTAATCTCAGGAAACAAACTGAGGGTTGCTGGAGGGGAGTGGGGAGGGAAGGATGGGGTGACTGGGAGATGGACCTTGGGGAGGGTATGTGCTATGGTGAGTGCTGTGAATTGTGTAAGACTGATGAATCACAGACCTGTACCCCTAAAACAAACAATAACATTATATGTTAATAAGTTTTTAAAAAGAGCAAGGCAAAAGGATAGAAGGAAAAAAAGAAGATATGTACTGTTACCTACTTCTTTTGCCATGAAACTAATCAAAAGTTCCCTTGGATGCATTTAAATTGTGGAATCTAAATTTCATATATGAACCTTAGTATGGGGAAAGGATTTTTTTTTTTTTTTTTTTTGAGTGTAAAAAAGTGGTTTGGGTGAGATTTTATATTGGAAAGGCAAGTAAAATGTGAACGAGTGATCAAGCAATGTAGGCAATTACAATCTTCCCAGATTAGTCATCAAAATATATGTCCACTACAATCACCATCCTTAACTAACAATACCCCTAAACTTAACTGCCTACATAGAAGTAAAAATATGTTCCTTTGTCCCCAATGGGCAAGATTTCCAGTTTAATCAATTATTGAATATAGCTCCAAGTTTAAAATTTCTAAGTAATGTTTTTTCCTCTCCCATTTATTCACAGATCTATCTCAATAATCTATAAACTGTATATTTATTAATAAAATTAATTCCAGCCAGTATATCCTATATAAATAAAAGTGAAAAAGTATGTTGGGAAAAATAAGTTAATGTAACTAACCCACAGGTTATTTCTATGGCTTTCATTTCTTCAAGTGTTCACAAGGCCAAAATTATTATTTATACAAACTTTTCTTAATTTCTGGTTTATATGCTCTGCTTTCAATTAGCTTCTCAACTGACAGGGTGATTTTTGTGGGGTTTTTGTTTTGTTTTTTGCTTTATTATTATGCTTAGTTAGCCAACATACAGTACATCATCAGTTTCTAATGTAATGTTCAATGATTCACTAGTTGCATATAACTCCCAGTGATCATCACAACACATGCCCTCCTTAAATACCCATCACCCGGTTATCCCATCCTCCCACCCCCTCCCTTCTGTAACCCTCCGTTTGTTTCCCAGAGTCCAGAGTCTCCCAGGGTTTGTCTCCCTCTGATTTCATCCCATTCAGTTTTCTCTCCCTTCTCCTAAGGTCCTCCACAGTATTCCTTATGTTGCACATATGAGTGAAACCATGATAATTGTCTTTCTCTGTTTGACTTATTTCACTCAGCATAATTCCCTTCAGTTCCATTAATGTCACTGCAAATGCTAGATATTTAATTGGTTTTTCAACAAAACCTTCTTGAAGATTAGAAACCTCTGTTAATATTACTATGTTGGGGGCACTGGGTGGCTGTCAGATGGTGTCTGCCTTCGGCTCAGGTCATGATCCCAGGGTCCTGGGATCGAGTCCCACATTGGGCTCCCTGCTCAGAGAGAGCCTGTCTCTCCCTCTTCCTGCCACTCTGCCTACCTGAACTCTCTATCACTCTGTCAAAAAAAAAAAACAAAACAAAACAAAACAAAAAAACCCAACAACAACAAAACCTAATATTACTATGTTGTAAAGCTGTTGTTACCAAGCATTAACTCTAGTCACTGGACATGGAATTTCCTGGAGGTGCCTTATATCTTTCATATTTACTACTTGCAATAGTATTGCTATTTGTTAATCAGGAGCAGTCAGTCCAGACAACATGGTAAACCTTTCTTTTCCTATTTTCCTCAATGATGTGGGAAGCCCAGAATAGCCATTTAAAAAAAAAAAAAGATTTTATTTATTTATTTGACAGACAGAAATCACAAGTAGGCAGAGAGGCAGGCAGAGAGGGAGAAAGGAGAAACATGTTCCTTGCTAAGCAGACATCCCAATGCGGGGTTTGATCCCAGGACTCTGAGATTATGACCTGAGCCAAAGGGAGAGGCTTTATCCACTTAGCCACCCAGGTTCCTCCCAAATAGCCATTTTTTTTTTTTAAGATTTTTATTCATTTATCTGACAGAGATCACAAGTAGGCAGAGAGGCAGGCAGAGAGAGAGAGAGAGAGAGAGAGAGGAGGAAGCAGGCTCCCTGCTTGAGCAGAGAGCCCGATGTGGGGCTCAATCCCAGGACCCCGAGATCATGACCCAAGCCGAAGGCAGAGGCCTTAACCCACTGAGCCACCCAGGCGCCCCCAAATAGCTATTTTAACAATTAATCTTATATACCTGTTTGACTGGGCTACAGCATTTCCAGGTATATTGTGAAGCATTGTTCCTGGGTATGCTTGTAAAGATTATTTCTGGAAGAGATTAGCATTTGATTTAGTAGACTAAAGAAAAGACAATCCACCCTCACAAATGTGTTTTGGCACCATCCAATCCATTAAGGGTCCCATAGAACAAAAAGTGAAGGAACGGCAAATTCTCTTTTCTTGCCTTTTATTTTTTCTTGGTCTTTGACATCGAAGCTCCTGATTCTCAGGACTTTGGCCTCAGACTGAGATTTACACCATCAGCTCCCCTGGTTCTCAACCCTTTGCATTTGAAGTGAATTGAACTGAATTTGAAACGGCTTTCCTGATTTTCCAGCTGGCAACTGGAAGATTATAGGGTTTCTTGACCTCCATAATTGCATGAGCCAGTTATAACAAATCTTTCTATATATCCTATTGCTTATGTTTATCTATCAAACTCTTATTAATATAGCCATTTAGAAGTCACAGTTATAAATTCAACAGAAACTTATCTGGAATCCCCTGGTGGAGGACTTTTTTCTCTAACTATTTTAAGACCTCTTAAATAGTGGAACTCTCTGAATGTTACATATAGGGAAATCAGTATTTTGAAAGTTGGTCAGGAATTCTGACTGGAAACTGCCACACTAGCTTCTAATCCTTGGTCTCCTGGTGGGTCCATATTCCTAACTCTGGGAGAAATAGCACAACATATTTATCCTTTGTTCAGAGCCTATATCATATATCAAACCAAAATGTACTGGCCCTCTTATAGCATCTTAATTGAGTATTCTATAGAAATTTCCACTCTTCTTTAAGACCAGTTGTTTCTGAATGAGGAGAAATATAGCAAACTGATATTCTTATAAGCATAAGTTCATTTTTTAATTTTCTTGCTTTAAGAATAATTTATTGATCAAAAACACATTCAGTGAGGTATGTAAATGATTAAGGATTCATTAAAGATGCAAATGGTTACAGAATGGTAGACAAAAAAGAAAAATCTACCTCTATAACAAATCCATATTCCAATACAGGTTAATCAGGCTCCTTCCATGGTAGATATATATTAAATGAAATCAACCTGCCATTGGTTGGCAGGCTGATCCCTCCAAGGTATGGTGCCAAATGAAATGCTCTGGATTACTGATAGCTAGCTCCTCCTGAATATAAAGTTGTAAAGATAGCCAATTCAGCTTCGATGAAGAAAAAAAATATATTAATAAGCCCATGCATTGCTTCCATTCTTGCTATGTCTGATTTGTTCATTAGCCCATTTAGCAAACAGTGCGGTAGCTGGAGAAAAGTTTCATTAGTATCTTTTGTCATTTGTCAAATTATTACTGAGAGGTTTTGTTTTTTTTTTCTGTCCGTCCTCCAGTGGCTATCATTTGATGAGAATTCACTTGGAAAAAATGTACATTCTCTGTATGAGTCTATCATGTAAAGTTCTTTAACCATATACCTCTTTCCCAAACCTCCTTGTCATCAATACTGCAGTCTCAATTTTTCCAAGTTCTTAGATATGTGTCCAATCTATTACCCACTATCCATTAGTGTAGACGTTTAACTCCAGCAGATATCTCCAACCAAGCAAAGTAGATCATGAGATATCCCTTTTGATCTGTGCCAATGACAGGAGGCTTTTTCTTCCCCAATATTTTTCAGAGTGGTGTTATAATGCTTTATGGGTACAGTTCACATAGATACAGATACAGAGAGAGAAAGAGAGAAATCACATAAAAATAAAAGCTATTTATAAATCAGACAGTGAATCATGAAGAACTTCCTATGAAGTAGGGCGAAAAAGAGATATAATATGACAAGAGTGGACCCACTGAGATGTGAGACAAAAATTACATTACTCACTTGCAGTTTTAGTGGCTTCCTGAGCCTAATTCTGCATGTAGACCTTCTGGCACACCCATTCAATGATTTAATAATAAATCAGACCTGAAACAGTTAATACTAGGTAGCTCAGATTCCACAATTACCTTTTTTCTCTATGGAATCACAACCCTAACATTTATGAGATCCACATAAAAGTAAACATAGAAACTCATATTGAAGCTAAATTTTAAAAGGTATCAAATTAAAAAAAAATAGTCATCATTTGAGAGAGATGAAGTACCATACCTTTAGGAACAGCCAGAAAAGTTGGTGAAAGTGAGGGTAAGGAGTATTTTAAAAGTTTCAGATATAGGACAAATTGGTAATCAAAAACACACAAATCAATACCAAGATAGGAGAATATCTCTCAATATAAAGGTTTTTATACTTTCTAATTTTTAACCATATGAATGTATTATCTATTAAAATATGAAATAAAATGATTAAAATATTGTTCACATATAATATAAAATATAAAACGAAAACAAAAATAAGTAAAGAAAAGAAGGAAGGAAAAAGGCAGGCAGGAATAAGGAAAATTTGCAATACAATTCATTCTAATGACAGGTAAAATGTATTGCTGTTTATTTGGTTAAAGTTGTTTTTAGAATGGTCTTGCCTGAAATATGGCTGAGTAGATTATCTAATCATTTATTTTAGTTTACAAAGACATTACTTTTGGTAGTGTTATCACAAAGGGTTCATACTATAGTGTCAGAGAACATATGTTTGATAAAATGGAACTTATAATTTAGAAAAAAAAAAAGATGAACTACTAATTTCCAAACACTGTGTATATGGGAGTGGACACCTGGTTCTTCAAACTTTTTCTCTGTGTATCAAACACCGAATATAGGGATGAATAGATGGATTTATTACTGCCAATTTCTTAAAGAAGAGTAGTCAATGAGTTATATAGTTCAAGTGGTTGACTACCATCAGAATGGGGCATTTGAGTTTCATCCTTCTCAACTTCCTCATTCATCTTCTATGCTCTAGTTAGAGTTTCTTGCAGTTTACCAAAGTCATACTCTCTCCAGCTTTCAACTCTTTGAGTATGCTGTAGTGTCTATTTAAAACTGAATACTGAACTCTACATACCACAAACAGAAGACATGGGACTGCACACCCATTTCATCATAATCTGTTTAACTATTAAACTGCCCATATCTGTTTAATCAAATGCTAAACAGTGTAGTGTACAAGTCAGGATTCTTGAGAGAAACAGAACCAATAGGATATGTGTGTGTGTGTGTGTGTGTGTGTGTGTGTGTGTGTGAATGTGCATACACGTTTATATATAAATGTGTGTGTATATATATGTATGAAGAAAGAGAAAGAGAGAGAGAGACTGATTCATTGATTACAAGGAATGGGATTACACAATTACGGAAACTAGCAAACCCCAAGACTTGCAGAGTGAGTTGGTAAGCTGAAACCCAGGGAGACAATGGTGCAGTTCCAATCTAAAGGCTTGCATCCTCCAGAAGAGACGATATTTCAGTTTAAGTCTAAAGGCTGGAAAGGAGCTCATATGCTCCTCAGGCCCTCAGGCAGCAAGAATTCTCTTTTACTTAGGGGAGAATTAGCCTTTTTGTTCTAGGCAGGCCTTCTACTAATTAGATGAAGCCCAGCACGTTAAAGATGGCAATCTACTTTACTCAGTCTTGCCAATTTAAATGTTAAACTCTTCCAAAAACACCCTCACAGAAATATTTAGAATAATGTTGGACCAAATACCTGAGCACCCTATAGCCCAGTAAGGTTGACAGGTTGACATATAAAATGTATATATAAAAGTGTGTTTAGCTAGCAAGTAAATTCTGTGTGAAGTTCTTTTATGTCCTTTATGAACACCGTGATTAAATGCACATAGGATAAAGTAATTACCCAGTAGAAGGACCAAATGAATGAATAAATGAATGAAGCAATAAATTCACTCAAGTCATACACCAAATAGGAACCATGCAATCTTTCTTTCTTTCTTTCTTTCTTTCTTTCTTTCTTTCTTTCTTTCTTTATTTGTAGAAGGGCGGGCAAAAGAGAGAGAGAGAGAAAATCTTTAGCAGGTTCCCTATCCAGCACAGAGACCTACATGGGGCTCCATTTCACAACCCTGAGATCATGACCCGAGCTTAAATCAAGAATCAGACAGTTGACCAGCTGAGCCACCAAGGTGCCCCAGAAGAACAGAATTCAAAATTCAACTGCTGGATCTGTTACAACTTACTATTTAACTTAACATGCCCCTTCATAGTAGCTCAGACTCTTCATATTAGATAAAATTATATAAGGGAAACTTATGTATATAGATATAATAATTTGAGAAGAATAGAGGATATAATCTAAGTTTACACCTTTCTAATATTTTATAACTAACAGAAAGTGGGTTCACCAGTATTAGGATTTCTGATTTTAGGGACAAAGGTTTTTGCCATCTTATAAAGGAAAAAATAACTATTAAGTTTTACCAAGAGCCCATGACTATAGTATAATCATAGACTATCTTTCATATGACATTATTCTTGATATTAATTTATACAATTGATTTTTACTGAAATAATTTATTTTAAACACATCTTGAAAATACTCCTGATTCAATGTAATGTATCTTCTTTGCTACAAACAACTTTCTACCTGAAGAGTGTGATTCAGAAAATGGTAGTGCAAAGGATGACGATCATTGGAAGAAATATTTATAATTTAGTAATCATATATACTATTACCCAATTATAAGAATCCCTCATAAACCATTCATTATGACTCATAATTTCCTTTTCCTAGTTTCAGCAGATCTTTGTATCTGTAGAATATTATTTATTTTGCAATATATAAAATATACTAAGTTGAAAACCAATTAAAGTAAATGAACTGATATTACAAAAAATGACAGCTTCTCTCTAAATTTATTGAACATGATTGTCTTCACATTCCATACCACCATCATTCACTTCCTTTGTCATAGGTTCCAGGTTCACAGTTATATAGTTATGTCATTTTTGATACTGTTTTTTGGAGTTTTGTTGTTGTTGTTGTTGTTATTGTAAGAGTGAATTAGCTGTGTCATTAAAAGTTAATATAATTGATGAGATGAAGCAATATTTATGTGATTTTTCTGCTAATGGAACTGAGACACTGGTGACTGAGCATAAAAAAGCGAACATATGAAGAAAATCATATATCAAATTCATCAATACTGAAATACAGACCATGGTTTGATATGAATTTGACTGTCATCTAGGATGATTCATCTATATTAGTTAAGTAAATAAAATTTGCAGTAAACAGTTTTCTCCCATAAATGGAAAGATTAATTACAATGCTACTAAATCTTTTTCATAAACAGGATGACTCATTTTTTTTCTTTTGTTAAAAGTGCATTAATCATTGCAGTTAAGGCATGTACCAGAATCAAATTAGTAACTAGTTAATGCTTATAATGTGTTTTCTTCAGAGTCATACTGCTTAATTTTCTACCTTGATCCTACCATATGTGTAGGTCATTGTAAAAAAAGTAAGCAAGGTAAATTAGGTTAAAAAAAAAAAAAAAGCTGGAAGCAAAAGTTAGCTATTAATATCAATGTTTTGTTAATAAAATAACACAAACCTGTATTTTTTATGTGTATCATATGTCTGCCACACTAAGTGGAAATAATTCACTTTTTCAACAGAAAGAAGGTTAAGGTTAATACTTTGAATTCTGTAAGGAACCTTTTTAGTAGTGTAATTCCAATCCATTGATTGCAGATGTAAAGACACTGTTACCTGTGTCAGTTAATATGAATCTCTTAGGAATTCAATGCTTTAGGCTGGTTAAGAATCAATCCTACATGGGCGCCTGGGTGGCTCAGTGAGTTAAAGCCTCTGCCTTCAGCTATGTTCATGGTCTCAGGGTCCTGGGATTGAGCCCCGTATCTGGCTCCCTGCCAAGCAGAGAGCCTGCTTCCTCTCTCTCTCTCTGCCTGCCTCTCTGCCTACTTGTTATCTCTGTCTGTCAAATAAATAAATAAAATATTTAAAAAAATCAATCCTAATCCTACACTGTTTTCACTATAGCATTTCTTATTTTCATGAGCCAATTTTCTGTTCTGAATTAGTTATAATTTTGTGAACAGAATCTACACTTATTTCTGCATTATTTTGCATCTAGCATACATTAAAACACACACACACACACACACACACACACATGATCACCCATGCGTGACTTCTTCAGGGGACTGAAACATGATAATCAACATAATTTAGGAGTCTTAGTTTCTTCCTCATCCTGAGATAAATTATATTTATTACTAACTTAACTAATAAAAAACAGCAGAAGGTAAAATTCCATTTTATAGACTTTCATTCTACTTTGAGGCTGACAAGACACTATATTTCAAAACTCATAGATCCATCATAAGTTTTCAGAGTAGCATTACCTGTAATTCTGGAGAGTCATGAAATGTACTGTTTCTTATTCCCTAAGACTCCAAGTCTCATTCTTCCTATTTTTGCACTTTCTGAGTAAAAGTACTAGCACTACAGTTGATCTCTTCTCTCCTTTATATGCATATAAGACTCAGAAAAAAATAGAATATCATGAAATAATTATATCTTGTTTTAAATTTAAGATCATTTTATATCCATGTTTGTAATGCATTCTCTATTATAAAATATAGTTTTACAGACATTATTTAATTTGTTCTAACAACTCTCCAAAAATGACAGCAGGTATTGCTAATCATGAGTCTCACAGGGTAAAACTAACAAATGCATCCTAAGTTGACATGCTTATAAGTATGAGTCAAAACTTCAACCCAATTCTCCCAAGTTTTCAATCTAGTCCTCTTCCTTTTGTAAAATACAGATTTGCATTTTACCCATTTTTTTCAACTTTTATTTTTTGTATTTGTTTTAGGTGGAAGTCATGAAATTTTCTCAAATCACACAAGTTTCAAGGTACCATTCTGTTGTTTGATCATTTGAAATTAAGCAATGTTTAAAATTTGGCTCAGTAGCCAATTGGTATGTTAATCATTTGAGTAAAAGCTTTTTATGCATATGCTCATAGAGTGAACATATGTATGCTCACCCAGTTAAGCATATAGAGAGAGCTTACTACTGCTAAGAGCCCTGAATATTTACAAAAAAAAAAACAAAAAACAAAACAAAAACAAATGAACAAATGTCAGTCCTTATTATATTCAAATTCCTGACTAGAGGGGTATCTAAGAAAACGAAGGTAAAAATACATACATGCACATATACATACATACTTTATAACTATATGACTATATAACTTTTATGTAAATTCATAAAATAATATTATCTTATATAACTAAAATAAAACTGAACATTTTAAAAGTAATGCATACAAATACATTTGGTTACTTTATATTTTCTTAAAAGTCATTTAGTAAAATAAGAGTTGTGACTAGATACACTAGAGTGTATAATTGAGGTTATTTTAGGATTTGTCTAATAAGTGAATATCATTATCTGAATAAATATCTCACCCATATTGACTTCCAAACATATTTTACAGGAAATCTCAAACCCATACTTTTCATAATTTTTTTCCATTAACTTTGGTTTTGATACTTCATTTCTCTGTAATACTAGATTTTCAAGAGCTGAGTGACTTTTAGGCGTTAGGAACATTGCATACATCACAAAGACACTTTCTGTTGTTCATATGCAGAAATTGAGGCTTTTAAAAAACAAAACAACTTACCAAAGGTTATATTACTAGGAGGTAAAGGAACACAGATCTCTATGAATGTAAAACTCTTGGATTTGCACTGTGTCATACAGTGCCATATCTAAAGTTATTTACTTACTCTCCAGCTCCTAACTGTCTGAACAGCCCTAGGCAAATTCTATAGTTGGAAGAGTAAAAATGGTACAGAAGTACCTCTCCTTTCTGATTTTTTTTTCTTTGCATTCTTATTCCTCTCTGACCCCTAAAGAGGTTACAATTTAAAGGGAAGATTAATTATAAGATGCTTTGCAAATACAAAGGTGAAATTATGAGACATTAATCTGGAGATTTAAGCAACAACTCTACCCTCTGCCCCAACTACAAGTCTTTATTCCAGGGAAATTCTACATTATCAATACATTTCCTTAAGTCTTCTAGAATATTTATGGAAAATCTTTCATGCTATGGAATGTTCCAGAATACTAAATTGTAGCTACTGTGATATTTTGCATATAACTTAGGAGCCCTTTAGGAAATTCTTAAATTTGTCCACAACCCAGAGAATATGTATTCATCACCTCATTTAGGCCCAGGAAAAGGCCCAGAGAAGTTAATGCTCAAAATCAGGGTTATCATTGATAAAATCAGAATCCATTACTGGTGGGTTTGATATAAATTAAGCAAAGTTCTTAAAGACTGTATCATTGCCACAATCTTAATTGTAGAATGTCGTTTGTTGAGGTATTATTTGAATTTGAAATTTTCATTTTCAATAAAATAACTTGCTGGCACAAATGTACTTTCTAAAACTGTCTGTAGAGATGCTATAAAGTCTTACAGCATTGATAACAAAAGTTTGTCTACTTCTTAAAGTTCATTTTAGGTTTATAAACCAGTAAGCCATTTCAGGATTGGTCTTGGGAAATGATCAATTCTAACAGATAATTTAAACATTGCAATAAAAAAGTGTGTGAGTAAAAGAACAATAAACAAGAACAATAAGTTATTTAAATACTTATCAGAAACAAGTTTAAGAATTAAAACAAGTTTTAAAAGTGCTTCCTGTTTAAGTTGATGATGGCATTCCCAATTCCATACAGAAACTAAAGATCTGAGAATACAGCCTTATCTTCTATAGCATGTCAAAGGAACTTTAGGTAAATTTAGCCACAAAGAATTACAATGTCAAAGCAGGTAGAAGAAAAGTAAATTTTTTAGATACAAATTGTCATTTAAATACCATGTTCAGGGGCTCCTGGGTGGCTCAGTGGGTTAAGCCTCTGCCTTGGGCTCAGGTCATGGTCTCAGGGTCCTGGGATTGAGCCCCGCATCGGGCTCTCTGCTCAGCAGGGAGCCTGCTTCCCTTCCTCTCTCTCTCTGCCTGCCTCTCTGCCTACTTGTGATCTCTGTCTGTCAAATAAATAAATAAATAAAATCTTTAAAATAAATAAATAAATAAATACTATGTTCAGGGGTGCTTGGGTGGCTCAGTGCGTTAAAGGCTCTGCCTTCAGCTCAGGCCATGATCTCAGGGTCCTGGGATAGAGCCCTGGATTGGCTCTCTGCTCAGCAGGGAGCCTGCTTCCCCACCCCCCCACCCCCCGCCTGCCTCTCTGCCTACTTGTGATCTCTGTCAAATAAATAATAAGTAAATAAAATCTTAAAAAAATACTATATTCAGTGTTAGAATCACCTTGCCTAGAAACTGTGATCAGACCGTCACTTATTTACAATGCTGAGATTCTAGTGTCCTCAAACTTTTGTCAATTACCTCAGTCAAAAGTTTTGCTCATGCCATGTCATTCAACCAAAATGCCTTCTTTCATCAACTTACAAACCAACTACATTCTTTGAAAACCACTTTTATTTTTTCCTTCTTTGTATTATGGTTCAAAACTTGTCTCTCTCAAACATCAACGTATGTCTTCCTTTACTCGAAACTATATTATCCCATCAAAAGCTCAATTTGTGCAGCATCTTTTCATTTGTTTTGATTTTAATATATTTTAATAATGTGGCATATTACTTGTCTCTTTTCCAGCCTCCACATAAATAGTTGTTTTTTATCATCCAAGAATTACACAGAAAAATAAAACTTCTAGATATAACCATATGCATATAAGTTAAATTTTAAAGATATATGAAGATCTCTTTAATATACTTGCTTTATAAATGAGTATATAGGAAACTTGTGAAAGTCTATTCAGAAGGTAAACAAATGACAAATTTAAAATTACTTTTCAAAAATGCATACTATTAATAAAGTGTATCAGATGTTACAGCTGTGAATACCAATAGTCATGCAGGTTATTTGGAGATGCAAATTAATTTCTCAGCTCACTTTACTCATCTGCAAAATGAAAAATGATTTAATCCTCACATTCCTTCCCTTTCTCTCATTATTTAAGCTCTCAGATACCTGTGCTTCTTACCTGAGAAGAAACAGTTAAAAACTAGTCTGAAGACTAAAGATTTAGAAAATAACAATGATTTTCATTATTGGAAAGAATTTTCAGGCGCAGAACACTGATATAAATATATAGACAATAAGGGAAATCTGAAATTCTCAAATACTTACATTTTGTTTATTTTGTTTGTCAATTTCCCTCTCCTGGCTTCTCTATTGTGTAAAAGACTGAAACAGACAAACAACAAAAAGAGAAACTGAAAAAGTGTGTTTGTTTGTATGTGTGTGGCATGTGTCCAATGCATGTTTTTTTCTTAAAGGATTACACAGTGTTCCTAATATGATTAAATCCTTAGGGCATTAAATGACCTTGTAATAGAAAGCAAAAGCTGGTTATATAAATATATACTCACGCAGTTAGTGAAAACACGCTCATTATTTAAATATGTACTTTTAATTGAAAGAAATATGAACTTTATTTTTAAAATATTGCAAAATCTTGTCAGATTTGTATGACTTGTTAATCAAATGTTTCTAATAACACAACAAAAATACAAATGTTTGTTCTCCCCCCCCTTACTGACATTAACAGTTAATGAAGGTACTTTTACATCTTTATATTTAAAATAGATGTGTACTTTGCTATAAACTGTCTAGGAACATTCTTAATATTGGTTCAATAATACAGTTTATAGGTTTAAGTCTTTTCGTGAATATTAAGATTAATCACCACTTTTTACATTACATTAGAGAAAATGGCTATAGGTAACTTTTTTTAAAAGAAAAAAAATTCTGCAGCCTGAGAAACAGATTTTCTGTGGGCTTGGAAGTAAAAGGATTTCTAGAGAGGTAGAATGAATTGTCTTTGTCTACTTTGAATATCTTGTTTTACTCCAACATGTGGGTCTTTACTGTAAAGTTTTTATAGGGTTTATTTATAATCAATGAATTCATTGGAACATGATAATTTATGCAGATACTATTTCTGGAAAAAAAAAAAAAAAAAAAAAACAACTAGCTGGCCCAAACACTAAAACTTGCAAAAGGGCACTGTTATTTGTTGAGTAATTTGGTGCTATGCAAATTTTTAAAGAACATTTGATGACTGATTTTTCTAATGAATATATATAATAAAAAATCAAGACAAATGATTTAAAATGGTTTTTCTTGGCTCTTGATAAGTCAATAATTTTTGTTTAAAGATTTTATTCAATTATTTGACAGAGAGATCACAAGTAGGCAGAGAGGCAGGCAGAGAGAGGAGGAAAATCAGGCTCCCTGCAGAGCAGAGAGCCCAATGCTGGGCTCAATCCCAGGACCCTGAGATCATGACCCAAGCCGAAGGCAGAGGCTCAACCCACTGATCCACCCAGGCACCCTGATAAGTCAATAGTTGTTATATATCCTTTTGGGTTGTTGTTTATTCAAGGAATTGATGCTGAATTTGAAGTGACTGGAAAATTACCCTCTATCAATGGTATGCCCTGAACAGTCACAGGAAAGATTACTTTCAAAGAAGTTAAGAGAAAAGAGTTCCGTACAACCTGAGGTAGAATCTGCTAAGATGTGTTACAATGGATGAAGATGAAAATATATGTGAAGTAGAAAAAGAGTTCTTTGAACAAAATTTAAAAGTTTCTGAAAATATATGGTTATTTATTATATTATTCACCAGCAAGAACTCTAATGATAATATTTAAATTATGTGTTATTGAAGCAGTACTGTAAAAAATGAATTTCATTTGCTCTTAGAATTAAGCATTATCAGTTTTGTGGCATGCTAACGTGTCTTACAATACAGAAATTCTATGGACTAGCAAAAAAAAAATCCCTAAACTCAAAAAATTTTTAGAAAAAGTTGAGGGAAAAAATGGCTTTGCAAAATAGATTTTATTGCATACTTCATAATATCTGTTAATTAGTCAATCTAAAATTACAAGGCAAAACAATGCCTATATGCAAAACTTATGTGGGGGAAAGTCATTTCAATGACCACTGATTTCATTTGTACCCCCAAGTAATGTCAAATCATTTTATATATGCCCTATGATGTCAAATATGTAAATAAGAAACACAGTCTCTACTGCCACATTATTTGGAAGAGTTATATTTTCTGAGTTCAAACTACAATACAGTTTTTTTAAATCTTGATACAAATACAAAGGAAATTTTCATATTTTAAAATCCATTTAACAATGCAGTTGAAGAGCTTCCACCTATTTCTCATTTGGAAGTGATTCAATTATAATGTATGACATGATAAAAGGAAAATATAAGAGAAGTATCTACTGTAGCTTTATATGGTGCCTTAAGAGTGATGAATATGCTCAATTAAAATATATTCTAAAGGCCTGATAACAGTATATGGCAGTGCTAATCTATGTGAAGACATTGTCAAAGTTGAAATACATAAAATTCCATTAGTTTGGTATTGATGCACAAATATTTACAACCATTTTTGATTAAGTGAGAACAATAATTTTAAAAGCCCAATTAAGTGAAAAGCTTCTCTTCAGAATGATTTCCATTCTTATTATTAAAAGACCCATAATACGGGACGCCTGGGAGGCTCAGTCGGTTAAACCTCTGCCTTCGGCTCGGGTCATGATCCCAGGGTCCTGGGATCGAGTCCCACGTCGGGCTCCTTGCTCAGTGGGGAGCCTGCCTCCCACTCTGCCTGCTTGTGCTTTCTCTCTCTCTCTGACAAATGAATAAATAAAATCTTAAAAAAAAAAAAAAAGACCCATAATACAAAACTATTGTAATCCACCAGAATCATAATTTGAATTTTATTCAAAGTATTTTTGGAAAATTATTTTCTACTCGGTTATATAAATATATACAGAATTTCCCTATTTTGACTCATGGCCTCCAGAGTTTATATTATAAATACTATCTTGCCCTTTATAACAGATTTCCAATTCCTTTTCTGTATCATACTTGTGATGATGGTTATATAACTATTCTTAAACTTATTAAGTTTTGCACATGAAGTTCATGGATTCATTGTATCTGAATTACATCTCAATAAAGTTAATTACAATTTTTGGAATGTTTCACAAGTCGAGAAGGATTTGTAGAAATGTTTTTAATTACAGATGAAATTTATTTCACAGGCATAATTTCAGCATTAGAATTTTCTGTTATCTTGTGTCAAAACCCATAAAATTGGATAACACAAAGCATGAACCTTAACATAAGTGCTGAACTTCAGTTAACAATAATGTATCAATATTATTTTATTAATAATAATAAATGTAGCACACCAAAGGAAAAATGTTAATAAGAGAGGAAACTATGGGGGTGTGAAGAAATGTTGGGAAGTTTATGGGAATTTTCTGTAATATGTGTTCAACTTTTTATAATTCTAAAATTTTTCCAAAATAGATTCTTAATTTAAAATTCTCAATTAATATACACTTTTTAAAAAGATATTATTTATTTGTCAGAGAGAGATTGAGCTCACAGGCATGGATAGCAGCAGTCAGAGGAAGAAGCAGGCTCCCCCACTGAGCAAGGAGCCTGATGCGGAACTTGATCTCAGGACTCTGCGACCTGAGCCAAAAGCAGACACTTAACAGACTGAACCACTCAGGCATCCCAATATATACATTTTATTACTTAACTCATTTGTTAATCATGTTAAAAACATCTAATGATTTGTTCTATCAGTAATAAGAAACATGCATTATAAATACTATGCTATTATTCTGGACTTATATAGTTCTCCTTTAGGCTAATGGAAATTTCTGGTACATTATAAGGTTGTGTTATTTGGCAAATAAAAATTTAGAATTGTTATGTTTTTCCTTTTTTTAAGGTTTTATTTATTTATTTATTTGACAGAGGGAGAGAGAGAGAGAGATCACAAGTAGGCAGAGAGGGGGAAGCAGGCTCCCCGCTGAGCAGAGAGCCCGATACAGGGCTCGATCTCTTGACCCTGGGATCATGACCTAAGCCAAAGGCAGAGGCTTAACCCACTGAGCCACCCAGGCACCCATAGAATTGTTATATTTTTCTAATGAGTGATACTTTTATCATTATTTCCTTAAATATTTTTTCTTGATCTCTATCCCTCCTTTCTCTATGCCCTTTTGGAGACTACAAATACACATGTATTGAGCCACATGAAGTTATCCCACAGTTAACAGATGTCCATTTCCTTTTTTTTTTTCCCCAGATCAATTTCTTTCCTGGTATTTAATTCTAGAAGTTTCTATTGTTATATTTTCAAGTTTATTAACATTTTCTTTTGTGATATCTTACTGGTCTTTAATTGGTTTCATTGTATTTTTCATTTCAGATATTAATTGTTTTCTTCTCTGTAGGTTCAGTTTAGGACTTCTCTATATCCTCCCTGTCTCTAACATTTTGAAAAGTATTATTAGAATAGTTATTTTAATGTCATTGCTAATTTCATCATTTGTGTTTGCTCCGTGATTGTTTTTATTTATCAATGTTTCTCCTCATTATGACCTCACATTCTTATTTCTTTTTCACACTTTGTAATCTTTTATTGGGTGCCAGCCATTGTGAATTTTAATGTTTTGATGGCATGTACTTTTGGTTTTCTACAAATATTCTTGAGATTTGTTTTTGATGCAATTAAGTTAAATGAAATCCATTTGATCCTTTTGAGTCTTAAGATTTGATAGGTGTGACAGAGCAGCATTTAGTCTAAGGATAAATATCTCATACCACTGAGGCAATACCTTACTGAATACTTTATTCAATGTCCCATGAATTATTGTTTTTTCCAATCCGGGTGGTATAACATGCAGTATGCCTAGCCCTGTGTGAGTATTAGTTCCTGTTCCCTTTAATCTTTCTGTATGTAATTTTCTTGGCTTCAGGGTGTTTTCTGTCATGTACACATTAATCAGTTCTCTTATGACTATTCAAGGAGACCTCCAGCAGGTCTCCTGGATTCTGTAGATGTCAGGTTTCTTGTCTCCATCATCCTCAACTTAAGATGTGTACCAGGCTCCACCTGAACACTCTTCTCTCTTTGCTGTGACCTGAACACTTTCTCAGAGTAATAAATTGGTGCTATTTTTGGGCTTGCCTCACTGGTTTTCCATCTCAGTAATCACTACCTTTCACTGCCTGATTCCAATATCCTGAAAATCATTTATTTTGTCTCACATGTTTTAGATAAGAGGTTAAATCTACTCTCTGTTCTCCATCTTGGCCAGATTAAGAGGTATACCTAGCGATTATTGATTAACTATCTGAAATTGTATATAAAAATTGTACCAGCTCAGGATGTTGGCTTTAACTGTTCTTGAAAAGAGTCAATACTTTTCTTTTGGAAGGTACTTCGCATAGAGGAACTTCAAGTTGATCAAATCAGAAAATGAGTAATTTCTAAGTTAAACCTTCTAGTCTATTTTTTTTTATTAGCTCTTACTCCTAGATAACACCCTGTCATAATTTTTAACTGAAATTGATGAATGTTTACCAGGGGTCTCCTTTTTAACAAGTCACAAATCTCTAATTTTCATCACTCCGATACTGTGAGCATGCTCAAGGTTCAGCTTAGTTTGATTTGTTGCCTCTTTTTTCTTTTTTTCTTGGCATTTAGCTCCTGCAGAATAAGAATTGTCTAATACCTTAAGGAGAAAAGGCATGGAGAATTTGGATCTCATATCCATGCCTTTCCCTTTTTTTTATATGATCTTGACCCTTCTAGTTCTTGTTGCTTGGCTCTTTTTAATTTTTAATTTTATCAAGATTTCAAAACTGCTCCCAGAGGGAAGATCTGTCTGACATGAGATACTCTATCACAACCAGAAGTATAAGTCTCTTTTGTATTGCTCTGATTTTAATACTCAATGCTATGCTTTTGGCCAAGTCTTTATTATCAATCATGTGAACAACTGACACAGTCTGATGACTCAACTCTTTGTCTCTAGTTTTATATTTTTTTGTCCTATTATTGATACTCTTCTGCGTTAAATCTTTCAAACTTTTACCTTCAACTAAGACAGCATTGTTAAATGTATTCCATGACTGATTGCTTGTCTTTAACTCTACTTACTTTCTCCAATCAGAACATCCTTCTATCCTGTGTTACAACAGAACTGAACAATTTTCAATTTTATTTATTTTTAAAGATTTTATTTATTTATTTGACAGACAAGAGATCACAAGTAGGCAGAGCAGCAGGCAGAGAGAGAGAGGAGGAAGCAGGCTCCCTGCTGAGCAGAGAGCCCGGTGCTGGGCTCGATCCCAGGACCCTGAGATCATGACCTGAGCCGAAGGCAGAGGCTTTAACCCACTGAGCCACCCAGGTGCCCCAATATTCAATTTTATAAAGAAATCATCCTTTATTTTTCACTATTTTTTTTTCATGCTGCCACAGGGGTCTAGAAATTTCTTTGCCTTTCACCCTTTATTATTTAACTTTACCATCCTAAACTTACTAATTTTCCAAACTCAACCTTTCACTTTTGATATATATTCCCATCACTGACAAACTTTTCCTCATTTTTGCTCTATTAATAACCAATTAAGTTTACAATAGATACTTCAAATGCTAATTAAATTTATTTTAACATATATAGCTTTAATGTTTAATATTACTAATTAATATTCAGTTATTTTATCTAAATTTTAATATGAAACTATGTATTTTATATTTAATTTAATGTTATATAATTATATGTTGATTTTAGAACAAGTACTATTTTAAATTTTTTTCTCTCTTTTAGTGCATTCTTTAAGTAGAAGAAGTTTTATACTTATGGCACATCACCATAGTGGGTTAAATAGAGTAGATAATGTTACCTAAGTTGTGGTAGCTAGCCCCCAAGATGGTTTCTAGTTTTCTTTCCACTGTTACTTACTTGTCTAATTCCCATTAAAGTTAGGCTTGAGTTAGTGGCCAGTTTGTAAAGAATAGAATGAAGGAAGCAGAAATGATAATGTGTGACTTGGAGACCAAGTCACAAAGAGCAGTTTGGTAATGTACTATCTCTCAAGATTATTTTCTCTGGTATAAACTAGCTCATATGATGAGCAACTCTCTGGAGAAAACCATGCGGTGAACTGAAGTTTGTATGTGGATTCTCCAGCCTAGTAACGTTTTTTCAAATGACAACAGCCCTACCTCCCATCTAGATTATAACCTCAGAAATGACCCTAAACCAGGGCTATCCTGTTAGGATACTTCCAGGTTCCTGACCCTAAGAAACTGTGTGAGGTAATAAATGACTTTTTGGAGGTGCCTGGTGGCTCAGTCGATTAAGCCTCTAACTTAGGCACAAGTCACCATCTCAGGGCCCTGAGATCTGGCTCCCTGCTCAGCAGGGAGTCTGGTTTCTCCCTCTCCTCTCAACCCACCACCTCCTGCTTGTGCTCCCTTGCTCGCTTTCTCTCAAACAAATAAATAAATAAATAAAATCTTTAAGAAAATGACTTTTTGTCTGTTTTAAACAGCTAAGTTTGGGGATAATTTATTATGTAGAAATAGACAGCAAATACATTACTCATAAAAAGCATGACACATTCCCAATACATTAACTCATTTAATATTTCAATAACTGTGGAAAATTATTCTATTTTTTAGGAAGAATATGAATCTTGTAGTAAGCTTAAGTGACACCCATGATAGGACACTTTCCCTTCATTATAGTTGCCTCTCCTACTGGCTGTTAAAATAAATCATTACTTTAGAATAACTCAGGGAATTAAAGGAGGGGAAAGTGTGCAGATATGTCACAGAATATGGGAGATTACCACCCTTTCAAAGTAATGGATTACAACCTTACAAATTGATAACTTACTACAGAAAATTCCAGTAGCTGCTTTTAAAATTCTACAGCAATGCACAGAAACATAATTTTATGTAATATATACATTTAAAAAATGAGATTATAGTAGAACCATATGATTTACTATGGAATTAAAGTTTGTATAATAAGTAGTGTGTGCATACAAAATAATTTTATTTTCATAAATATATAAAAATAAGAAATCACATTATCAATCTCTCTAAACTTTACAAATTTTAAACATTCATGTAAATATGAGCTAGCTCAAATCAATCAAATTCTTTTTTAAATGGCCATTCACTTATAAATTGGAAGACTGTCATGTAAATATATATAAAAGAGTTATAAATCAGATTGAAATAGGACTTGTATGAATATGCAAATTGCATACAAACTTGAAACTCGTAGAATTCCACTAATCCAATTACTAGGGAGCTGATTGCCAATCTGATTCAAGTGTGTGAGGATGGCTGCCTCATTAAAACTAATGGCTCCCTCTGGTTAGAAATAAGTGGGGTTACCAACTTAAATTCTGGTAGCCCAATCAAAAAAGTGCTAGCAGCCATCAAAACATAACAGCTATTAGAACTCCAAGTATGAAAAATAATCCTTTCCTATAACTAAGATTCTGAGAATGAAATGAGGGGGAGAAACATAAGACTCTCTCAATGGGCAATATATAGCATCAAAAGGTTTTTTGACAAAACAAGACAAGCCATAGTGTAAGAAAAGTTTCATTTCATCATATTATATAAAACTGAGAAAATTAAAACTGAACAAAAGAGCAGAGATCCTTTTCTCTATTATTTTAACAGTTCACCTCTAATTTTCATGTTTCTATAGCACTGAGTTGAAAATTTTAAAAAATGCAATAAAGAATATTACATATCAAATGAAATACAGCATTTTACAAACTCCCCAATTATTGTTTTAAAACTCAAAGCATCCATTTAAACATTTTAGAAAATAGTAAGTCTTATGAAATGTCATTTAATAAAATAGTCATGCTTATAGAGAAGTACCTAAGTTTGGTGAATTAATAAAATCTGTATCCATCAAACTTATTGCAGAAATTGATTAGTTTCACCTACAGTTCTTTCCCTTAGTTAACAACAATGTCATCTGATGTACAGGGACTGAGTTATAATTAATGCAATGGGAACTGCATATTTGAAAAAAAAATCTCACGGATAAAATTGCTATTTCTCAGTCTTAGGCATCACTTTAGTTCCTCTATTAGATGCATAAAAAATAGCAGAGAAACACACAACCTTCTAGGACAAAAACTTAGAATTTTGTCTCTCTCCTGGGAGAGGCAAAGCCAACACCAATACTTAAAGCAGCCTTGGATGTTTCTTTCCCTGTCATTGCTTTAGAGTCTTAGCTTAAAAAATTATGAAAGAACTAGTATAACAGAAGAGGAATTAGTTTCACTTGTGTGGAATGTAATGTATTTGTTTGAAACAGCTTAAAAAAATTTTTAATTAGCATTTGCTGACTAGAACAATCAAGATGAAGAAAACAATAATTTTATACTCTGGTGAGCAAAGCATTTAGAGGGTCCACTTGTTTCAGTGACAGGAAAATTGCTATGCCACTGACAAACATATTGTTAGAAAAAGAGTTAAACTAAATTTTACATCAAGGCTCAAGTCAACAAACAAGTTTTCATGTTGGGCTTTGATTGAGAAACGAAACCATGAAAAATCAATAACCTGTTTGAAAGAGTAAAAGATGATATTGAAGTGAAGCTTGGTATAGAAATGAATCCTTGAGAATCTCATACCAAAAAGTAAAGTTATTCTATAATTTTTTTCCACTGATGTACTTTTCAAATTTCTGTATAATCACTTAAAAAAAAAGGCATCTGTGAACCAAACTAAAGTTTAAAACTTTCTAACTTAAAATAATTATTTTGAATTTGATGGTGAGTAGAATTTCTAGTGGGACTTTGCATGCCTACTTATTTTCCTATTCTCTGAATCAGGAACACAGCATTATTTATATCCTTAAGATTTCAATAAGTATCTTGATAAAGTCTTTTGTACTTCTATTTTTCTCCTAAGTGGAAAGATTAGGGGCAAAACAAAACATAAAATTATTCTATAAGCAAAGGCTAAAAGATAAATAACCTAAGTGATAACAGAATCCTCTGTGAAAACAAACAAATGTGGGACAAAACATTTTAGTTCATTTCTGTTCTGGCCTGGTAAAGATTGTTTTTCAAGAACTTGTTTAAAATGAAAGCTTATGACCCAAACACCTGTGCCAGATTGGTATTTGAGATCACTAATTTGCTGTGCATGATATCCCCTGAAATAGATGCAGGGGGACAGAAGTGACTAAAATTGTTCTGTTCTGATGGCTGATCAGAGGCTGTTGTAACCAAGAAAGAGAGGAAAAGAGGCTTAGCTGAGAATTACTTACCACATCAACAATCTATTCATGAAACCAAGCTCAGCAAATACATAGATCAAGAATTTCATCACTACGTCAGATGTCTAAACACAGAATGTCTCTGTGTTTAACTATGGAAACCACCTTCTCATGTGTTACTGAGTAGTTATCATGAGACAATATAAATTAAAACCTACTAAAGTAATACAAACAGGGATTGTTTTGCTGTTGACTTAAATCATACAATATCAGTGTTGAGAGCTTGCTATAACTATCTTGGAATTCATTTCAGCGAACATTTTGACTTGATATTCCCAAATAAAATTATGACTAAGTCAGGTTAACTACTAGAGTTAGAGACATAGAATGCACATCTATCCTTTAAAAGTTAGGGACTTGGTGTAACTGTCTTACCCATGTTGAGAGTCTTAATACCTAAAATATTCAAACAGACAGAATCTCATGCAAACCCAAATGCTTAACAGACAACAACTTTAACTTAAATCACTGGTTTCCAAAGAAGTTGGTGTGTAACCTATGGAAGGATAAGCAAAAATGTTAACACTTTTATTCATATTTATTTTTAAAACTAAAGACTGTAAGATAATAACAAAAATATCAGGGTATAATAATATTTATTACACAACTTGCAAGGCTCCTTAGTTATTTAAAACATCCTGTATTTAGGCAATTGAGTTATCCTGAGAAGAGTGGGAATTTCACAATGGGTAAGATTGACAGCCGTGCCCTCAAAGTTTATTCATATCTAATTAAGTTGACTTCATTTTAATTTTAAATTATATTAACTCCCATGATTGTCAAATAAAAATAATACCAGTAATGCAAGCAGAGAGAACATGGCTGCGTAATTTAAACATACCAAATCATTCTCATATTTCTTACATGAACTAATTTCCAACCACATCACATTGTTTAAAAAAAAAAAAGTAATTCTAATTGGGGCATACAGCTAATAACTCCAAACATTTTTGAAATTTTCCATGAATGGCAACCTCCATCACTTAAATATTGGAGATAAAGAAAGAGATTTTGTTTCTTGCCCAGCAAGAGAGAAGTGCATTAGTACACCCAATATTTCCATCAAAGTAAATCCTTGAACGTAGGTAGGAATTTTTTAAAGATTTTATTTATTTATTTGAGAGACAGTGTGTGAGAGAGAGCATAAGAGTGGGTTGTGTGGCAGAGGGCAAAGCAGACTCCTCACTCAGACGAGAGCCTGATGCAGCACTCCAGTCTGGGACTCCAGGATCATGACCTTAGCTAAAGGCAAACAATAAACCAGCTGAGCCACCCAGGTGCCCCATAGTTAGGAATTTTTAAGAAAGCTTAGAGTTCTGGGATTTGTTGAACATTTAAAGAACAGAATGAGGAAAAGTGGAACTTTTTGAGGGATTGCTTACATTAAGGTAGGAACTGGTAACTAGGAAGGTGAGGGATAATTGCCCTACAGTTGTGTATTCTTCCACCTGCACTGATTGGTTTTGTAGTGATAAGCCTAAAGAATTGTCAGCAGTCAGCTCTGGTTTACATTACCTCTTATTAGGGAGAAATTCTGTTTTCATCATTAATAAGAACATATCATCATTAACAAGAAATAGAGATTTCATATATGACTATGTGAAACTCAGGTTAATGTTGAACTTTACCCTGAATAAATTTGCAGCTTGAAATATGGCTTCTTATGACTTCTATGTTGTCAGTAAATTTGTAAAAACTGAATATCCAGCATAAGAAGAAGTTTATAATTGAAGCAAAAATATTTTTGACAACTACATAAAGTAAATATTTAAAGTACTGTTTATTTTTTTTCCTTAACTCTTTAAGCTGTATTTAGTGTATGCCTTATAATGCACATAATACATCAGTAGAGTATTATATGCACTCTAAATATACATATTTGGGTTACATGCTCAATAATTTTTATTTATAAGTATATGAAATAAAATTTTTGGAGATTTCTCATCTCCCAACTACATGATAGTTGTTTGGAGATATATGATGATGTTCAGAATACTTAACCATTGGACTTTTCAGCCTCATCTCCTTTTTCCCTTCATATTTGCCTTAGGCTTACAACTTTGTGAAGTTCTTCAGCCAACGAGTTTACTTTCACAACCCTGTGCTTTTGTAATGATGGATACAGTAGGGCACATCAAAACAAACTTTACTGTTTTACTGAAATAGGCCTATGGTCTTAAAATGTCTATTATATAAGGATTGAAAATTTATGAAAGCATTAGTATATTTGAAAAAAATGGCTTATTATCCTGTTGTCAAAATCTGTAAACAAATGCAAAATTTCCTAGGAAGTAAAAGTATAGAAATTAAAAAAAAAAAGAAATATAAATTAATATACAATGAAAATTCATGTTTCTTATGAATGAAAAACAAAAAAGAAAAAGATTATGTTGAGCATCATTAAAATGTTCACATGACATAGATTGTTAATTGTCTGCAAATTTCATTTTCATCATTTTAGTAATAGAGTCCCTTGTATTTTTAGCTTGTACATGGCACAACTAGAGAACACATGTCCCAGGCTCTTTTGTAACTAATTATAACCAGATGACAAAGTTCTGCCTAATGAGAAAGGGATTCATGCAATTTCTAAGTAATATGCTTAAAAGGGACTTGACTGTTCCTATTGAATGCCCCGCCAGCTTCACATAGGCTGTAACATGAAGGTGGTTATATTGTTCAAACTTGGACTTGGGAAGTCAAATACAAAATCTGCATCCCTGGGTTATTTCATGAATTAATCCTCCTATCCCCCTAAATCACAAATGGGCTTGGACTGAGAAATAAGTAAACATTCTATTCTTTTAGAGACACAGATTTGGTATAACTAGTTTATCTTAAAGTGAGGTTCTTAACAGCCAAAACATGAAATTAAAAGGAATTTCATACTAACTCAATTGAGGATGAGTTTTTCATTTCTTTACCAACACTTATTAGACACTCAATGGTTTACTTATATCCTAGGAAGATGATAAGCTGATTCTAGCTGATTATATTTTTTTTCCCTTATCTTCCTTTGGAAAGCGTAAAAAGATAGACTAATACATGCAATGCTATTATAGAATAGGATTACTAAATGACAATGACATTGGAAATATATACTGCTGCTGAAATAGATTATTCCATTATTCAATATAAAAATAAACCTATTACATTAAAGTGTATAATTTCATTTAGTTAAAATGATAGAGATCATAAAATAATGAAATTTGAGCCAACTGATAGCCTTTTAAAAATATGATCATATATTATTTGGTAATAAGTGAAATTAAAATATTATAGCTTTCTAATCATAAATACAGATTTATAATAAAGGTATTTTACTATAAATCAGTAAATTCAGTTTTATAATAAAGATTTTTAAGACAATGAAGAATAATTATCTTGATTTTCTAATCTTCCCTCTATTCCAAGAGAGATTTCAACTGCTTTTTTTTTTTTTTTTAGATTTTACTTATTTATTTGACAGGGAGAGACACAGTGAGAGAGAGAACACAAGCAGGGAGAGTGGGAGAGGGAGAAACAGGGTTCCTACTGAGCAGGGAGCCCAATTTGGGGTTCAATCCCAGGACCCTGGGATCGTGACCTGAGCCAAAGGCAGCTGCTTAATGACGGAGCCACCCAGCCGCCCCTCAACTGTTCTTTAGATACTAAAACAAAAAGGAGCTGTTGGCATTCTATTAATCTGTCAGTACTAAGACACTTTTTTTTTTTTTTTTTAGGACTGAGAGGACATCTTTCACGTCTGCAAATTCTTCACTTTCATCTATTAATTGAGAGTAAAAGAAGAGTTCTATTTTTATCCATTGTAGCATGTTAATTTAATGTTTCTGAGCCACTTACCCATAGGCAAGTGGCCAACTCTACATTAACTCACTGCTATAATGTGAATTTGAGCAACTGTATATCCAAGTTGAGTTGGGAATGTTATATATGAATCTTAAGTAATAAACCAGTGTTAAAGCTGGTTGAAACGATTTAGGATAGGGGTGCCTGGGTGGCTCAGTGGGTTAAAGCCTCTGCCTTCGGCTCAGGTCATGATCCCAGGGTCCTGGGATCGAGCCCTGCATCCAGTTCTCTGCTCAGCAGGGAGCCTGCTTCCTCCTCTCTCTCTGCCTGCCTCTCTGCCTCCTTGTGATCTCTGTCAAATGAATAAATAAAATCTTAAAAAAAAAAAAGAAAGAAATGATTTAGGATAATGAGAGTAAATGCTAACAATAAACACCTGTTATGCATTTACATGTGCTGCTTTATATCATACGCTTCTGTACTTTTTACCAGTTCCACAATCCAAAATGTATGTAGCTATCAATGCATATGTGTATGTGAGCACGCACATACACTCACATAAGATAGATTAGGTGGAGTTTTCTGGAAGACAAAAAAAAAAAATTTCTTCTTTACTGTGAAGTACTTTTCAGCACTGAAGATACATAAAAATGTTCTATGCAGCTTTATTTCAAAAAACGAATCAACTCACATGGTCACAAATGGATATATTATTGTATAGTCATACAGTGGAATGTTGGCAGACAAGATGGAGTAGGAGCTTTAAATATGCTAGCATTGTTTGGACTGCTATCTTGCAATAGAACCATCATTTATCTGAACAATATGCTCCATAAAGCCACTGGTCCTAGAATGGGAAGATATGCACAGATGAACAAAACCTAATACACAGTGTAAATTTAACCCAACAGATTCAGAACTGACTTGCACAACTGTGAATGAAAAATAAAATGTTTGATGTTTTAAGTCATTGATATCAGGCAGTTATTTGTTATACAGTATTTTTGAAGTAAAATCTGACATTTTAGCATTTATAAAATAATAAAAGATTTCCATTTTGTACTTTTTTTTTGCTCTGCTACAAGGTATTTCCTAACAATTTGTTCATTTCACTATATAGCTTGATATATTTTATAAAGCCTTTGTTACTTTTGTTACCTTATTAATATTTGCAGTGTGCAAAAATGTTTCCTTTTACATTCTAAAACTTATTTGTACATTTTGTTTTATTCTTGATCATTGATCAGGGTCCTAAGGGGTTGATAAATTTTATCAGCCTTTTAAAATTAACAAAATGTGTCTTCATGAGACTTTCCATAGTATAATTGTTGTCTAATTCAGCATTTTATACCATCTATTGCTTTTCCTTTCTTTCACTCTTATTTTATTTGTATCCATTTTGCTTTCTCTTCAGTCTTAGTTTCCTAAAGTATGTACTTGAACCTAAAAATTTTATTCCCCAAAATTCTAGCATGTTGTCAATATGTCTATGTTTCTGTTTTCTCAAAAATATATTGTATACTTTTTAAGTGCAGTGTTTTATGTACAATTAAATAACCGTTAACTGTGTTTTCTAAATAGTCTCTCTTTTTTTAAAGATTTTATTTATTTATTTGACAGAGAGAGTGAGATCACAAGTAGGCAGAGAGGCAGGCAGAGGGAGAAGAGGAAGCAGGCTCCCCGCTGATCAGAGAGCCCGATGCGGGGCTCGATCCCAGGACCCTGGGATCATTACCTGAGCTGAAAGCAGAGGCTTTAACCCACTGAGCCACCCAGGCATCCCTTCCCTAAATATTCTTAATTGTCACTGATACTACATCATTGATCTTTCAGTTGCTGAAAGAACTGTATAAAAATTCCCTAATATAATTGTGGATTTATTTGCTTTTCCTTTTAATTTCACTTATTTGGGTTTTGTACATTTTGAGAGAGGCTATGGTTTGCTGTATACACATTTAAAACTGTTTAGTCTTCTGGTGAACTGAAATTTTTTTGTTACAAAGAATCCTTTTAAACTCTAGTTATAATTTTTCTATTTCAGGTTATGTTTTTCTATTAATATCATTGCATAAGCTTTCATTTTTTAGGTGATTTTTGCTTGTTTATTTGTTTTTTGCCATAGTATGCTTTTCTGGTTTACACTGATGAATGGTCTATGTGAGGAAGAGAAAAATATACATTCTACTATTGATAAATGGAGTGTTCTATAAATGTCAATGAGATTTGATAACTGTATTTAGATTAACTATATCTTCATTGATTTTTTTCTCTGCTGTGTCTATTAATTATAGAGGGGTGATGAAGTCTCCATCTATAATAGTGCATTTGTCTGCTTTTCCATGAAGATCTATTAGTCTTTGAATTATATAGTTTGATGCTCTGTTGTTAGGTGCATATATGCTAGTTCTTTTTAGAGAATTGACCAGGTTATCACAATGTAATGTCTTGCTTTATCAGTGATACTTCTGTTGTTGTTCTCTATCTGCTTCTTTCTGAAATGAATACTAATACTCCCGCTTTTTCTTTTGATTAGGGTTTGCATGGTTTATCTTTGCCCTTGTCCTTTTTTTTTTTTTTTAATCTCTTTAAAAATAATGGTCCATATTTATTGTGGAATTACTGCTGGAGCCATTATACTCACTTATCTGCTATTTTCTTTTCTTTTCTTTTCTTTTTCTTTTCAGAGTAACAGTATTCATTGTTTTTGCACCACACCCAGTGCCCCATGCAATCCGTGCCCTCTCTAATACCCACCACCTGGTTCCCCCAACCTCCCACCCCCCCCCTTCAAAACCCTCAGATTGTTTTTCAGAGTCCATAGTCTCTCATCGTTCACCTCCCCTTCCAATTTCCCTCAACTCCCTTCTCCTCTCCATCTCCCCTTGTCCTTCAAACTTATCTGTGTTTTATATGTTTAGCAGGTTTCTTAAAGACAACATGAAGTCAGGTCTTCATTTTTGTTTCTCATTGTATGTGTGTGTTGTATCTAAAACAAACAAAAACAGTCTATGTTTTTTTTTAAATTTTAATTGAACTTTTTATGTGATTCCTTTTTATCTCCTTTATATATTAATTATATATATATTTTTTTTTTAAAGATTTTATTTATTTATTTGACAGAGAGAGATCACAAGTAGACAGAGAGGCAGGCAGAGAGAGAGAGAGAGAGGGAAACAGGCTCCCTGCTGAGCAGAGAGCCCAATGCGGGATCCGATCCCAGGACGCTGAGATCATGACCTGAGCCGAAGGCAGCGGCCTAACCCACTGAGCCACCCAGGCGACCCCTTAATTATATTTTTTAAAAATATTTTTATTGGTTTCCCTAGGTTTGTACATTTACAACTAATTTGAAACCACCTTCAAATAACTCTGTATCACAGCATATGTGGTAGAGCTAAGGTAATTCACCACTCCTTTCCATCACTTAAGAATTTGCTGTAATTCATTCCACTGATACTATAATCATCCAATACATTCTATTATTAACCTAATAGGTTATTATTTTTTAAAACTATTATTTTTTTAAAATAAAAGATTTTACTTTATCTTTATCTATTCCTTCTCCAATGCTCTTTCATTCTTTATTTAATAACACAAGTTTCTGAATACCATTTCCTTCTTACTGAAGGAGGAACATTTTTTGCATATCAGCTGTCCATAAATTTCCTCAGATTTTGTTTTTCTGAGAAAGACTTTATTTCTCCTCTACTTCAAAAGGATATTTTTACAGAATGTAGAATTTTAGTTCAATGATTTTTTGCTTTCAATGCTTGAAAATTTTCACTCTACTCTCTTCTAATGTGGATGGTTTAAAATGAAAAGTCCACAGTAATTCTTTACCTTTGTTCCTCTATGACTGTCCTTCTGGCTTCTTCCAATATGGCTCTTTGTCTTTGGTTTTCTGCAATTTGGCCTTGTTATGCCTAGGTATAGATTTTGGTATTTATTGTCTAGTCTTCTTTGAGCTTCCTGGAACTGTTTTTTGGATATCTGTTCATTAATTTTGGAAAATTCTTGGCTATTATTACTTCAAATACTTCTTCTGCTCCATTATCTCTTTTTCGTTTTCTTTTATTCCAATTATGCATATGTTTCACATTTCCAAACTGTCCCATAGTTTGTGAGTGTTCTGTCCTCTTTTTTCTCATGTTTTTGTTTTTGTTTTATTTTTTCCTCTTTGAATTTCAACTTGAAAAATGTGTATGGACATTATCTTCAAGCTCACTGTTTGTTTCCTCAGCTGTGTCCAGTCTACTGATGAGACCATCAAAGACATTCTTCATTTATGTTACAATATGTTTCATTTATTTCTACATTTCTTTTGGATTCTTAGAGTTTCTTCTATTTATATATCCATATGTTTATATATGTTGTCTATTTCCATTAAACCCCTTCACGTATTAATCATAAGGTCCAATCCAATTTATGCAATACTAATATCATTGCATAAAAATCAAGGATAAAATCTTACCATATATTCACATTTTCCTCACTTTTTATGTTCATTTTATTCTATTTCCTTTACTTAATTTGTATTTTAAAAATAATTTACTAGAAATTTCCCCTCTGTAGTTCTTGAAAATAAACTACTTTTAGTGGTTATTTTATACTACTGTTCATAGTGATTATTCTAATTTACAACATGTATCTTTGACTTATCAAAATCCTCTAACATTTGCTTATTTTACTCTGCTGCCCAGCCACAGATACTCTAGGGAACTTAGTATATCTTAACTACATTTACTGCTATGTGTGGCCAAATGCTATTTTTTTATGTATGTTTATAAACATTTTAAGTCTTACAAACATTACTACTTTTGTTTTATATAGTCAGTATAACCAGTATATTTGGCACGTTTATTGTGCTCTATTTCTTGCATCTCTAACCTTCCATCATAGAGAAGTTTCATTTTGCCTAAAGAACACTATTTAGTATTTTCTTTGAGACAGTGTATTTGTTTATCCCAACATCTTTATTTCACATAAAACTTTGATGAATAGTTCCCATGGGTATGGAATTTTTGAAAAGCTGCTACTTTTCTTGGCAATTTGTAGATATTATCTTATTTTTTTCTTCCCTTATGTGTTTTTTTTCCTGTTTATGATAAAAAAGGTAGTTGCCATTTAATTGTGACTTATTTGAATGTGCTTTAACTTCATTCTTTTGCATTTTTCAAGATTTTTCTCTTCATCTTCAGTTGCAACAGTTTCCATTTCCTTATCATTCCTTCCTTCCTTCTCTCTCTCCTTCCTTCTTTCCTTCCTTCTTATCCAAATCCTTGCCTATTTTTCTTTTGATGTTTTTGTGTATTTTGTATAATTTAAATATGAGACATTTGTCAACCATATACGTTGCAAATATCTTCTTTTACATTGTAGTTTGCCTTTTATTTTTCCAATAGTGTTTTTTTTTTAAGATTTTATTTATTTTATTTGACAGACAGAGACCACAAGTAGGCAGAGAGGCAGGCAGAGAGAGAGAGGAGGAAGCAGGCTCCCTGCTGAACAGAGAGTCCGATGCGGGGCTCGATCCCAGGACCCTGGGATCATGACCTGAGCCAAAGGCAGAGACTTTAACCCACTGAGCCACCCAGGTGCCCCCCAATAGTGTTTTAATGAACAGAATATGTTACGAAATGTTTATATACTTATACGTGTTACTTTGTATTTCATATTATTTTTCTTGTTTATAAAATAGGTTTCCACCCAAATCCCATAATCATTTTCCTAGCTTTTTAATAACTGCATTACTTTCTTTTTTATGTTTAGTTCACAATCCACCTGAAAGTGCTATTTGCATTGGTATGATGAGGTAGAGGTAAGCTTTTCCTTTATTTCCATATAAACAGTTTTCCCACCAATGTAGTATATTAATTGCTATAATTTATAAGCAGTTAGTAACTACTGGCATGGTACAAGGATTAGTGAATAGACCAAATAACCTCAGTAAAAGTCTAAACCCAAAACTCCACATATATAGTTGTTTGATTTATGTAAATTTTGTCACCACACACACACACACACACACACACACAAAGACCATCTTTTCAGTAAATACTAATGTACATTAGGCAGACAAGACTTCTATCTACTTAATTAATTTCCCCAAACAGGTGTGTTTAAAGTCACCCTTCTGATAAAAGATTTGTCAAACACTCCTTGTAATTCTGTCAAATCAGATTTTGTGCCCATGTCATCAGGTTCCTTTGTCTTTAAAATTGCTATATGTAACTGGTGAATTAAATATTTTAGCAATGTATTTGAGAATTGCATATTCAGAATGGTTTTGACTTGGAACTCTATTTTGTTTGCTATTAATACAGATACAAATGTTTTATTGTTTATTGATTGTGCATAAAGCCTTTTTATTGCTCAATTTCTGTACTATATTATAACCTTCTTGCAATCTAATATAATCCAATAGTGTTCTACCATTTAAATAGAATATTTTGTGATATATTTTGTGATATTATATTTTGTGATTAATGGATATTAAAGATGTCTTTATCATCCTTATACTTTACATTACTGTGCTTTATCTGTGATTATTTTTTTTCTTATTTTATGTGTTCTTTTGCATTTTTTTAGTTTTATACTATTTTATTCTTCCTTCCCTAATCTATACTTTTAGGGGTTTACTTAAATTTTAATAGATACACTGGAATTCTAATGTTAGTCAAAATCTTTGTGTCTTCTAAACTACACAGGTCTTTATCACATTTTAATTCTAAACATTCTCCTTTTCTTATATATTGCTATTTGATAATTACTCCATATATTCAACACAAATATTGTATTTTATTGTTATTGCTTTATATCAATATTCATTTGGCTTAAACAAAAATCTACTAATTTTCTTCCTTGGTACTATTTCTTATATTTCTTAGCTTACTTATTCTCATTGGAGCTCAACTTTTAGAATGTTACCAAATGAAATTATGTAGTAATGAAATGTGTGTATTTTAATTTATCTAAAAATGTTATTTGGCTCTTATTCTTGAAAGATGTTCTCCTGGGTTTATAATACTAAACTTGCACCTTTTTTTCCCCCCTACTATATCAATAGACCATTCCACTGTCTTATGGATTACATTATTTGCTGCACAATAATTCGTATTAGATCAATTCCCTGGCTTCCCATGCTGGGAGAGGCAGTCATCCACGGGCCCTGAGCATCCTGCATGTCCTTGCAGAGAGGTCCAAACTTCAAGGCCTATCTGTCTACTGATGCTGAGCTATTTCTGTAACTGATTTCATAGGCAATTAAGTAGATCAAGGTGACCATAGATGACTGCTATGTAACTTGCTGCTCCATGGGGAAGGAGGTTTGGCTTTTCATTGTCACCTACCAAAAGTTCTGAGCCTTTTGCCTTGTGTTCCTCAACTGTGGTTCAATTCATTAACTGCATAGCCCCCAACTGGTACTTATGAGCCACAGAACTAGTATAACGATACTGAAGCTTCTATGGTATTTTTTTAAAAAAGATTTTATTTATTTATGACAGACAAAGATCACAAGTAGGCAGAGAGGCAGGCTGAGAGAGAGGAGGGGAAGCAGGCTCCCCGCTGAGCAGAGAGCCTGATGCGGGGCTCGATCCCAGGACCCTGGGATCATGACCTGAGCCGAAGGCAGAGGCTTTAACCCACTGAGCCACCCAGGCACCCCTCTATGGTCTTTTTGTAATAAACTGTCTTGCTCTAATTTCTTCTGTTTCACTCTCTTCTTTCATCAACAAAGAAGATGTAGCAACCCAACATTCTAGCTTGTTTTGGGATCTTATACTGTTGGCTACGTGAGATTTCATGTTTGTCATCAATTCTATGAAATTCGAAGCTGTTACCTCCTATGCATTGCCTCTTCTCTACTTACTTTGCTTTATCCTTTTGCATTTAATTAAATCATTTTATTACCTTTATGTTATACTTGATCTTAGTCAAAAGGTCAAGAAGTGATATTATCTTTATGTTATATTCCTTTCTATCCACCTCATGTCTCTATCTTTGTTACCTTTTATTCCAAAAATTTATCTCATTTTACAATATTATAAGTAATTTCCCCAAATTCCAGTCATGAATCCTACTTTAGCTGGGTGGAATATGTAATTTAACTAAGTCATTTAAAATTTTTTATATTTTAATTATCTAGATTTTAAAATTTATGCTATTATAAAATCTACTTGGTCAGTTTTATAATTGTGTGTGTTACAATTAATTCTTTTTATCACTTAAAGCACTTGAAATAGACTGTGTTCATTTTATAAATTGGACATTTCTATAACTGAATACTTAGTCCTAATTCTTCTGATTAATGTCTCTGCTGACACCTGGTGATTACTTTATCTTCTGATGATTTTCAAGTTTTGATGATTAATTCTATTTAGCAGATGTTAAATTCTGGAAATTATTAATAGATGAGTTGAGGCTGATTTTCCTTGCATTTGTTCTTGCCACATATACTATTAATATGGAATCTATGTATAGTCTATAAGAAACCCATGTTAAATGTAAAAACAAATAAGTTTAAAAGCAAAGGGATAGAGAAAGAGATACCATAGTTGTATTAATTTAAAAAAAAAGTAAGAGTAGATGTATTAATTTCAGACAGAGCTTAATTCAAGGAAAGAATAAAAAAATATAAAAATAAAGGGGCATTATATAATGTTAAAGGGGTTAATTCTCCAAGAAAAGAACAATTCTTTATGTGTATGTTCCGAATAAAAGAGCATATATATGTGAGGTGAAAACTTAGAAAATTACAAGAAGAAATACATGAATACAATATACTTGGAAACTTCAATACTCCCCTACTGGAAAAGAACAGATCCAGTAGGCAGAAAATCAGTTAAGAACATAGTTCAACTTAGTAGCAACAAAAATCAACTGGATATAATGACATCTATCAGTGACTCTATCTAAAAAAAACAGAGTACACATTTTCAATGCAACAGTCACCAGGAAAGACCACATTCTGGGCCATAAAACACACCTTAACACATTTAAAAGAATGGGAACCATGTCATGTTTGCTCTTAGACCACAATGAAATTAAATTAGATATTAATAACATAAAGATATTTGGAAAATCAAAAATACTTGGAGATTAAACAACATACTCCTAAACAAAATATGAGTCATAGAACATATCTTAAGAAAAATTTTAAAATATTTTGAGTTAAAAGAAAATAAAGCACAACTTATGAAAATTTGTAGGATGCAGTAAAACCATTGCTAGAGGAAAATTTATAACAATAAATGCATATATTAGAGAAGAAAAAAAGATATAAAATCAACCACCTGAGCTTTCACTTTGGAAAACTAGAAAAAGAAGACTACATCCAAACCAAGCAAAAGAGCAAACTACATCTAAGGCAAGAAATAATAAAAATTAGACTAAAAATCAATTAAATTAAAACCAGTAGTTCAAGTTAAAAGCTCAAGGAAACCAAAAATGGGGGTACCTGGGTGGCTCAGTGGGTTAAGCCTCTGCCTTCAGCTCAGGTCATGGTCTCAGGGTCCTGGGATAGAGCCCCACATTGGGCTGTCTGCTCAGCTGCGAGCCTGCTTCCCCCTTTCTCTCTGCCTGCCTCTCTGCCTACTTGTGATCCCCCTTTCCCTCTGTCAAATAAATAAATAAATAATCTTTAAAGAAAAAAAAGTTTTTTGAAAAGAATAACAAAATCAGCAGGCCTTCAGCCAGGCTAATTAATAAAAAAAAAAACCAGGAGGAGTCAAGATGGCAGAGAAGTAGCAGGCTGAGACTACTTCAGGTAGCGGGAGATCAGCTAGATAGCTTATCTAAAGATTGCAAACACCTACAAATCCAACGGGAGATGGAAGAGAAGAAGAACAGCAACTCTAGAAACAGAAAATCAACCACTTTCTGAAAGGTAGGACGGGCGGAGAAGTGAATCCAAAGCGATGGGAAGATAGACCGTGGGGGGAGGGGCTGGCTCCCGGCAAGCGGCGGAGCAACAGAGCACAAATTCGGGACTTTTAAAAGTCTGTTCCGCTGAGGGACATCACTCCAGAGGCTTAACGGGGTGAAGCCCACGCGGGGTCAGCATGGCCTCAGGTCCCGCAGGGTCCCAGAAGGATCGGGGGTGTCTGAGTGTCGCAGAGCTTACAGGTATTAGAATAGGGAAGCCGGCTACAGAGACAGAGCCAAGGAGTAAGCTCTAAGCTCGGGGTTACCTTGAACCGGTCGCAGGCTCGGTCAGCTCGGAGCGCGGCTGGAGGCAGGGTGACGGGAGTAGATCGGCGCTGTTCTCTAAGGGCGCACTGAGGAGTGGGGCCCTGGGCTCTTGGCTCCTCCGGGCTGGACACCGGGAGGCCGCCATCTTCATTCCCGCCCTCTGGAACTCTACGGAAAGCGCTCAGGGAACAAAAACTCCCGAAAGCAAACCGGAGTGGATTACTCAGCCCCGCCCCTGGTAAGGGCGGTGCAACTCCGCCCGGGGCAAAGACACTTGAGAATCACTACAACAGGCCCCTCCCCGAGAAGATCAACAAG